>NC_084588.1:24979811-25332311 GCF_033807715.1 Cololabis saira | reverse complement strand
TTACCTTTGAAATCCAGGTATAGATTCAGAGATCATCTGTGTCTTATTGCAATGTTGGGTATTCTGGATGTATGTTGAAATGTGCTATCTCTGTTTCTCAACATTTAACTACATCTCCAAGGTGTTGGATGATAAAAACGTTCGCCGTCGGTTCAGGGCAAGTAACTTTCAGAGTACAACACGGGTGAACCCTTTCATCTGTACCATGCCCATGAGGCTTGATGATGGCTGGAACCAGATTCAGTTCAACCTGTCAGACTTCACCAGAAGAGCCTATGGGACCAATTACACTGAGACTCTTCGTGTACAGGTTAATACTCAGAGAAACCTTACACTATGCCCTCAATATCCATGGAACTGATTTCTTTTGCTAAAGTTTCATCTGTTTTACCCTCAGATTCATGCAAATTGCCGTATAAGGAGGGTGTACTTCTCAGACAGACTCTATTCTGAGGATGAGCTCCCAGCAGAGTTTAAACTGTACCTACCTGTACAGAACCAAAAGGCCAGGGTGAGTACGTACATCTGCGTTCTTGTGCAATGTCCTCATCCACAGCAGTGTGTGACCAGCATGGGGAGGAGGTGCCAGGCTGTTGTGGCTATGTATATTTCTTCTTCACGCTACTGGCATCTTTTTAAAAGAAAAATAAACAGGCTTTCCAATGGTATAAGATTTATTGCAAAAAAGCATTGTTAAAACAGAGGAACAATCTACCAAAAAAAAGAACAAAAAATAGCTTTTTTTTATCCGTAGTCCCTCAGCAGGTCAGCAAGTGATCAGAGGTTTCATATCCCGGCATTTGTCATTAGTGATGAAAACACTGTCTTTTCAGTAAAACGTCTCATTGGACCACTATGACATTAATATCAGAACTGATTACCGGAACTTATTTGACTTACATGTGATCAATGGTTGACCTCTAATTTATACATAATTCTGGGTGGGCTCTGACAGTTTCCCATTTTCATCCTTTCAACAGCTTGCCTGAAACCACAAACCTCTCTTTTTACCGCCTCTCTCTTTGAGTAAATAAACAAAACCATTTTTTTCTATATAATTTGTCAAGCAAAATGCTACACTGTTGTTCAGCTTTTAGTTATGATACCACCCAGTAATTTTAAAGTAATTGTTTTCAAACTAAAAGGTACAGTGGTCATCCCTAGGAGAAGGATGCAGTTTAGTTACTGTTACCTGTTACTTATCTGTAACATATGTGTTTGTTTAAACAGTTGTAGACATAATACTGTTGTACATTTTTCCAGGTGCCAATCCTGGTAAATGTTGCTTTAAAGTTTTACTAACGCAAGTCCTTTTTGTTTCTTGCAGCAGTAGAGCCTCTGGGTGCGCATCATTCCCAAGATGTTTTTTTTTTTCAAGCAAAATTGAAGTAGAAACAAGGAGTAGAACCCAATACGTTTTTTACTTCCTCCTACTCCTTTTCGGGCCTGAAGGTTATTTCTCTTTGATTTAGTTTAATGACTGTTTATTTGTATTCTTTTTTTGTTTTGTGAAATTGTTTTTTTTGTTGTTGTTGTTGTTGTTTTTCTTTCTGTATGCTCGAAATAAAGATTTCAATCAAAAATCAACCAATCAGATGTGATGTGAAGTTACTAGAATTGAGGTCAATCGTCTTGAATGATATGAAAATAAAGGCCTTCTGATTAAACTGAATTTATGACTATTGCAATATTTAATTTCCCTTTAGGGATTAACAACGTATTTTTGAATTGAACTGATTGAACGGATGATGGAGGTAGTGACGTTTATATTGTCCATGGGAACAATAATCATATAATTATAATCTGACAACGTTGCTGACACTCGAAGCGTAAAGACGCTTCTAATTTGGTAGGATGCTGCCCTCCAGCGGTCGTAGTGATGAACTGCAACAGCGTTTACATTGAAACCATAGTGAATAATTGAAACAGGTAAACATATTTAAGAAAGACTCGTTGATTTCCTAATACGATAAGCTATATACAGTTAAATAGCGGCGTTTATGATATTTTTTTTCAATTCCGCTAGGATAATGTAGGACTGCAATAGATTTGTCGTTATGCTCAAGTTTCCATTTAGGATATTTTGATCAGTTTTGTAGTTTCTCAATGTGACCACAGTAGGGCAGTAAACAATTGTAAAGAACATTTATCGTACATACTTGACTATCGTGCATAAGAATACATTAAATATTACTGATTAAAGACAATAGCAAAGCAGTTGTTTTGATTTTTCACGTAGGTATAAATATTAAAAATACGAGCACCAAACTGCTTCTCATTTTTTAACCTTACGGAAGTCATTGTTCGTACTAGCAGCCACTATATTTTACCCCTCTTTCCCGCCGTCCTCCTGTATTAGCAAAGATACTCTATACAGTTTCAAATAAAACGTCTCTGGTATTAGTATTTTCCCGTAAATTTCCCGTTTGATAATATAATCATTTTTAAACGCGAGAACTGCTGTTTGCTGTAGCCTGGGTCGCAGTTCTCGCGAGGTTAGTGGCGACAACGGGAGCAAATCGGAACAATCAAATCAGAGATGGATGGATGTAACGAGAGAGAAGATATTTCTGCCCAAAAATCATATCAATTTCTTTAAAAATGGGAAACCAAATTTACTTTCCTAAAGAGGAGCCGGACGGGGCTCAGTTACCCGCTCTGAAAGATTTGTAACTGTGTTTTTACTAGTGTCTCTCACGGGGGAAGGAGTCGACCGATGTCCGTCAGCAGCACCAGAGAGCCACATGAGTGAAAATCAATGTGTATATAAACTGAAAATATTTAAAATAAATAAATGTGCTTTAATACCCCTTTGTGTTTTCATTGAGGTAAGGCAAGGCATATTTATTTATAAAGCACATTTCACATGATGAGCATGGACTCAATGTGCTCAAAATACATAAACAAACAAAATTACAAGTTTACAATAACAGAAATAGATAACAAGTATGACAAGAGAAAAACAATAATAACAACCATAATTCCATTTTAAATAAAGTGCGATCACCCAGCCAACCATGTAGAGTTGAGTCAAACGCCTGTGCAAAAAGGTAAGTTTTTAGTCTGCTTTTGAAAGAGGGCACTGTTGGAGCAGACCTTAGTTCCTATGGCAAGGAATTCCAGAGAGTCTAGTAGTGACTGAAAGCACCGTGAGCAGATCTAGTGTGAATTCTAGGATGAGAAGACTCTTATTTGATGATCCAAGGGATCTGTCCGGTATGTATTCAGTGAGCATGTCAACCATGTAGGAGGGAGCTAAGCCAAAGACAATAAGAAGTACTTTAAAATCTACTCGTTGTTTAACAGGGAGCCAGTGAAGAGAGGATAAAACAGGAGTGATGTGTTCATACCTCTTGGTTTTGGTTAGAATTCTGGCTGCAGCATTTTGAATAAGCTGGATTTTATGTAACACTTGCTTTGTTAGCCCTGCAAAAAGTGCATTGCAATAATCTAATCTACTGGAGATAAAAGCATGAACCAACTTTTCAGAGTCTGAGTGTGACAGAAAGCATCTTACTTTAGATATATTTCTAAGATGATAGAAGGCAGCCCTGGAGATATTAGCTATGTGTTTCTGGAAGTTAAGATCAGCATCTAACATAACACCCAAGTTTTTGACAAGTTCACACGGTTTTACTGACGGAGGAGTTAATAAAGGGAGAATATTTTGCCTCAGAGCACTTGGACCAATTAAAAGAATCTCTGTTTTTTCTTCATTTAGCTGTAAAAAGTTTGTTGCCATCCAATACTTGATATCTGTAATGCATTGAATGAGGTCATTGACTGGGCTCAAATGATCAGCAGTAACAGATACATATAATTGTGTGTCATCAGCATAAGAATGATATTGAATATTATGATGCTGAATGATGGACCCAAGTGGTAACATATACAAATTGAAAAGTAGGGGACCTAGAATTGACCCTTGTGGGACTCCATTTTGAATGCTGACATCAGATTCATAGCTGCTGACCGAAACAGAGAAAGATCTAACACTTAGATATGAAGAAAACCAGTTAAGAACTGAGCCTCTGAGGCCCAAACACTGTTCAAGGCGCTGAAGTAGAATGACATGGTCCACAGTATCAAAAGCTGCACTAAGGTCGAGAAGTAACAGAATAGAGACTTTGTGGTTGTCTGTGTTCATTTTCAGATCATTGATAACTCTGACGAGGGCAGTTTCTGTACTGTGGTTTTTTCTAAAACCAGACTGGTAAACATCAAACAGGCTAAACAGACCGTAGGGAGGTATTTACAATTTTGAGTACATCATCACCAATACAGTTAAAAACATCTTTGAACAGTTTAGTGGGCATAAGATCAAGAGAGCAGGTCGCAGAGCTCAGCTGTTGTACTACTTCCTGAATTTCACTGCACTGAGTAAGGGTGAAGTTGGAAAGAGTGCTGGCACTACGGTGCTGAGCAGAGGGAGAGGGGTCACGTCCACCAGCAGAGGAAGCCGCAATATTATTCCTAATGTTCAGGATTTTAGATTTGAAGTATAATGCAAATTCATTACATTTATCAGAGGAGTGGAACTCAGTGGGTATTGGTCTCAGAATCAGAATCAGAATCATCTTTATTGGCCAGGTTCGAACATTGTCCAACAAGGAATTTGACTCCAGTCTCGGAGGATTAATGAGTTTGTCAATTGTGCTAAGGAGAAACTTAGCGTTATGTGAATTGTCAGTGATGATTTGAGAGAAGTACTGCTGTCTAGATTGTTTTATTTCTTTGTTATAAGTGCTGAGTGCTAAGTGCATCTTTATAGATCTTATAGTCTGCCTGCAGTTTGGTCTTGCGCCACTTGCGCTCGGATTTGCGGCTGTTCCTTTTATGGGCCCTCACCGTTTTCACATTCCGCCATGGTGCTTTTGTCTTGCCAGAAATTAATTTGGTTTTAATAGGCGCTATGTCATTCATGACAACTTAAATTTGTTTTGCCGGTTTCTTTAGCATCTTTTCACTTTCTGTTTTCAGAGCTATCATTATTATTATCATCATATTATTGCTATTATTATTATTATTATTATTATTATTATTATTATTATTATTATTATTATTATTATTATTATTATTATTATTATTATTATTATTATTATTTTGTGTAGACTTATGATTATTCATTTGTTTTTTTTTGTATATTCTATTCTGTTAAAAGGTGGGCAAGATAAGCTTTATGCTTCAAGCCCAGACCTTTTCGGTCAAATAATCACAATGTTGACCAGGGAAAAACCTGTGTTATCTTGTTTGTTAATTTTTGTTTGTGATTGACCGAAATAAATATTTACTACTACTACTAATTTGCGTTACTAAACGACTAAAGTCATTGATCAAGTTGTCACATGAAGACAATGGAGACAGAGTAAAGTCCAGGTTAGAGTCAGAGTATGGCCCAAATAATATAGCAGCGTTGGTATATTTAGCAATAAAGCTACCAGCTGTGTCAGCAGCAATGGTGCGTCTTTTGACTATTTTTAAACCAGGTGTAATTTTAGTTGTCCAGGCAACATTAAAGAAGATACAAAAGTGATCAGAGATCCCAACATCAAGAGTACACTCAGATTCAGGGGTGATGTCAAGACCTTTGGAAATAACCAAATCAAGAGTGTGCCCTTGATTATGAGTAGCCCCAGCAGTATGTTGTATGAGTTCAAAAGAGGATAACAGTTCAATAAAATGGTTGGCAAAGTGATCATTGGTACAATCAATATGAATGTTAAAATCACCAGAAATAATTGAGACTCTACTATAGGAATTACATACATAGGAATGTCCACAGCATTTCAGTGTCGTCAAAGGTTGTCCTATCAGGCTACGAGCACATATTGTAGTTGTAAGTGGTTGACAGGTAGTTATTTTGGATTTCTTGTAATTCTGTCTTAAAATGTAAGATACTGGATCGGTTGGGCTGGTGGGAAAGCGTGGGAAAGTATTTTTAAATCCAAAACTTGACAGGTATGGCACCCACTGACCAAAGTGCTGAACATATAAATGACAGTTAAAAAAAAAACGTGTTCTTTACAGGCTTAAACACTTTGCAATTCATTTAGTAAATAATATGAGACACAGGTTGTGTTTTGGTGTGAGTGCTCTAAAGGCAGTGTGATGGCGGTTCCTGGTGCAGCTGAACCACCAGGTGGTGAGCACATCCATAGACATATAAATGTATTTTGTTACTTGAAAAATTTTAAATATGTTTTGTTGATGAGAAAATACGTTTCTCTATTTTTCTTATTTTTTGTGAGGGGGGATATATATCGTCCTTACCTTGCTCTCTATAGCTGATATAACATGAATTATTCCTATGAGAGATCAATAAAGTTCTTATTTTTGCCATCTGAGAAAATTAAATATATTATATTTGGTGCCTAACTGTTTCCCAAGTAGATTAGTGCGTGTGTGAATGAATAAATGAGACGTAAAACGTAAATTTCTTTGTAGAAAGGCGCTTTATGAAAATAAGTCAATTTACTTGTATTAGTTCACAGCGCAGTCTTGCCTCATCCAATATGGCGGCGACGTTGACGTATCGCAGCAGCTCCATGGGGCGGATACGGATACATGTCTATGATCTCCCCAGAGGGAGGAGCAGCTGCAGCTCACACTCTCAGCAACTACACACCCGCACAAACTTATTAAAACTCAGTAAAAAGGAACAACAAAAACAACAAAAAGCTATTTATCTGCGGTGTTGATCGGGCTGGTGTCCTGTAAGGATATGCTGGGCGTGGCAGAAATGACGGGCAGGTATGATCTCTGGAGTTGATGTTTGGTCCCAGCTGAAGCTAACGCTGCATTAGCTCCTTAACGGGGCTGAGCAGCTCCTAACTCCTAACTACTCGGACAGAGAAACATTAGTTTAGTTATATCTTATGGAAACTGCAACGGCAGCTTCATGGTCTAAAGTTTCTAGCCCTTTCCTGATCGGGATGATAGTTTGGTAGCTGTTGGGAGGCTAGTTCAGAAAATTCAGTTAATTTTCACTGGAAACATGATTTGATTTGTGAAATTCGTGTGTGTGTGTGTGTGTGTGTGTGTGTGTGTGTGTGTGTGTGTGTGTGTGTGTGTGTGTGTGTGTGTGTGTGTGTGTGTGTGTGTGTGTGTGTGTGTGTGTGTGTGTGTGTGTGTGTGTGTGTGTGTGTGTGTGTGTGTGTGTGTGTGTGTGTATATATATATATGAATGAATACTTTATTACAGACTCAAAAGGTTCCATATAATGGAGTATAATATGAAAACATATATGTGTGTGTATATGTATATATATATATATATATATATATATATATATATATAAAATCCCAATTTTTTTCTCTGAAAACCCGATTTTCGATTTCGATTTCTTTTGGTAAAACTACAAAAGTCAATGGAATAAATTGTTTCAAATATTTTATCTTTATTTTTAAAGAAAAATAGCAAACACATTTCCCTATTGGGAATGAAGTGCAATTGAAATATACTGTAAATCCTCCTTGAGTTTAGTAAAGTAACAACATTTACAATTTCCTTGACCAAACAAAGATGACTAGACAGCTCTGTCTGTAATGCAGCCAGCTGCAGAAAAGGAGAATCGATTTTCCGATTTCCTTTTTTTAACATCGATTGTGATTAATAAATCTGATTTAGATTTAAAATCGATTAATCGCACAGCCCTAATGTGTGTATATATATATATATATATATATATATATATATATGAAACATATATATGTGTGTGTGTATATACATACATATATAACATCTTGTGCATGGGACGTTAAGAATAGAAACTGTTTTATGGTATATCCATACGATTGTCAGCTGCGTTTGTTTAACTGATTAAATTTGAGCATCCTTGTATTCAGCTCAAAGCTTCTGCCTGAACTTGACAGGAAACAGTACATTTGTAATTATTACCATAGTCTGGTGATGAGTTAGAATAATATTATTAGCCTGTGTATTTCTGTCAGACTTAAGTATCTCCACTCTTTCACCAAATTAGGTGACGACTGTGTCAGTGAGTAACAGTGTTAATGACTTCGCTTATTCCACTCTCCATGTTACAGCTGTCCAGCAGTGATGTAGGTGTTATACTAGAAATGATAAACATTGGTCTGAAATAGCTCTGGTTAAACGGCAGCATTAATTATCAAAGCCTGTGAGTAATATATTTTACTGTGTCATACCACAGCATTGCTAATGCTCTGGCCAGCGCAGCCTGTGAGCGATGCAAGAGTGGCTTTGCTCCGACTGAGAAGATTGTCAACAGTAATGGAGAACTGTACCACGAGCACTGCTTTGTGTGCAGCCAGTGTTTCCAACAGTTTCCTGAAGGACTCTTCTATGAGGTAGTGTGCTCAAATTCTTTATACTTGTAACACTACCACATTTCACAAGTCAACACAACAATAATATACAACATTTCTTTTGTATACAAATTCAAGTTATTTAGCACTTTTGTAATACGGGAGAAGAGAGGTTCACATAGTGCTTTAAATACCATTAAAGCCAACATTCAGACTTTGTGCCAAACGGGATATTTATTATAGACCGTGTTATTAAGGCCATAAACTATGATTTGCCCCGCCTGTTTCTGCTGCATTATTTTCCAGGGTGTGGTAGGGCTGGGCGATATATCGAGATTTTAATATATATCGATATATTTTCAAACGCGATATGGTACGAGACAATATCGTTTATATCGATTTAAAAAAAAAAAAAAAAAAAAAAAAAAAAAATTATGATTTTGATATAGCTTATTTTGTGACAAATTGACTTGAATGTTTTATTTGAGATTTGCACAAATGTTTTGTTATTTGCACAACTGTCAACCTCAGTGGAAAAGTCTGCCTGTTACTATTTACATTGTATTAATTACAGTGTATTTTAATTTAATTGTTATGCAGGAAAGGGATATTTGTTTTATTTTATTCAAGAAGCATTTTTATTCTATATATTCAGGCAGTTTATTTTTATTTCATTTGTTTTATACATTTTGATATTGTGCAGACCTCTGTTAATAAAGGAACCTGTGTGACATTTGGCACGAGGCTTTGTATTAAAACTGACTGTTTTTTTAAGGGTTTGCCTCAGAAAAAAATGAAGCTAACAGAGATGCTATGCTATAATGCTTTGGGGGAAACCCCAATTAAGGCACAGAAAAAATATCGACAACGGTTGTTGTCCCGTATGAAACTCTCATCCACTGCCACTTCAGCTATGATGATAATTGATGTCATTAGCTTCTTACATTTTTCTAAATTTCCTACATAATCTCAGTCTAATAAATGCTGGTATTTGCCTTTATAGATCCCCCCTCAGTGCATTTTCTCAGTTTTGTAACAGATGACTGCATCAGCATTGCTAATCTGCAGAGACATTTCGCCTCAGCACAACCATCCACCAGTTTCATGATTTTTGTTGTCACTTTGATTTCCTTTCATCTCGTCCAAATTTGTCGTTCTTGATTAGTGCTCTTAGGAAATTGAGCACAAGTGAGTGCTCTACCTGTACATTGTTAACATATTTGATGCTCTTTAAGTGTTTTATTGTTGCTTTACAGTTTGAAGGAAGAAAATATTGTGAACATGACTTCCAGATGCTGTTTGCGCCATGCTGTCACCAATGTGGTGAGTGTTTATAAGTCCTATTAGTGAGTAAATGTCATCTGACAGAAGGAAAGCTTTGTTTAGGCTTTTCGGTCTTTGGCTGTATGTGAAAATCATTGCCTAGCAATGTTCAAGTGCTGAATCAGCTATATTTGGGATGACAAGTACACTAATGAATAACAGATCAATTGGATGCACCACTTATTTTGGAGGTGTAACTCATTTTGTTTACAGAAGACAACATTGCAGATGGTGAATAGATATGAGTAGATATATACTTTAAAATAAGTTTTAAACTGGTTTAACTACTTTCTGTCAGTATATATAAAATACCTGAATGATTAGATCTTAAAGTTATACGCTTTAACCTTGACTTGAAGAAAACTGCCCAATGTTAGGCAGGTGGTGTTAATGCAATGGCTGATAAATGTGGTGTTAAGTGTAGGGAGGTATTTACAATTTTGAGTACATCATCACCAATACAGTTAAAAACATCTTTGGACAGTTTAGTGGGCATAAGATCAAGAGAGCAGGTCGCAGAGCTCAGCTGTTGTACTACTTCCTGAATTTCACTGCACTGAGTAAGGGTGAAGTTGGAAAGAGTGCTGGCACTACCGTGCTAAGCACTGCTTATTCAGTGAGCAGAGGGAGAGTGGTCACATCCACCAGCAGAGGAAGCCGCAATATTATTCCTAATGTTCAGGATTTTAGATTTGAAGTATAATGCAAATTAATTACATTTATCAGAGGAGTGGAACTCAGTGGGTATTTGTCTCAGAATCAGAATCATCTTTTAAAAAACCTGAATGATTAGATCTTAAAGTTATACGCTTTAACCTTGACTTGAAGAAAACTGCCCAATGTTAGGCAGGTGGTGTTAATGCAATGGTTGATAAATGTGGTGTTAAGTTGATTTCCTGCTCAATTTTTTCTGTCACTACATTTGCTGTTCCCAAATTCTTTCTGATGTTTTTTGTTCTGCATATTTCTGGAGCACTGTCTATTCAGCATTTATTTTGCTAGACATAATTTCTGTAATCTATGCAGCAGTTTATAAAGCAAAGTATTCCACATTCACACTTGCTTTCCTTTTGTAACCCTCCCAGTTTATGTGTAATTATGTCTGAGATCAGGTGTTGTGTGCAAGTCCAGACCTGTCTATCCTGACTGAACTGCTCTATTTATAACTTTCTTTTTTTTAGCTCATGTTTAGGATAATAAAGATGTCTTGTAGTTCATCTTTGCCCGTGAAGAGCAAAAGATACTATGATTAAAACACGTTTAACTTAAGTGTTGTTGAATCATCACATAGAAAATTGCCACAAATAAGTTGGAAAGTTATGTCTTATCTTGTAAAAACAGTGGTTGAGCTAGTGTGTTAAATGTAAATATGACAAAATAAGCTTTTTTTATTTTTCAGTGCAGTCCAGTAACTATTGCATTTTTGGCCAGTTTTTGGGGAATTTAGCTGTGTAATAACTATTGTAAAGCTCATCTAGTCCTACTGAAGTCAAGTACTGAAGTCAAACCATATACAAGTTGATTGTCTCTCGTGGTTTGTTTCTCTCAGGGGAGTTCATAATTGGTCGCGTAATTAAAGCCATGAACTATAGCTGGCACCCTGACTGTTTCTGCTGCGATATTTGCCAGGCTGTGCTTGCAGACGTGGGATTTGTGAAAAATGCTGGCAGGCGAGTATCATATCTTTAAATCTTAATATAAAAAAGTGGCGGCCTGTAGTACAGGCGCTTTCATGCATCTAGTTGTTGACACACACATACCATTTTAACAGACATTCTGAGCATTTGTTTTGACATGCCT
The DNA here is from genome assembly GCF_033807715.1 of Cololabis saira. NCBI lineage: Eukaryota > Metazoa > Chordata > Actinopteri > Beloniformes > Belonidae > Cololabis > Cololabis saira. The sequence continues at coordinate 25,320,902 of NC_084588.1, read as the reverse complement.
GAGATGAATATTTAAGATAACTGAACTTCCTTTGATAACCTTAAAACCTTTTTTTTTATTTATTTTTTTATATTGTTTTTGCTTCTTTCACGTACCTCAGACATCTGTGTCGCCCGTGCCATACCCGTGAGAAAGCTCGTGGCCTGGGCAAGTACATCTGCCAGAAATGCCATGCTATTATTGAAGAGCAGCCACTTATCTTTAAGAGTGACCCTTATCACCCAGACCATTTCAACTGCAACAACTGTGGGTGAGTCTCATCACATCACTTTCACGCATCGATCCACTAACTTCAGTGTGAATTAAAATTCCAAGTGAAAAGTTGACCTCATAAATGTGTCTTAAGTTTCTGTTCCCTTACACTGTTTTATGTTATGTTCCTCTCTACCCAGGAAGGAGCTGACAGCCGATGCGCGAGAACTGAAGGGAGAGCTCTTCTGTCTGCCTTGCCATGACAAAATGGGAGTCCCGATCTGTGGTGCCTGCAGGAGACCGATCGAGGGTCGCGTGGTCAACGCCATGGGCAAGCAGTGGCATGTAGAGGTTTGTGATGAAAATGTTTTCTTTTTTTTTTGCATTTTCAGAGTGATAATAAAATGTTTCAAGGCCTATACTACCTCTGAAGGTTGCTCCTCCTGGGGGAAGGTACAGCTTTTAGTTTAGGAGTTTATATTAGGAATCATATACGGTATGTGTTTAGTGTGGTTATGATTTAGTACTTAAAAAGACATAAGGATCAGTATTTCAGTGTCTTCCTTTGCTTCAGAAAAAACTCCACTTCTATCTGATGTAATTTTCATATTTTCATTTTCCAATTTACTGCAAACCCTAAATATAGATATACAAGAAGGCCCATTAAATATAAAAACTAATTATAAACTTGTGGCTGAAACTCTGGCAATGCTTGAATGTCACATCTTTCAAAGTTTACTGGGAACTTTGTCTACAATAAATAAAGGTCAGGAGTGTTAGGAAAGGTAATAATGTACCAAAAATATAAAAATGAATAAGTCCTTGTAGTTAACATTATCTGCAACTTTTTATTTCTTATTTTGTTGCAAGTATGAATGCAGTGGCGGACTGGAACCAAAAAGAGGTCCTGGCAATTTTGGCAGAGGCATATTATTTTACCGTAGTTAGGCCGTTGTTTGTTTGTTTGTTTGCTTGCTTTTTTCTTTCTTATTTGTGGCTGCCTGCAGCTTTATTAGGGCCTGAGCACTGACAAAGCGAAGGCCCTATTTTATCTGTAGATGTTCTCGTTGTTGTTTTTATTCCGACGAAATGAGGGCCTTTTTGCCCCCCTAAACGTGCCCCAAAAGTCACCAAATTTTGCACGCAAGCCAGGCCTGGCGAAAAATTTTATATTTAATGGTTTGCATTAATGGGTGTGGCCTAATGGCTCAACAGCGCCCCCTAGAAAACTTTGTGCTTCAAGCCCCACAATAAGGTTTGACGTACATGCACGAAAATCGGTACACACCTGTATCATGTTGCAACTTAAAGAAAAGTCTCTTGGCATCATGCCCGAAACCGAACAGGAAGTCGACCAATTTGAATTAATCGTGTAATTTTGGCGCAATTTATGCCATTTCTGCGGCCGTTAATGCGGCCCGAACTGTAACATGCACCCAGGTGTGTTATACATCAAAATGTGCGTCTCCATCCTGCGACGATGGGCATTACTTTTCTCAGTCAAAAGCGTTACCGTGGTGACGATAGACGCCAAAAAGCGCGCCCCCCCTTCATCTGATTGGTCCATATTTGATAGTTCCTACTTTCTGCCATAACTTTTGAATGGTTTCACATAGAGAGTCATGGGTGGTGTCATCGGACTTAGTTTTGAGTCCTTGACCTTTATTGGTTAAAATTGCACGCGCGAGGGTCTGTTCATCGCTGCTTGCAGCTTTAATTATTATTTTTATTCATATAATTATTGATTTGTGCCAGCCTATTGATACAGCCGCTCTGCTATGGGCTATTTAGTCCATTTGTGGCCGCGGCCACCTATTGTTACAGCCCATCTGCTTCATTAATTCATCTATTTATTTAGCCTGTTTATGTATTTGTGATGCGGCCACAGGTGGTGATGAGCAGGCCGCTGGTGAGCCGCCCGCATTTGCCCCACATTGCCCAATGGCCAGTCCGTCCCTGTGTGAATGCATAAGAAAATGGATAAAATAATTAAAAAGAAATACTGGAATCAAATCTCTGTACATGAACTTATTGGTGTCAGTAGATGGATGTGAGCTCTTGTTAAGATATTTTGTCCTGAGGCCGAGCTCAGTAGATCAAATGGTGTATTCCTCCAGCTTGAAGCGGCAGAGTTTTACACTCTTCAAAAAGACTAAAACTGTAGATCACAGTTATTTGATGCGAAAGGTAGTAATTGCCTGAAATTAATTAATCATCTAACTGCTTTAATAATGCATCTAGCGTGCAGTAGAAAAGAAGAGTATTATTCAGTGCTTTCCATAGGTGCAGACTGATGGCCATAGTCCACCTGGCCACTTTATGATATGCCGTGCCCGATTTACAACAGCAGTTCCCTCTTTCAAAACAATAAGCATAGTCATGATAGTCATGCCTTTCAGTTTGAATAAATCCCACCCGCCCGGCTCTATATGAGGATATATTTGCACATCCAGTTTAATGGTTCTCCGTTTGTCGAGAGCTGTCAGTTTTCTCAAGTGTCTACGTCCATGGCTCATAGTTAATGCTGCACTGCAGAGCCTCATATTTGGGTAAAATTTCTCTTTCCTTTGAATTAATCTATAACAAACAAAAAATGTAAAACAAAAAAAAACATTGCAGGGATGTTTTAGTATTCCCACAGTGTTTATTTCTTCAGGGGTGCTGTCCACAACTTTTAAACATTTGGTCAGTAAGTTCATTCATAAAGGGCTAATGTAATATTCATATGTCGAGCTATTCAGAACAAAGTCAGTGCACTCTCCATCTGTGTTGGCCCCAGTCAGTTTCAGAAGTCTTTGTTGGAGCTCTAAAAAGATTTGTCCTTTCCTCTCAGCAGCTTTTGCTTTTGTTTACAGCATTTTGTATGTGCCAAGTGTGAGAAGCCTTTCCTTGGTCATCGCCATTATGAGAGAAAGGGGTTGGCTTACTGTGAGACTCATTACAACCAGGTAAGATGTAACATCTTTTCTGTGAAGGGCACAAAAGTGATCTCCAAATAAGTAGAAAAGAACAAAAATAACATACACAATTGTGAGCTGGATAATTGCTTTAATCCACTTGTTTCTCTGCCGTAAAGCTCTTTGGTGATGTGTGCTATCTCTGCAACCGTGTGATTGAAGGCGATGGTGAGTATCGGTGTGATAAAGCACATAATTAGTATGCAGTACAGGGTGTATGGTTCAGCAATTGACAGTGTTGAATTGAAAGTGTTGCTCAAGATAAAGCAGTCGTAAATGTTCATGATGTGGTTTTGTCTTTGCGTGAACCCCTCAGTTGTGTCTGCTCTCAACAAGGCCTGGTGTGTCAGTTGTTTCTCATGCTCCACCTGCAACACCAAGCTCACTCTCAAGTAAGTGATGTAGCACATTTGGTTTTGAATTTTTAAGTAATCATACAGGATGTCCAATGATAGTTCTTCTGCCTTAGTTTTCCCTCACATCTGGGATGAACACTTATCTGTGTGTGTGTGTTTTCACTCTTTCCCAACAATACTCCTCTCTTTGGCTCTCTTTCCTCCTTTTACACGCTTCACTTGCTCCATCCTTGTTAACGCAGAGATAAGTTTGTTGAAATTGACCTGAGGCCAGTGTGTAAGCACTGCTATGAGCGCATGCCCGAGGAGCTGAAACGCCGTCTGGCTCGACGTGAGCGTGATGTTAAAGACCGCAAGAAAAAACCTGCTGTCTGTCTGTAGTTGTTGTTCTTAATAACTGACCACCTGATCTGTTGCCTGGTGAAGTTGCTGTCTTCCTCTCTTTTTTTCTTTCCTGTGGGTGTTCCTTGTTTGCTCGTTTCTCTTTGTGGAATGTAAATACTTCCAATTTATTTTCTAAAATTACTAATAATATGTGCATGTTTTGTGTTCGTGGCATGTATGCAAAAACATAGAGCTGATTATGGTTCAGTTGCACTGCACTTAACTGCTTTAAAGTGTATTATAGTTTACGATGGAAAGAAAAGCAGAATCCAAAGATTTCAGTGTTTAGTTTTTTTTCTCTTTTTTAATTTTTTTTTTTTATATCTTCTTTGCAGAAACAAGTTTGTAGAGTTTGACATGAAGCCTGTTTGTAAAAAGTGTTATGAGAAGTTTCCTCTTGAACTCAAGAAACGGCTCAAGAAGTTGGCAGAGTCACTGGGACGTAAGTGAGGTGCCTTCAGGACAAAACGTTGAGATCTTATCTTATCTTCATTTAGAGTAATCAATAGCATGAACTCTTTTGAAAAGATTATTCAACCCTGACATTAATACATCAATACTGAAAATACAAATATAAATGTATGCAACTGTGGTCTTCTCATAAGTATTACATTATACATTTTTTAATTTCTTCTTTTAATATGCAGCTATTTCTTTATTGTCACTGTTTATTTTTAAAAATCCATTCCTGAATTGTGTGGCATTTAAGCTGGTCAGCTATTATATGTAAAATGTCAATTTGAAAAGATTGTTTGCGTCTTTAACTAAACTTGTGCCTCAAATTATAACTGATTAAATCCAAATAATTAAAATCTGATTTGCATAAACTTAACGACTGACAGCATAATTTAGACTTTTAAACTTAATCTTTGATACCTCACTAAATACATCTGCTCTTTTTTTTTTAAAGATATTATAATGGTGCTTCTTTTTTCAAACGTAAAAATCGCTCAAAACCTGTAAAACGTGTGTTTTTATTTTTATTTTTTTTTAACCCTTAACAAGTCTCATTTGCACATATTTTGTGTAATTCAATGAATCCTACAAGTCTATTATTTTTAAAACTCAGTTCTTGTTTCCTTAATATAAATGAGCATAATAAGATGGGTGGAATTTAATTCATCTAAATACTTGATACAAATGCCCCCCTTATTTAGGAGAGATTATGGTAGAGGGTTTAACATTGTGCTGAAGGTCACACGATATTTCTCAGTAGTCTGTTCATATTCAATGTTGGGTATGCTTTCTGGGGGTGTGATAATGTTATATTACTGTGTTTTGTGAAATATCTTTGTTTTTGTTTTTGTTTTTTTTAAATCCAAACATTTTCAAATTTCCAAGGAAAAAATTGAAAGGAATGTTGCCTGAATTAATTTCCAGCTGTTCATTTAATGTGTCATTTGATGTGAAAATGTCGAGTCGGTGCACTGCTTGGCTTGTTTGTAAAAATGCAATATGTGTTTTGAAATGATAACAAGTGCCACACAACTAGATTTGCAAGTGTTTTCTATTATTATGGTGTAGTTTTTCATTTAGCATTTTATTGTTTTGTGGGAAATGGAGAATTACAGTTTAATTCACCTCATGGGTGTTGGGTTTCTTTCGAATTCAATAAAATAATCCTGAACAGATTTCTGTAAAGGGTTCATACGCAACACCAAATGGTATGAGTTGTCCACACTGTACAAGGTATTTACATGTCATTTGTATTTTTTTGCATTTTATTGTATTGCATGAAATGGAAAGTTACAGTTTACTTCAATACATATGAAAATGAAATATGAATAAATTATTCCTGAACACATTTCTGTGACGAGTTCACATGCGACACCAAATGATTGTTCAAACTGTAGAAAATACACTTTAACCGCGATATGTCACTCACTTTCACAAGAGTAAAAATAAGAGCATTAATGAAGCAGGTTGTAGCATCCATGATATACAACACCAGGAAAGTTCACACATTTTACAATAAATTCACATTTAAATTCACATTCAGTGTTCACTGTAGATATAGACATGCAGCGGGTGGTGGGACTCTGGCAGTCGGTTTACAGTTCTGTATTATAATACTGCAGTTTCATAGTTGAATTGCTTCAAAGCAATGGCAGGCATGTGAAGAGACCACCCTTAACACATGCTTTTCTGAATGTTACCTAACATGAAAGGGCTGGGTGGATTTTAGTTGTAAATTCTGTCTTGTTAACTGCTCCATTTATCCTCTGCTGTGTTAAAATATCTGCTGATAAACCTGCTGCCAGAAGAATGACTGGATATCCAAGTGATATTGCACCTAACACAGTCCAGCTGACACAAATGTCTTGTGGTTGAAATGTACCTCAGTAACAGAAGGTTAAATATCTTAATTTCCAAGTCATGCATGGGAAGTTTTTAAAAGAAAAAACAAGAGCTCATGCTTAACATATTTAACAGACTACTTGTACACAATTATTCCTGACAGGTTTCTGATAATGACAAACATTGCTGACCAAAGTGTGAGATTTAAATTAAATTATTTTTTTTTATAACACGCATAGAAAACTTTACTTTAATGTCTCAGCAGTAAACCACATTACAGATAATCTCTGGATAATTCATCTGCTTATCACATTGTTACCAAATTTAGGCTATATAATAAGGTTGCTCAATATATTGAAAATTGATAATTATTGCAATATAATCATGTGCAATATCAATACTTCAAATTCAAAAGAAATCGCAGTAAAGCATGGTCTGTTTTACAGGTGCCATCCAGTCATGATCGATCTGGAATGGTAATACTTTTTTGAGTGCATAGGCTATTTATATTCTGGCTTCCAGTTGCAGCGCGCATCAAGTTCAAAGCTCTGCTTCTGGCTTACCAAACAATTACCCAAACGACTCCTCAATACCTTCACTCCTTCATCCAGAGCTACACTCCCTCTCGACAGCTCCGCTCAGCCAGTGAAAGACGCCTGGTGCTTTCACCACAACATGGCGTGAAATCAGTAGCTAGACTCTTCTCCTCCATTGTTCCCTGATGGTGGACTGACCTACCAAACTGTCTGATCCGCAGGGTCTGTACCTACTTTTAAGAGCAAGCTAAAGACTCAGCTCTTTAAGGAACATTTCCGCATCTAGTAAACATCTCTGCTCATCAGAATTAGTTAGAAGATCCAGCTCTTTGCAGGACTCAGTACTGAGTAAGTTGCATGCACTAATGACAAGATGATCGCATGATGGTGTCTTTTTAGACGTAGCTTTCTTGTATAAAGGGAATGTTGGGTTGGGCAGGAAAAAAAGCATTCTAGCACTGGCATGACAGCACCTGTGTCCAACTGGACTCTCAGCAGTCTGACCAGCACTTATCCAGCTGGACCCTCCTATGTGGTTTCTTGCTTGTGTTGTTTACTCAGATGTAAGTCACTTTTGATAAAAGTGTCTGCTAAATGACAGTAGTAGTAGTATTTACTGTCATTGATCAATTTTAGCTGAAGGAAATGATCACCATGCACTGAAGTATACGTTTATATTGTAACCTATATCGTCTTCACAAAATTTAACTTGGATATTTTGTGTTTTCCTAATATTTCCCTTGATATATCATTTCAGTTTTTACTGGCTGTGAGGGAAGAAAATACGTTGTCGTAATCTTAAGTATGATCTTGTTTATGTACTTGAGATGACAAATAAAGATGAATCATAACCGCTTCGATAAGAAGTGCCTTTTAAAAAGGTCATTTAATGACCAGTTCCATAAACTGGAACAACCCATTTTATGAGCCTTATGTACTCAACGGCTTATTATAAAGGCTATATTTGGATATAAAGTATAATCTTTTGTTTTTTTGTTTGCCGTTTCACCCTTTTCTTCCCTACAGACTTGGGACTAGCACCATGAGAGCACTGGCTTGTGACCCATTAGTGGTAGGGGTTACACAGGATTTTGTTGAGGATTGATCTTGTGATTGTCGGAGAGCAAATGTAGTTGCATTGATTCTTAATGTGACGTATGGTGGCTCAGCCTGGGAATGCCATGTAAACCTCAGCGAGCAGCTGGTGGGAATGTATGGACTGAAAATGACAACTTAAAATCTGTTAACGGGTCTGTAGAGAACAGTTTGAAGGCTTGGAGTGGATGAAGGAGCTAACGCAAATGCATGCAGACATTTGAGAAGTAGCTTACCAGTGAGTCAGGATAATTGTTCAGGAAATTCAGACATTATTTTAGCACATATACTGTCAACAGGGGTTAAATAACCTGGCTCTCCTGGAAAACACATCTTTACCACAGACTATGACATAATATTGAAACATACAAAAACAGGAATCAAAGTTCCAGGCAGTGATTATACATGTATTTCCTCTTGTCAAACAGTGTCACTGTTGGTGGTCTGTTTTTAAAAATTAAAGTTGCTAGATTTGCTAGTTTTCTCCATACAGTCTACGCTACGATCACCTGTATGACATTACACGTTCTGTACTGTTATTTAAATCAGGGAAACACCCATGGATTGGGTTTCTAAATGCACCCATTAACCTGACCGGGATGAGATGGGAAATGATGGGGAACATGTTGGTGGAACTTCTGTGCTGGCAAGATGTTCCTGTACTGTGCTCGGCGATATGAGGGTAAACTCAAGAAGTGGAGTTTGAAAGTCGCCCATTCACCAAAGGTCATATCCAGGAGGCCTTTAAGCTCTTCTGCATCGCCAAACACCAATGCAGAACCATTGATCTTATTGTCATTCACCTTATCAATGTACTTACTGTCATATTTCATCCTCTCCATCTGTGAGAAAACAAAAATTGCAGGATACAATAGGAGTAAATTTAATCAATTCTCACTGAGGTCTCATTGGTTTCAGATAAGTACAGCTTTGTAAAAACACTTCCCATCCTACCCCCCCATATTGTGATCTAAAAATCAAAAGGGGAACTATCAGATTACGGTAACATTAACCCATAAACAACCAAATCTAACAAATTGGTCATTCATATGATCTAAAGTAGAACTATATTTTGAGACTTCATATGGTATAGTGAAATTACATTTTACACTGTCAGCTGAGATACCTTCAGATCAATGGGAAGATAATTCAACATGAACATAGATATTATACCATATTTTGTTATTTTAAGACAATTTTAAGACTACCAATTCTTAAAGGTCATTTCATAAACTACTTACCTCTTTACATAGATCAGCGGTGCTCATTTTGGTGATAGTAGAGATCGGCAAAGGAGACAAGTTCGTCATCCAACCCGGGTCTTTCAGCCTGGACGTCCCTCGGATGTGAGACATCTGGTTCCTAATTGACTGATCCAGATTCACCATTGCTTCTTTGATTGTCTCCAAGTTATTTACGGTGAATTGAAAGCCATCATCTTTAAGTAATTCTTCAAACAGCTCAGGATCTCCATCCTGCTCGAGGAGGTCTGTGATCTGTGAACTCATCAAATACAGCTCCCCCCTGGACTCATTGAAGATTTCCCATAATGTCTTTGAATGATTAACAGGTGCTGTTTGATCGATATCCCTTCTCTGTTTGTGATCCTCCACACACTGGATGATCCAGCTGAGTCGACAGGGCCACTGGTTGGCCAACACCACCCATGCTGCGACGGTCTCTGGTTGAGGAAGATCTTGTTCCAAGGCCTTCATGATTATAACAGTGACTCGAATAGAGTTGATCACCCTCCTCATAGAGATGGCGTCATCTAACATGTATTTGTTTAGCTTCTTTTCACTGCGAGTCAGGATTCTTCCCACCCAATCCATGACTTCCTCTTCTTTCACATTCAAAGCTGCTTTATTTATTTCAATCAAAGGCTGATCCTCTGAATGTTCCACCTTCACTGAAGATGGATCATGTGAAGAGCTCTCACTATTTCGTTCTGAATTGTTTGTGAGACTGTAAAATAAATGGCTCTTTAACTTTCTGCTTAGTGGTGGGACTGTGAAGGCCAAAGTGACTATATGGTTCAACAGTGCATAAGCCCTGTCTTCTTTGCTGAAGCAGCCATCTGCAAAGTTCACTTTCTCCAAAAGAACATCTGGGTTTACTGCCAGAATTGATATAAATGGACTCTCCTCATCAGAAAGCAGAATGTTGATGGCATCCAGAACTGCTACAATTTTCTTGGGGGAGCAGCGGTCCAGATGGGTGATTTTCAGCACAACACGTATCCTCCTCCTCTCAAACACCTCCATGAACTGGATAAAGCGAGATAAAAACCATATTTCTTTCCTGACATCATTCATGAAGCCCAGTTGGGTGCTGAGCTGCTCACTGTCCATTGCCTTCGTAATGTTCCGAACTTGGCTGAAGATCAGGTTCTTACCAATCAGAAAAGCATATCTCAAAAAACTTGCTGCCGGAACTCCTAATGAAGCAATCAACAGGCCGCCCAGGACACCCATCTCGTCATCTTCTTCATTTGTGACATTTTCTTCATTTGTGACATTTTCTGTCTTTACTCTAGCTTTGGGAAGACCATGAATAAACAGGAACACTAGAACGGCAACTAGGACCCCAATGCCGGACAGGATGAAAAGCCACAGTAGGCAACAGCATATCTTCTTGGACCTCCAATAGTTCTGACCATCCGTCTCACACTGGATCTTTAAAGTAAAAATGACACATGTTGGTTGTTTTTTCTCACTCCTTAACAAAACAACTATTAAATAGCCATGGACATTCATCCACAGGATTAAAACCTGTAACGCTATCAATCAAACTCCTTTTTATTTCACTCAACCATATGATAAGATGTGGCATTTCAAGCCACTTGTATTTGAAAGATCAGCAGCTGATTTAACTGTGATTTTTATACTGTAACATTCAGTAAATCTGTAACACTGAGTTACATTTTTTTTCTCAGACGTTTGTGATTGCCAGTCTTTTCAATTTAAATTGATCTTCTCTCAGTACTTACATATAGTTAAGAAATTAAGGTATTTAATCAGAAGCAAATTAAAGGTGCTGGCATTCAAATGCTATACATAAAGCTGTAAAAATGTTGAAGAGGGATTTTATGTTATTTGCTTTCGGTTTGTTCTTGGTTTTTTATCATTCTTGGTTCTCCTGTTTGGTTATATTTCAATTCAAGTTTTCCTGTTTTGTGTTTAGCTTGTTTGCTTCACTTCCTGTTTGAATTTGAAAGTTACTTGTATCCGAGTTTTTGTTTGACTTCCCCCGTTCTCCCCTGTCCTGATTGTGAACATCTGTGTCCATGTATTGTCCCCCCCCCCCCCCTTCATGTGCATTTGAGTCCTCGGGCGGTCTCTACTGTATTTTATGACGCCTTCAAATCGAGATTTTTTTTTTCAAGGACAAGATACTCTATCTCTCCTCCTTAGTTCATCGGCTGATTATGAGACAACTGTTTATTCTATTTTATCTTTTATCTTTTGAGCTAAACAAGACACTGAACAGAAAACACTCTACTCTTAAGGAGCACTATTTATCTTTTGTTTCTCTTTCTCTTTTTTGGGTTAAAACTACACGGATAACATTTCTGTGCTCCAGTCAAGTGATCTAACACGCTGTCAACAAAACATGTAACTTTGTAGACTCAAGGATTGTCGCTGTTGTTAACTTTGACATTTACATTGATTTCTTCTTGACAAATACTCCAAGTTAGTTCCTATCATATTTCTTTTGTGTGTTTAAGATTTTGTTATTTGCTCCCATGTTGGATGGCTAAAATATTCATTGCTCAGATTTACTTATCTGCTCCATATCATTGACAATTCACCCAATCTCTCTATGTGGAGCTTATTTTCTGACAGTGAAATAGTTTGTGTTTCACTTGTATAATCAATTTCACTTCAAATTTTTCCTCAGAAAAAAACAGCCCAGACCCTTATCCACAGTGTCTCTAGATTTATAAGATATGCAAACATTTGACCCATTTGATACAAAAGAGAAATCTTCTGTTAGAAATAACAAATGTCTTTGTAATAGACTTTGTAACTTTGCAGATCTTTTACTGAAAATCCATAACAGCACACTGATGAACACCACAGGAAGCAAATGCACTCTTTTTAGGGAAAATTTAAGGACATTCACAAACCTGGACTTCCTCCTCTTCGTCATGTTGAACCACGCGGTAGAGTGCAAGTTGCAGTTTCCCGAAGTTCACCTGCATGGTCTGAAATAGACGTATAGCTATTCCAGCCCACAACAGATCACTGCCTGCAAAATGCCAAGCACTGAAATGCACATATATAAACCGAATGCCATCGTTGTGCTGGTTGTTCTTCGTCCAAACAGGTCTATAGAAGAAGAGCCGGCAAATGAGGGTCAGGAATCCACTAAATGAAGGCTTAACTGACCGAGGTCTTCGCCTTTTTTCAATACGCTCCTCGATGATCGATGCTTCACGGTCCATATACTCTGAAGAAATGCAAATCAGAATATTTACATTGAGACTATGAGGGAAATATAAAATCATGGCAACCTACCAAAACAAGAAAAAAGGTGGCTGGAAACAAAGGAGAAAAATAAACAGACGGCTTACAGAATTCAGTTTAATACCAGAGTAATAAATTGATGAATTTTACTCAATGCGATTGCAGCAGTAGATAAAGGCCCTGCAGCGTGGCACTAAATCCTAAACCTGCTGCACAGAAAACAATCAGTCTGGCTCCTCTGCAGAAATGCGTTCTCACAAGAAAAAGCAAGATAAAAAGTCCATGAATAATGGTGTTTGTCCTCAGTCTTGCAACATCTTGAAGCCTCGCTATTCTGTAGATTTTATTATGTGACCATCCAGCCAAGTCTGACTTGAGCAATAAATTTACCAAGGTTAGAAAAAAAAGAAAATCATCCCAGTGCTGCAGGACCTTCAGGGTAACACAAAATAACTTGTATTTTCAATTGGAGCCCTTCCCTACAGCTGACTCATATTTTCACATTTTTCTCATTTTATGTGATCGTGGTTTTTTTTTGAGTATTTTTCTCCTCGCTAAATATCTCTAAAAGTTTGCTCATCATTCATGAAGTAAGAATAAACATTTGCATATACAGTACTTTGTAATATATAGTAAATGCATAAACACACCCCTATGTGCTTACATTTAGTTTATCAAAATCACTACTGGTGGGACTGTTTGTACAAGAACATGCACTAACTGAAAGAGACATGTTCACTTTTAAAAACAATTTTACTGATTGTTCAGAATACATCCCATTAGAAAAATAGTCTCTATAGTTAAGTATAAAGTATAAAGATAAATTGTTTTTCCTTTCTGTACAGTGTTTTCTAGAATTATTGTCCGTATCCCCTGGAGGCCTGCAGCGCAGAAACACGAGCTCTACTCTCAGTCAGTCAGTTAAGAAGAGGTCATTAAAGCAAGCAAGGTGGTGTGCAGTTGATTCACATACCATGCCATATGCGGCAACATCAAATGTGTACTCTATGTTTTAATACTGTATTAGTGTAGCATAATTGTGAGCTGGTGCAGTTTTGAATGTCAGCAAACTCTAGTTTCACACATTCCAATCATGTTCACAGTAAAAACTAAGGGTCTAGCATAAAGAGTATTCAACGCTGCACCTATGCAGATCTCTTGTTGTCAGTATCCCATAATTCCCAATTACAAGTTAAACATTGTCACAGACTTCAAGTGGCTGTTACAGAGACAACCTGCAGGGTCAGGTTTTGTATTTACATACCTTTCATTTGTTTGAGTATCCTTTCAAGTCGATCCTGACATGAAGAATAGAGCCCTACAGTTGCTGGTGATGAAACATTCGTCAGGGCCTTGGACAAGGCGTATGCATAAACATCATCTAAAAGCAGATTTTACAAGAAAAGGAAGCGTTATCTTTCAGATTTTCTTTTACATCCACACACATTTTTTCAAAGACTTTTCATATTAAAATCGAGAAAGCTAAAGTTGACTAATTATTTGACAAGGAATACCTTTTTTAAAATATTAGTGTACATTAAAGGGGTCTTTTGGCTCTGGCAGCACTCATTTCAGATTGTTTTGGTAGCATGTAGCAACAGTTGAAATTGGGATATTTGGTAAAAATTTATTTATTTTTTACATTATTTTTTTTCACCCAGTGCTCCTACGTCAGTCAGTCCTGGGCATTGTTCACCCTCTACCAACCCTGCACTGAGCTCAAGTCTCCTCTTTACTTGAGGAGTGAGCAGCCGCTTCCTTTCACCCAGGTGGGGCTTCTCTGGTTGGACGTAGCGCCTGGAAGGATCATGTTATTCCAGCCAGATCCTCGGCCGCCCCGGCTGGCCAGAGGGCGCATGTATAGCCCAGGACTGCTGCATGTTTTTGTGAGGGTAGCTCACAATAGGAACACAAGGGAGAACATGCTGAAGTCATGGGGTAAGTAAACACGCCCTCAACACTCACAGCGTCGGTGAGAATTGAACCGAGGACCTGTGAGATGTCTGCACTACCAACTGCGCTACCGTGCCCCCGATATTTGGTAGGATTTAATCAGAATGAATATGAGTTATGTTTTGTGGGCGTTTCTTCAGCTTTAGCAAATAGGCTCTGACTTGACTCTAGACTGTTTCGATCCTGTAGACCTCACTGAGCTGACCTCAGTCGTCAATAGAGCTAAATCAACCATCCCGACTCGACTATTCAAAAATGTTCTTTCTCTTATTGGCACGACAATTCTGGACCAGATCAACTTATCCCTAAAGTTAGGATGTATACCACAGGTTTCAAAGTTGCAGTAATTAAACCTTTACTTAAAAAACCTTCTCTTGACCCAGAATTATAATTATAGACCAATGTCCCACTTTCCATTTCTGCCCCCTCCCCTCTTTTTCTCTTGTGTATGTTTGCAGGCCGGGGCTTCGGGAGCTGCATGCTGACCTGCAGTCCCCCCTCTGATCATCCCACTGCTGCTTCCACCTGTCTGTGTGGATGTCTGCTATATGCTTGCTGACACTCTACACATTCAATACTGACATTGAATGTGTAGGGTTATATGGAGGCAGATGATTCGCCTTGGCAATCTGTGAGAGGACAATAATACAGATATAAAAGCAATTGTCAAGGAACCCCAAATTGCCTTTGTGATTATGCCTCCTGTGTGCCACCAGACATATTTGCATGTTGCCATGACTGATCATCAATATTGGCCAGATGGGAATAATTAAAAACAAAACAGCCAAGATTTCAGTGGTGAAGTGAAACTGAAACGCAAAATAAAGCCTGTCTGGAATAAAAGTAAATAGCCCTGCTACATGCAAAATATGTGATATATTGAGGGGAAAAAAACAACTCACCCATTTTTGACTCAGCCATGATGATTGTGTAATGAGATGAGCAACTTTTGCAGACAATGCCTTCAATCTGTGACAAATAAACAGCAGGGATCTTATTGCAGCAGTTGATTGAGGAGGTGTCTCTGAGGCTGTGGGTAAACTGATTTGCTATTCCTCTATTCTCGCTGTTGTGCTCATAAGTAGAAGGAAGTCATTTTAGAGAGTTATATACAATTGATAATTCATAAACGATTAATAAACTGTGTTATTTTTTCTTTTTTACATGTCCTTCATAGATCATTTGTAAATTCTTATTTAGATTATGGAATATCATCATGTTGCTTCTTCTTTTTTTTGTAAAGTTTTTAAAGAAAAACCCATGAACTGAAAACCCCACAACATCTGAACAACATCTACAGGTAATGACACATTACTTGTCATTTATACATGTAGGCAACTGATTAACATTAGAACAACTGTATATTCAAACATGCAGCCACATAATTTACATACTGATCCAACAGTTAATAAAAAGAGAACTTTGAAACTTTGAATTTCAATAAAAACACCACCCTTGCCACCAGAATATTTCACGTTATGTTCATTCCACATCAGAAACCAATTGAGACTTGCAGACAAATAAGCTGATTAGCCTAATTTTCACTGGAATAAATACTGTTATTGACCTTATCAAACACACAGTGTAATGACTTGCTGTGCAGACTGGAATAAATAAGTGATTGCTTGACTTCGGTCAATTTTTTAGCATCAGACATTTCATGTAGCTGTTTATCTTGGAGGATTATTCAATGGTTCCATCTCATTGTTCTGGCTCTTAATTCAGGAATGCTATGACAAAAAAATTATTGAAAGGTCATGCCACATAATCTCACTTAGGTTATGATGTATTTTTGCTATTTCAGAAAGTGATTTATATCATGTTCCACTACTATGGTGTTCATCTATTCATTCATTCAATTTTTTGTACCCATCCATTGATAAAAAAAAACCAACCCACAATCGTCAATGAAATAACTTAACATCAACAAAAGTAATGATTAATTATTTTCGGAAAACTGACAAATGAAAATTAAGCATTATTTTGTATCTATGGTTCAAAAGAATAATAATAAGAAAAAAAAATAAAAAATTTGGACACATGTATGTTGTGGGTATAATCTTATTGTATAAGTCCACATCCCATCAGCTATAAGAGTTCTTGCAATGATTTGTTCTCTTAGTGACCGTCAGGCATCGAGCCCCTGAGATAGAAATGGAGTCCCAAGCCATGATTATCCTTCTACAATGCTGGAATGAGATTTGATTGTTGCTGTACAAAACCATCCCCCTTCCGACAGAGCCTTGTGAATTTATACAATCAACAAACAAACCACCACTGCTAAATGAAAAAAGAAAAACATGTTAAATTAAGCTTTTTTTCCTGGCCAAGCAGAAAAAAGGTCAAATAAATTAAGTCAAACTAACACTGGTTATTTTTTGGTCAATAATTGTTGTCAGTTGACTGACAGATAATTAAGTGAATTATGTTAAATGGGATATTATGACATTTGTCTATAGCTATGCACCTTTCCTTAACTTTTCTTTTTTTTCCTGGCCACCTGGCCAACAGTCCATGTTAATGATTACCATTACTTCTTCTCTTCCTGTCAGCAACATACAGTATTTTTTGCTTTTGTTTTCACCTGACTTAACAAAGTAGGCTGCAAAGCTGTTACACAGATATTTATTCATCATGACTATCATGTTCAACTTTGATATCACAAGCTCTTACCAGGTACTGTAACTTTCATCGTTTCCATAAATAATGACTGATTTGCCCTCTCTGATAGCAATACTGTATGTTTCTAGTTCAACAACCTTACCTGGATAGCTCCAAATGTCAACTCAGATCTTTGTTCAGTTGTCTCGACACGTTGCTTTTAATCTATTCCTACAACAAAGTGACCCAGCAAAAGTAATAGCACCAACTAAGGTGTGGTTAAGCTAACTGCACCGACTTTACAACACATATAAAAAAGAAGAAAGGCAGCTGATAAGCACAGGCTGACGCTGTAGACCTGATGCTTTCCAGGAAGTGAGGTCATGTACAATAATACATTTCAATATTTCTAAGAAATGAAGCTTCCTTTCTCCTCATTCCGAGCCTTTACTCCTGCTGGTAATTTTCTGTCTATTCACAGAATCCTTGTGAACTGGGTAGTACCAGAAATCATTACATGGTTGAAAAATATATAATTCTCCCATAAATTCTGCAATCATGTCTCCACCTATTTCAGTCCATGGAAAAATGAAATGAGCCTTGTGCCTGCATGATTTGTGCGCTGCATTCCAAGTTGGGAGCCCTTAAGGTTGAGAGTGATTGGATTGCTGTGCTCGACATGAACTAACGTGCATTGTGTGAGATAGTATAGCTTCTAAGTCAGTTGAGCAACGTCCTTCTGTTATTCCATTGTTTGAACACAAACAGTTGTTCCCCTTGAGCTATATAAACAGCCAACAGCCATCTTACACACACACACACACACGCACACCTCACACACACACACACACAGACACGCACGCGCACGCACACGCACACGCACACGCACACACGCATACACACACACACACACACGCACACTTCGCACACGCGCACGCACGCACGCACGCACGCACGCACGCACGCACGCACGCACGCACGCTATGAAGTTCCATGCGAGTCATAATGCGTGCGCACCTGTCGACTGAGCGTGTCACTCGCGCGTGCTTTGACGCCTGTGCAGCAAAGCAACGGGTAACATGTAATGTAGTTTCCCCATTGATTTATAACGGTCACGCGTGTACGCGCACGTTCATGCGTAATGACGTAATGACACGCGTGATCACAGTACGCGTAGTGACTACGTGTAACATTTACACGTTTTTTGCGAACGCACGCATGAACGCACGCATGAAGATGATAGAACATTTTTGTTACACGTGCGTGCGTGTGTGCATTGTTACGTACGCAGACTACATCACGCGTAACAAGAAGCTGCGTGCTACACTAACAGCGTGTGCACGTCTGTCTGTCACTGTTAGAAGATTTCTTTTACGCGATCACACACACGTGCGTTCGCATTCTCTGACTGTTCGCAACCGGAAGTAAATTTCCTCGGTGCGCAGCAGACGCGTCACATAAACGTGTCGTGTAGTTTCTCTGTGTTCCATTTTCATCCAGTATATGGTGCTATCGAGTCAATAATAGGCACAACTGTCCTTAAATGAATAAAGAAGGAAAGTAAGACAGCTTCCTTTGTTGGACCAGAGAAGCTTAGGTAGCGTGCAGTAGCACATGGCTACTTAATATGCAGAATGACATCATTCTGCATTCTGCACTGCGGGAAGTAGGGGTGCTGGGGGTGCGGCAGCACCCCCTCCTCTTGGTACCGCACCCCCTCCCCCAGCTCCCGCCCCCCCTCCAGACAGGAGGGAGGGATGATGAAAAAATAAAATAAAATAAAACCTGTCACATTATTCAAATAAATAAAAGGTTGGCGTAGGCTACTGTATTTTATAGTTATGACGGGCTGTTATGACGGGCTGCTGTGCCAGTGTGCCACTGTATAGGCCTAGCCAGGGCTTAATTTGAGGGGGAGCAAGCCGGAGCGCGCTCCGGCAAACCTGTAAATATATACTTTTACGCACCGCTGCGCGCTCATATCAATTCAAAAAACACAATAAACAGCACAACGGCATAATGGTAAAAGTTATACATCTATGTGGCTTAAAAAGTACAGTTGGGTTGCTTAATGTGTCTCACACAGCGCATCTGTGTGTGTGTGTTGTTGTTTTTTCGTTCCATGCGTAAAAGCCAAAAGCGCACTGGAGATGGGCAATCTCCAGCTCTCTGTGTGTGTGTGTGTGTGTGTGTGTGTGTGTGTGTGTGTGTGTGTGTGTGTGTGTGTGTGTGTGTGTGTGTGTGTGTGTGGGGGGCGCTTTTTTTTTTCGCACCGCACTCATCCTCTGCGCTCCGGGACCTCCCACTTTACTAATTAAGCATATATTTTGATAACGGGGCAATGCAAGAGAATTGGTGGTTTTATTACTCAAAGGAAGTAAAACAAGCATATGGTTCATACATTTCCGTCAATAAGATCCATTAAATTAGGGTAAAATAACCGAAATAATACTCACACACACACACAGATGCGCTGTGTGAGACACATTAAGCAACCCAACTGTACTTTTTAAGCCACATAGATGTATAACGTTTACCATTATGCCGTTGTGCTGTTTATTGTGTTTTTTGAATTGATATGAGCGCGCAGCGGTGCGTAAAAGTATATATTTATTTGTTACAGGTTTGCCGGAGCGCGCACTGCACGCTACCTAAGCTTCTCTGGTCCAACAAAGGAAGCTGTCTTACTTTCCTTCTTTATTCATTTAAGGACAGTTGTGCCTATTATTGACTCGATAGCACCATATACTGGATGAAAATGGAACACAGAGAAACTACACGACACGTTTATGTGACGCGTCTGCTGCGCACCGAGGAAATTTACTTCCGGTTGCGAACAGTCAGAGAATGCGAACGCACGTGTGTGTGATCGCGTAAAAGAAATCTTCTAACAGTGACAGACAGACGTGCACACGCTGTTAGTGTAGCACGCAGCTTCTTGTTACGCGTGATGTAGTCTGCGTACGTAACAATGCACACACGCACGCACGTGTAACAAAATTCTCTATGTTATTCACGCGTGCACACACACGCTGCTGCGCGCGGCTCCTCTATTAAAGACGCTAATAGTACTTCATACGCACGCACGCACGCACGCACGCACGCACGCACGCACGCACGCACGCACGCACGCACGCACGCACGCACGCACACACGCACACACGCACACACACACACACACACACACACACACACACACACACACACTTGCTCTTCTGCTTGAGGTCTCTGACAAGGCAAGGCAAGTTTATTTGTATAGCACAATTCAACAACAAGGTGATCAAAAGTTATTAAAAGCTTATTGTGAAACTAATACGTTTTGTACTATGGACAAACGTTGCTATTGCACGTTTTGATGTGAGAATGGGTTGGCAGTTGATTCACATACCACAAAGGAGCACAGCTACTTTCTGGCCACATATGCTGCAACATCACATGTGTACTTATCTTATCTTATCGTATCTTTTAATACTGTATTAGTGTAGCATAATTGTGAGCTGGTGCAGTTTTGACTGTCAGCAAACTCTAGCTTCACACATTCCAATCATGTTCATAGTAAAAACTAAGGGTCTAGCATAAAGAGTATTCAACGCTGCACCTATGCAGATCTTTTGTTGTCAGTATCCCATAATTCCC
Source organism: Cololabis saira (assembly GCF_033807715.1). Taxonomy (NCBI): domain Eukaryota; kingdom Metazoa; phylum Chordata; class Actinopteri; order Beloniformes; family Belonidae; genus Cololabis; species Cololabis saira. The sequence goes on along the minus strand of NC_084588.1, from coordinate 25,300,425 downwards.
ACTTACTTAAGTTAAACATTGTCACAGCTTCAAGTGGCTGTTACAGAGACAACCTGCAGGGTCAGGTTTTGTATTTACATACCTTTCATTTGTTTGAGTATCCTTTCAAGTCGATCCTGACATGAAGAATAGAGCCCTACAGTTGCTGGTGATGAAACATTCGTCAAGGTCATGGATAAACATGCATAAACATAATCTAAAAGCAGATTGTACAAGAAAAGGTAGCAATGTTAACTTTCATGTTTTCTTTCTACACATAATTCAAAGACGTCTTAAATTAAAACAACAACAACAACAACAATAATAATTAAAGCTGCAAGCAGCGATGATCGGGCCCTCGCACGTGCAATTTTCACTAATAATGGTCAAGGACTCAAAACTAAGTCTGATGACACCACCCACGACTCTTTATGTCAAACCATTCAAACGTTATTGCAGAAAATCGGAACTATCACATATCGACCAATCAGAAGAAGGGGCGGGGCTAATTTGCACCAATTAAGGTGAAGGAGTCAAAACCGAGTCCGAAGACACCACCCACGAGTCTTTATGTCAAACCATTCAAAATTTATGGCAGAAAATAGGGACTTTCAAATATTGACCAATCAGAAGAAGGGGCGGGGCTAATTTACACCAATTATGTTCCAGTACTCAAAACTGGGTCCGATGACACCACCCAAAACTCTCTATATCAAACCATTCAAAAGTTATAGCAGAAAGTAGGAACTATCAAATATGGAGCAATCAGATGAAGGGGGGGCGCGCTTTTTGCCGTCTATCGTCGCCATGGTAACGTTTTTTGACTGAGAAAAGTAATGCCCATCGTCGCAGGATGGAGACGCACATTTTGATGTATAACAACAACTGGGTGCACGTTACGGTTCGGACGAAGAAGCGGCCGAAGAAATGGCATAAATTGCGCCAAAATTACACGATTAATTCAAAATGGCCGACTTCCTGTTCGGTTTCGGCCATGGCGCCAAGAGACTTTTCTTTAAGTTGCGACATGATACAGGTGTGTACCGATTTTCATGCATGTACGTCAAAGTGTAAGTGTATATTTATATATATATATATATATATATATATATATATATATATATATATATATATATATATATATATATATATATATATATATATATATATATATGTATGTGTCTATGTAGATGGATATGAGTGCATGTTTATATTTGTATAATCATACATGTATGCTTCAAAAATACCTAGACCTTATAGACCATGCATCTCTCTCTCCCTCTCTATCTCTTTATCTTTCTTTCTCACATGCACGCACACTTTTTTTTTACTATTTATTTAATTATTTAATAATAAATGAATATTTAGGAATATATCATTTTGACGTTTTCTGTATGTATCATGGGATATTATCTTGTAATATTGTAACATTGCATGTAATATACTGTATTAAAAAAAGATAATGATAAAATTCGTTAACTAGCATTCACCCTTTTTAAATTAAAAACAATAAAAAAATGTTATTAACTTAATTAACTAGAAGTAGTGAGACTGTCCATGAAAACTCTTTATTCAAGACATGTTGATTATTTTCATGACCAAAAGATCCAGAGATTACAACTTTAAATGTAAATGTGGCTTTAACCGTCTAATAAAATCAAATGTGAAAGAGTAATACGCTGCGTGAAACCTTCCTCGCAATAAATGCGACGGTAAAAATATTATTAGTATAATTATAGTAATATTTGCAGAAATGAAGTGTAGAAAGCTTTTACCTTTTCAAAGTTCCGTGAAGAAAGGTCTGAATGAGAAAGTTAACGGGAGCAGTGTGCGCAGAGGACAGTCAGGTGGGAGTAGAGGTTTGAGAGCAGCGTAGGCTACTTTAACTTTCTGTTTCCAGCTAAACCAACAGGACGCCCACGCGCTCAAACCGTTTCATCCTCCGACATCCAGGCTAACAAACTATGATTTGGGACAATAGACAAGGTGGAGTTAAACATTTCACTAATTCTGCTGAGAAAAAACAAGTCTGAAATAACACATTGCTACCAGTAATTCAGATATGACTGCACCGAGGCTGTCAGTTAGTATTTCAATAGGAAAGTGAAGCTGAAAGGGAAACTAGGGCCTTTCTGAAGAGCACTGATGTCTTAAAAAAAACTCTCCCAGCTCTGTGCCAGCCATGATGACTGTTTGATGGGAGTCCGTCCATCCATCCATCCATCCATCCATCGTCCGTCACTTATCCGTTCCCGGGTCGCGGGGGCAGCAGTCTCAACAGAGATGCCCAGACTTCCTTCACCCCAGACACTTCCTCCAGCTCTTCCGGGGGGAGTCCGAGGCGTTTCCAGGCCAGCCGAGACACATAGTCTCTCCAGCGTGTCCTGGGTCTTCCCCGGGGTCTCCTCCCGGTGGGACATGCCTGGAACACCTCCCTAGGGAGGCGTCCAGGAGGCATCCGGTACAGATGCCCAAGCCACCTCAGCTGACTCATCTCAATGTGAAGAAGCAGCGGCTGTATATATACAGTACATATATGTGTATATATATATATATATATATATATATATATATATATATATATATATATATATATATATATATATATGTATATAATATATCATATTTGCCATGTTAAGCCAAGTTCATCCTCCTCTGTCAAGACCGTATTTTCTGCTTTTGGTCTCCCCTGACCAGACACATTCATGTGTCAGTTACACAGACATTAATTTACCATTGAAGCTTATGTTCAGCTTCGAGGACACAACCTCTGACTGGTTACTGTATGCATCAACATTCTCTCCTTTAAGCTTCCATAAATGTTAAATGATTTGCCCTCACTGAGTAGAAATATGTTTCCAGTTCAACAAGCTTACCTGGAAAGATCCAAATGTCTGATTGAGTTCTGAACTCTGCAAGTCTTCTTGAAAACGTTAATTGTTCCTTATTCAGAGAGACCAAGTAACTGCAGCAGTTAAGGCATGGTGAAGCTCAGTCCACCAAGACTTTATATCACTGATGAAAGGGGTGAAAGGTACGTGAGAATAAGAGACCTGATGCTTTACAGGAAGTGAGGTCATGTGCAATACAGAATAAAACCTTTTCAACATTTCTCAGAATGAATCTGCACATTTCCTCCTTCCTCATTTTCCCACCCTTTACTCCTTGTCCTAATCTTCTTTCTATTCACAGATTCTGAGTGAAGTGGGTAGAACCTGAAATCATTACAAGGTTAGAGAAAAATAATCTTTTCTCCTAATAACTTCTTCAATCACATCCCCAACTTGTTCAGTTTGCGGAAAAATGAAATGAGTGACTTAATGCTGGAGCCTTGGGCCTGCATGATTCATGTGCTGCTTTCGTAGTTCGGAGCCCCTCAGGTTGTGTGCAACTGGATCGCTGTGCTCAGCATGAACTGACATGCAAAACAGCACAGATGACAAAACAGCTGCAGCGAAGCTTTTTGCCCTGAGAAGAATTTGTTTTGACATAACTGGTTAGACAAGCTTTGAAAAACAAGCTTTAAGCCTAATTTTGTTGGGTACATTCATTTACTTTTTTGTATCAGGCAACTTACACCATGGCTGCAGTACACTTTGCAAGAAACAAATCTTTTACAAACTACGACATGTTGTCCCTGTGAATAAGATCATTTCAGCTTGGCTGCTTCTATTTTACACATTTTAAATATGGCATTTAAATCATGTACATTTTTCAATGCCTCAGGACTGAGAGGAAAACAGTTTTCCACTGTGGGAATGCATCAAATCACAGCTCCTTCCATATATTTAAAAACAGAACTAATGGAAATGTACATTAAACTGTTAGCTTTATGTGCAAGGAAGTCAGGTGAGATTCAGTTGTCTGAGCAGTTTGTTTTTTCCCCCATGGGCCATCCAAACAGCTAACAAACATTGAAACTCGGGGGCACAGTTGCGCAGCTGGTAGTGTGGCCGTCTCACAGCAAAAACGGGTCAAAAAGAAGGTCCTGGGTTCAATTCCCGCCGGGGACGCTGTGGGCGCTGAAGTGCGTGTTAGTTCCCCCATGACTTTGGCGCCCACACCCTGGGTGGGGTTGGTGAAAGGGCCTTTCTGTGTGGAGTTTGCATGTTCTCCCCGTGTTCCCTTGGGTAGCTAATGTGAGCTACCCTCACAAAAACATGCAGCAGTCCTGGGCTATACATGCCCCTCTGGCCAACCGGGGCGCCAGATGGGGTGGGGGGAATCTGGCCGTAATAATGTGATCCTTCCACGCGCTACGTCCGGGCAGAGAAGCCCCACCCGGTCTGGTGAAAAGATGCGGCCTGCTCACTCCTCAGGTTAAGGAGGATCCTGAGGAGTGATGAAAAATGGGAAAAATGGGGAAAAAAAAAAAAAAAATCGGGGATAAAAATAAAAAAACACACACACACACACACACACACACACACACACACACACACACACACACACACACACACACACACACACACACACACACACACACACACACACACACACACACACACACACACACACGCCCCCCTGCTCCAGGACTCTTGACACCCTTCCACCTCCATGAAATAATGACATTGATAATGTCACTAGTTTCAGTAGTGCTTCAAAACTTTCTTAAAACGGTGTAATATATATGTAATAAATATTTAATGTAATTTTACCTAAAGTAGTACAAAAAAATTCTCCCCAGTTGTTAAAGATGTAAAAATCTATCTATGGAGACATAAACTGGTGTTTAGGTGAAGCTGTAAATGATCCTTTTTTAAACCGGTGAAAGTTGAATATTTTAACATGGGGGTGAACCGTTTGACTTGCCTTTGGAGCCAGATCCCAATGGTCAGCCGAGGATCTGTAGCTACACCTGTTTCCTTGGCTTCAGACTTGTGATGGTGGAGGGTTGATCACGCTTCTCTTTTTTGGTTAGATGGTAGGTCCAGTAAAGTTTCTACCATCTGAAACAGGTAAGACCTTTGAACATCTCTTCCCGCGCCGGGAAGGGTATTGTGGGCGTATTCCACCCACAACAGCTGCTTGGACCAGGATGAGGGGTTGCGGGACGTGAGGCAACGCAGGGCCGTCTCCATCTCCTGATTCATCCTCTCCGCCTGCCATTGGACTGTGGATGGAAGCCTGATGAGAGGCTGACGGAGGCACCCAAGTGCCTTCAAAACTCACGCCAAAAACAAGAGGTAAATTGGAGAGAGAAAAAAAAAATCATTCAAATACTGACGTCAGCTCTTGCTGACAGACGGGTTAGGAGCTTAAGAAATATGAACAGAGACAATGTCCCTGGGGAGGCCATGAAGACGGAAAACATGATGAAGCATCAGTTCCGCAGTTTGTTTGGCAGATGGTAGCTTGGGTAACGGAATGAAGTGAGCAGTTTTGGAGAAACCACAGTGAGTATGACAGTGTTACCATCTGAGGGAGGAAGTCTGGTGACAAAGTCCAGGGAGATGTGGGACCAAGGCCGATGAGGAACTGGTAGAGGAAGTAAGAGTCCGCCAGGAGCCTGGCGAAGACCCTTATTCTGGGAGCAAACCTGACTGGCAGCGACAAACTCTCTGGTGTCCTTCTGCATGGAAGCCCACCAGAACCGTTGCTTTAGGAGTGCCAGGGTGTGGGCGACACCGGGGTGACAGGCCAAGAACCTCAGAGCGAGGTTGGCAGGCAAAAAGAGAAGGTTATTGGGGCATTTACTGGGGGCAGGAAACGGAGAGCTTGCCTGTTTGACCTTGTCCTCCATAGGCCAAGTAATGGCACCAACCACGCAGGCAGACGGAAGGATCCCCTCAGGTGCGACCTGAGGCTCCATGACCTGGAACTGGCGGGACAGGGCATCGGCCTTTGCGTTCTTGGACCCTGGGCGGTAAGAGAGGGTGAAGTTGAACCGATTGAAAAACAAAGCCCATCTGGCCTGGCGGGAGTTCATTCTCTTGGCAGAACGGAGGTATTCCACGTTTTTGTGGAGCTCCGCCCCCTCCAGCCAATGCCGCCACTCATCCAAAGCCAGCTTGATGGCTAACAACTCACGGTTGCCGATGTTGTAATTGAGAGAGGACAACCCCCACACCAGAATCAGATGCATCCACTTCTACAAGAAACTGAAGTGAGGGATCCGGGAGGGTGAGTATAGGGGCAGAGGTGAACAAACCTTTCAACTCACCAAATGACCTCTCTGCCTCGGGGGACCACACAAAAGGGGAGTTGACAGAAGTGAGAACTGTGAGGGGGGCTGCCACAGCACTGTAGTTTCTTATGAACAACCGGTAAAAATTGGCGAAGCCCAAGAAGCGCTGCAGTTCCTTACGGGAGCAAGGAGAGGCCAAATCCCGAACAGTCTTTACCTTGGCAGGATCCATCTGGAGGCTCCCCTCCTTGATGATGGAGCCCAGGAATTAAACCTCGTGAAACTGGCATTTTTCGGATTTCACAAACAGGTGATTCTCCAGGAGCCTCTGGAGGACACATTGTAACGGCAAGGGCGCAGCGTCTTGTCCTTCTTCTCCACAAAGAAGAACCTGGCCCCAGCTGGAGATGAGGATGGACGGATGAGGCCTGCTGCCAACGAGTCACTGATGTACTTCTCCATGGCCCTGGTCTCTGGAGCAGACAGGGAGAAGATACGGCCCCTGGGTGGAGATGTGCCGGGCAGGAGGTCAATAGCACAATCGTAGGGCTGATGCGGGGGCAAGGAAGAGGCACGAGTCTTGTTAAACACCTCCTGTACTCCATGTACTCTGGGGGAACTTCAGACAAATCTGGAAACTCAGATGAAGGGGAATTACAGGAAGTGACAGGCAGAGCAGATCTGAGGCATACAGCATGACAATGAGAGCTCCATTGAGAAACGAGCCCCGAAGACCAGTCTATGTGAGGGTTGTGTAGTTTCAGCCAGGGATAACCCAAAATGACAGGTATGCTTGGTGCATGAATCAAGTGAAATGAAAGAGTCTCTTGATGATTACCAGACATGCTGAGGTGAACCGGTGCCATGCGGTGAGTGACAGAGCAGAGCAGACGCCCATCAAGTGCGCTGGCCCGGACAGGCCTGGGTAGGGGCTCCCGCTTGATCCCCAACTGGGCTGCCAAGGTACTATCCATAAAATTGGCGTCGGCACCAGAGTCAATGAAAACCGTCACCACGTGAGTCTGACCAGTCCCAGTTAATTGGCCATGGATCAAAGGACGAGAGGGCATTTCAGACAAAAAGGTACGGCTCACCAGCACCCCCTGAATTACTGGTGAGCCTGCCCCTTTTACTGGGCAGGAGGCCACAAAATGTCCAACCTGGCCACAGTACATGCACCTGCCTTCCCGCAGGCGGCGCTGGCGCTCTGCCAAGGAGAGATGAGTCCGCCCCAACTGCATGGGCTCCGGAGAATCGTACGAAGCATTGGAAGCAGAAGGCGGAGCTGAAACAGGAACTGCGGCAGGCCGGTGAGGGGAACCCCGGAGGACGTCAGACTGGGCTCTCTCCCTCTTCCTCTCTCTGAGGCATCCATCCACCTGAATGGCGAGAGCGATCAGGACGTCCAGGCCGATGGCAGGATCTCTGGCTGCCAGCTCATCTTTAATAATATCAGAGAGACCATGATAAAACGCATCATAGAGTGAATCAGCATTCCACTTACTTTCGGCGGCTATGGTGCGAAACTCAATAGAATAATCGGCCACACTTCGTCCACCCTCAGCCAGGGTGAGCAGTCCACGAGCTGCCTCTCTCCCCGGTGTAACATGATCAAAAACTTTCTTCAGTTCATCAGAAAAAGGTTTCACTGAGGAGCAGATCGGGGATTGCCTCTCCCACTCCGCGGTTCCCCAGTCCCTGGCTCTCCCGGTGAGCTGGGAAATGATGAAGGCCACCCGGGCCCTCTCCGACAGATAGGAAGACGGCTGGAGCTCGAAGAGGAGAGAGCACTGAGTGAGGAACGGCCGGCATGTTCCTGGATCTCCGGCGTATCGCTCTGGAGGCGGAAGCCGAGCCTCAGGTGCTGGGGGCCAGGCCGACAAGAAAAACTGATTCATCTGCCCCCGGATGGCGTTTAAACTCCGGTCCTGACGAGCGGCAAACTCCTGAAGACCTCCGGCAACATTGGTGAGTTCCTCCTCATGACGGTGCAGCAGCCTGAGAAGATGGATTTGGGTCGGCTGGGGTCATACTTTTGGCCAGATTGTACTGTCACGGCTCAAAAGACAGAGAACCCAAAAGCGCAACACCAAACAGAGTATCAGAGTCCAAGAGGCTTTAATCAGGTCCAACGTAGGCAGGAGTCAAAGACCGGGCAGATCAGGCAGACAAATCCAAAGGGGGCTGGCAAAAATAAAAAAAACGGGAATCAGGCAAAGTAGCAGGCAGGCAGGCAGGCAGAAACAGACAGACTCAGGAACGCTGGAAAGCTAGGCATGAACACTAGACAATCTGGCAGCCGGCATGTGGAAGAGGGCCGGTATATAAAGGGGAACTGATGACCATGAAAACCAGGTGTGGAGATGGGTGGGGAAGCACAGGTGAGGGGAATGAGTAGATTGTCTGGCTGATGAGGGTGGCAGGATCTGGAATGACAGGAGAGTGAGTGATCATAGAAAAAACATCCCCAACTGAGAAACCATGACAATCAGGGTGTTATGTACAAGCCTCAAAAAACAGAAGGTGAAGTCTTAAGGCAAATTGCATAAATGAAGTTTAATTAATGTGTGTCTGATAAAGATTAAAAGTGCTTGACCTGAAGGCAACTAATTCTGTCTTTACTGCAGGCACCGGATTGTTCAGCTACTTTAATTAACGTTATTGTCATAGAGCATGTTTGTGTGAGACAGGTCTCACTTATTGCTTGCTTAAAGGTCTTTAGTAAATCACCACTGAATGAGCTGCACATTATCTATTATTCTTACACCGCACCTTACTCTCTAACTGCTTAAACTTTGTAATTAAGGTTAAGTAATTCACTTAAGTGATTAATCCAAGACAAGTATCAGATTCAAGCAAATTGTAGTTCAGGACAACTTAGAGTGATTTTTCTGCTCAAGGCGAGGGGGAAATTAAATGGATGTAGAAACATGTCAGGAACACAGGACTGCAGTCGTTTTTAGGAACTCTCATTATAAGGATCATTTACATCTGTTGGATTCCAGAAACAAGTCAACTGATGTGAGTTTTATTTTTTAAGTCATGTCATACTCTTTAATATCCAACAGAGGGCGCTAAAGCATCGTACATGATAGAAAGATGGTGCCGTTTGATCAGCAGCCCTCCATCTCCCTGATCTATTTGGTATGTAGGAGCAGACCTGTCAGTGAAGAAGGCATTTACTGAAAACAGGGCGCGGTCGAGGGATTAAGATCTGAGAGTACTTCTCCTGGAAAGGATGATGGTCAATTCATGTAAATTAGTGACTGCAGTGCCAGGAAATATGCACACAAATACACAGATGCGTGGGCAGGTACCCTTATAAGGTCTGAACCAAACGTCAACATCAAATATAACTACGTTATCACTTCATCTTACTTTAAACCAGGCCCCAGGAAATAATATTTTGCCTCATTTGTAGCATTTATTCCCATGAAGATTACTGGTCCCAAATGCTTTTGCACACACATGGGCACGCTTGCGTGCTTGCACACATGTTCCCACACATGTACTTACCTGCCCTTTTTTTGTTTTTGTTTGTTCTTCCTCAGGCTAAACAAGGTTCAGTATTGACACACAGCCTTACACCAGCTTGGCCCTGGCCCTTACTTGCCTGGCCTAATTGGCCTCAAGACCTCTTGTTGGTGTGATCTATTGATCAGTCTCACTGCAGATGCTGCTAAGTCACAGGGAGAGGACAGGGAAATGGCCAGATATACTGACAGCAAGAAGTTCAAAATCTGGGAATGATGTCTTTAGCTTTGCTGTTCCCACTGTAAAGCTGGGGTCTTCACCCTGAAGTGCAGTCAGTCCAGTTTCTTGGTCCGAACTGTTTCCCACACACTGATGGTCTTTTATTGTTACCAAGGGGATGATGGCACCAAACAAACATAGGTTTCTGAATGCTGTGAACCCCACAAGATCTATAGACACTGGCTGCTTTAACAATCCCACCAGAGACGATGAAATGAAAACTCCTCCACACTCACTAAATCCACTTTTTCTTTGAAACCTCTGCAGCAAATATTAGGAAAAAAAAAATCAGCCATGAGATTACTGCTGAAGAGCCCTTCTGTGGTGGAGGTGAGAAAAATGCTATGCATGCTGATCTTGTATCTGTCAGTACTAACCTCCTATGTATGATGATGATGATGATGAGGATGAGGATGAGGATGATGATGATGATGATGATGATATTTATTACTATTATATTTTATTCTTATCGTTTAATCCAGCTTCTATTCACATTCAGAACCAGGATCAAACCATCTCATGTTTTTCCATTTTGACTTCTTCTCATTGCTGACCCTCAAAGCCATTCAATTTAAAACAGTGTCTGTGCTTATCTTCCTTTTAAGCCTCCTCTGTCATTCTGTAGGGCTTCTTTAAATCCTCGGAAAAACATGAGAGAAACATGCATATGTTTATGAGGCTTGCCATAAAATATGTCCTTCACAACCTCATAAAAGCCAATGCTTTCTTCTTTACGTGGAGATCACATTTCTGAGTCTTTGCAGTGTGTGAGAACTACACTAACATATGGTATTACATCTATGATCCATGACAAGGCTTACAATTCTCAATATCCTTCGCAACACAATGAGAGTAACCAGAGTTGTCCAAAAGTCATGGCTGTGACTACGAGGATCATTATACTTCTTTTTCTTCTGTATGCCGGGCTCTGTATGCCTGTCCATGCCTCCCTGAAATCAACCTTTATCTGCTGTGTGAGAGTATAGCTAACCAGGAGCACACTGAGCTCTTCCCTGGGTGGAGGCGTTGCAATGAGTGTCCATGCCTGTTCCTTTTCACTGACTTGAGAATGTACACGCATGTGTGCACACATTCATGGCAACCTGCTGGTCCTGCCTCCTGTTTTATTGTCAATATCTGTCAGTGCAGAGGTTGCAGGGGTTGACGACTGTTGACGGGGGCTGGATTGTGGCTGTAAAGATGATGGCAGCTCTTGCAGAGATAGGATAGCTGTATCGTGAGACCTCTTGGAGGGTGTTATTAGGCTTTTATGAAATCTGCCCCCTATCAGAGGTAAGGGGGCGGATATAGCCAGATGCACTGCAACATACAAGTGTTGACTCTTGTCCTTTCCTGCTATAGCTTCTGCTTATCTACAGCGCACAAATGCATTTCTCTTGACAATCTTACCACCTGTATCCAGGTTTTTCTGTCAGTAGAGCCGGTAGTTTCCTCTGCACACTTGCAGTAATAAATTGCTTTATCATATGAGGAATTGCAGTAATGTTGTTTGTTTTATATTTCATGAACACAGGATATTTTTACCTGGAGGAAGCGGCTGTACAGCACACATTGCATCATAACACCAAGAACTGCCGTCAGGTTACACCAAAAGCTCCCGAGGAGATACCCGAATACACACACAGATAAATCCAGCACCAGGCCTGATGCAACCAAACAGACAAAAAAGTGAACACTTATGATGGATACAGTTGGCAAGGGAGCTCAAACATGTGCATGACAGATAATGCAACAGTTCTGAAATGTACTTTAATTTTTGTTTCTTTGCAGACACTGAACTCAGGACATTTCACTTTTTCTCTTGTGTTACAGCATTTCAGGGCTGCAACACATGAACACATTTCAAAAAACGACCGGCATAGGGACAATTAAGATAAGGTTATGAAATAAAAAAATATAAATGTTCTGGTGATGTTTGTCTGGTGACCTTTGAGACGCAAAGATGGGCAGTGGATTTCTACTTTGTCAACAAATAAGAAGAAAAATCCTCAAACTTCTTAATCCTTGAAGAAAGAATAGAAGGGATTGGCGTAGTCATCTTTCTCCAGTGGATGAGGTCTTCAGATGATCAAGGAGTCTGGGGAAATATCAGAACGTAAAGGGACACTGTTGATCTCCAATCCTTCCAACAAGACTCTGTCAAGAATGGATACTTGTTAATAGCTGATATAACTACATGGGCACGGGATAAAGCATTACAATAGAAGAGCTACATTCACAATTAGCAGTTACACTTGCTAAAAAAATGCTTAGAGGTGGTGTCAGTGTCCCTGGGCTCTGAGTTTAAGGATTAAGGCTCAGAAGCTTCTGCATTGGACCATCGAACTTATAATGTGGTCAGAGAAATCCATATTCCAGATTTTAATTTAAATTTAATTTTTTTGAGAAATGGGTGTTTGCTTTGTACCAAAGATGAAAAGGAGCTTCCAGACTTTAAACAGCAACATGTTGAAAAGCAATGGTCAGTGATGGTATGGATGTGTGCTCCTGCTCACTCACACTTCTGTGATGGCTGCATTAATGCAGGAAAATACAATGTGCTTTTAGGGCATGATATGTTGCCTTCAAGAACACATCTTTTTTTTAATGATTTAATTAAATTATTTTTTTAAACAGATATCCAGGTATATTTAAAAAAGACAATGGAAATTTGCATTCTGGATGTATAACAAAGGTATGACTGGAAGAAGAGGATGCAAGTATTTGAATGGCTTGCCTGCAGTACTGACTTGTCCCTACCAGGAATGTGTGGATATGAAACGAAAAACATGGCAACAACCACGCGCCATGGTGCTTCTTAAAATGTAATTGCAGGAAGTAAAGGACAAAATCACATCTGAAACTTCTCATTGTGTGGTATTATTATTAATATTATTAATATTATTAATGCTGTGAAAGATGAGAAAATAATACAAGATTTGCCATGCCTACATTCTTGGAACGTGTACAGGTCTGAAAAGGAAAATTAAATGAAATGAATCTGACAAAATAAAAAAAGAGAATCTGTCATAATGGTTTTGAATGTCTTTGCAGTTCTCTATTGTGTGGTCGTTTTTTGTTTGTTTGTTTGTTTGTTTTTTGCCCACAGTGCTATAAAGACTGCACAACAACATAAGTGTTTGAATATTTCTATCTTTTAGGTTCCTGATGACACTTGTAATAAAAGAAAAAGCGCTGGTATTGACAATGGCTGTGCAGAACCGCCGATGGTCCAAATAATGAGTCTGCTTTAATAGAATATTATCAAGATGCTGTTCACAAAATAAGGTGCAAATGAGAATTGACGTTCATGTCAGTCTTTTAAAGAAAAATAAGCTGAAATCCTTTTTCTCAAGACTGTAAATGTGTTTCATTAATTGTTAAATATTGAGATATCAAGCTTGCTTACATAGTGCACAGATGAAGCTGCTATTGAAATGTCCAGGCTTGATAGAGGCAAAAGGTAGACAGAAAGAAATCTTAGTGTCTGGCTGTGATTTTAATATCTGAGACAAGAATCACTTAAAGTGACTCTCAGAGCTCATTTCAAACCCCCTCAGTCAGCTTTGAGAGGACCATCTCTGATCTACTGGCACTGTCCGGATTTATTTGCATAATTACACAATTGTTTGCCAACACATTTTTTTTAATCTCCTTCCTTAGTCAACTTAAGATAAAACAGAAAAAATAGACCCCCAGACCTCTGCTACTTGTTGCTTTGGCAACAGGACTGGAAAAGTGAACAAGAGTACAGTTGGGTTGGAGCAAAAGAGCTGCCAGAACAGAAAGAAGTCAGTGGCGCAATGATGTAGAAGCAAAGAGGGTGTGAGGATGGAGATATGCTGAGCTGGAAGCAGAGAAAAGGAGGAGGGGGAAAGACAAGGCGAAGAAAGAGAAAAGATGAAGCGAGAGAAGAGAGGAAACCAGTGTTCAGTGAATGGAACATCGAGCAATTTTGTGTTGCTTAAAAAGTCATTTATCTGTGCCGACAGTCTATTAGTCATGTGTTCCACTGTGACCCCTCTCACCCATGCACTCTCTCTCTCTCTCTCTCTCTCTCTCTCTCTCTCTCTCTCTCTCTCTCTCTCTCTCTCTCTCTCTCTCTCTCTCTCTCTCTCTCTCTCTCTCTCTCTCTCTCTCTCTCTCTCTCTCTCTCTCTCTCTCTCTCACACACACACACACACACACACACACACACACTTACCTCTACCACGTTATGTGTATGTGTACATACAGTACAAACATCTCTTATGTGTTGTGTGCCTGGACTGTAGGGGTGATGAGCCTGCTCTGTTCAGCCTCCAGGGATTCAAGTTGGAGGGAAGAGCAGTTTTAAATTACACAGATAAGATCAATATGTAGTTAAGGGTGGCGCTCTGCCTTTCAGCGTGAATATTCTGTTGTCTTCCATTAGCCAACACTCTCAGATACATTTTTCTTAAGAGATGTCATGTAGAGAAGTTACCCATAAAATAAAAAAATATTTCAGGAGAATCAGTTACTTCTCAGTGATTTGTTTGCTTGTCAGGCGGAGTTTCAAGCCTCAGTCACCAGCCAAGTCAACCACCTGGCTAACCAACTACACCATGTCCTCATTCAGCTGAAAACTCCCGATACACCACCTGCAAGGAATCCTGTTGTTGCGCCTACCAATCATCAGGCTGCTTCCATGCCTCTGCGTTTGGCCTCTCCGGAGAAGTTTGCGGGGGACTCCGGTGACTGTAGAACTTTCTTAGTCCAGAGCAAACTGCACTTCAAGCACAACCCAGCACCTTTTGAGTCAGATCAGTCTAAAGTGGCCTTTATTGTTTCCCATTTAACTGGCAGAGCCGCTGCTTGGGCCACTGCTGAATGGTCCAGAGACTCTGAAGTCACTCGCAGTGTTTCAAGAAACCATGAGCAGAATATTTGATCACTCCTCACCTGCCAGAGAAGCTTCTCGGCGCCTCATGCAGATCAAGCAACGCCAGCGTCAAGTGGTGGATTATGCCATTGAGTTCCACACTGTAGCGGCCTTTTTGAATGGTCTCAGAACCCATTAAGGATCATTTAACACCCTTAGAGTTCCCCAAGGATCTGGAATCCGTCATTGCTATGTCTATTCGGGTGGACACCCGGCTTCGAGAGAGGGAGAGGGAGTGGTGTCGGAATGCCATTCCTCCTCCCAGTCACTGGGGGAACGTTCCAGGAAACCAACCT
This sequence comes from Cololabis saira, assembly GCF_033807715.1. Lineage (NCBI taxonomy): Eukaryota > Metazoa > Chordata > Actinopteri > Beloniformes > Belonidae > Cololabis > Cololabis saira. The sequence continues at coordinate 25,285,367 of NC_084588.1, read as the reverse complement.
TCAAGAGCGTCTTCGTTCCCCACCTCAGCTGGTGTTGGGGAGACAGGTCAACCTAGAGCAGCACAGGAGCCGATGCAACTGGGGAGGACAAAGATATCGCTGGAGGAGAGACGGCGCCGGCTGCAGGATGGGTCCTGCTTCTACTGTGGGCAGCTGGGCCACCAACTCGCCACCAGTCCGGGAAAAGGTCGAGCTCACCAGCCGTGAGGAGGGCGCTGGTGAGCAGGATCACCTCTGCTTTTCCTCCTCGATCACTGACCCAGGTAAAACTCTCCGTGAACAACCAGACTGTATCTCAGGGGGTTCTAATTGACTCTGGGGCAGATGAGAGTCTCATGGATTTGAACTTGGCTCTGCAGAATCGGGTTAAGATTGTTCCCCTGACCCATCCCATTACTGATAGGGCCCTGGATGGCCAGCCTCAACCTATCTCGTAAAAAATATTGGTCCCAGTTTTAGAACCTATATAGCTTCTTTTATTTTCCGGTCTTTGGTCCTTTGGTAAGCCAGGTTCATGCATGGTTGCAATCAATAATTTTAAAATTACAGCACATATTAGCAAAACTGAAATCACTCGAAGTGATTCATACCAAATGGACAACCAAGTCCTGGCATCTCCTTGCTTCTTGAGAGAAAAATGTGTTTTGTTTGATAGTAATCTTAGTTTCGACTACCACATTTGTATTTAAGAAATAACTCCAAGCTGACACAATTTTTTTTTTTAAAACACAGAGACAATTATACAACATTTTTCCTCACAGCTCAGCAGCAGCCTCTTCACATGCCGCAACTGAAAATCCATTAATGAGCTTTAGGTGGTACAGAACTCAGCTGCTGGCCTTTTACCATAAACAAGTAAGCACATGACATCAGCTTTAACCTCTTTGAACTGGATCACAGTATGTTTTGGAATGGATTTTAAGATTTTACTCTTGAGTTTTAAGAGTCTGTATGGCCTTTACACTTCTAATTTATGTGGCCTTTTAGTTTTTTTGTGAAACTTATCTTTTTTCCAGAGGCATGGAAGAAGACATGGGGTGACAAAGAATTGGTGGTCAAAGGGTCTAAACTCTCATGATGCCCAAGGAAATCTATTTTGACTCTCCTTTGACATACTTTTGTCAGACAACATTTCTACATTTTATTTGACCATTGGTGTATTTTTCTTGGCAATTTTAACGTATTATTCTCATTTCTTCTCATTGTTCCAATACAGATTGTGCAAGGACATTATTATACAAATGAAAACTAACTTATTTACCCTGTACAGCCTGAAGAATTTGACTGAATCAATATTTTAAACTCATATTTTTCCAGACATTGAGGAGACAGCTTTAAACTCATTCAGATTCAGTACAACAGGGAGTAAGCATCGTTTGCTGTCAGTTAAGAGACTGTACACTGTTAACCCTGTTGGCATGAGGTGAAAGTCCCACAGAGAGGTGTCCTCTGTCTCTCCTGTTGCCTGTCTCTCTCTGAGCTCTCCCACCATCTTAATAAGCATGTCCTGCTATAATTACCATGATACATTAAACATAATCAGGTGAGCTAATGAGGTCGAAATTAAAATAATTCACAGATTAATTAGCTAATGTTTCTTTGTCAGCCCATGCCTCTAACCCAACAGTGTGAACTATAACTGTACCCAATAAGACACACCTGCATATCCAAAACCATGCCTTTGTGAAGCTCGCAGCCTTGTTGGTGCTATGTCAGTGAGGTGTGTCAATGGATTTGTTGCCATTGTCCTATCATCACCTTACATCTATTTTGAATAAAAAAAGGTTATGCAAAAGCATCTTCATCAGTGATGCGCTTAACAGCTAAAACTATGTGCATAGTCAACAAGATCTGAATAATATGACCTTCTGTTTTGCATGTACAAAGTTGATGAAGAACTAATGAATGAGTGGTTCCAGGAGTCCTTCACTAATCCTTATTTGATCCGCCTAGTCTGAAATGAGAGAAACACAGGGAAATGCACAAGCCTTTGAAATCTGTGAGAGAAAAAAAATGCGAGAACAGGCAGATACACAAACAGCAACCATTTCAGGTCTCTAAAACTGAATCAGGACTAGGCTACAGTGGTTATCTGTCCCCCAAAACTGTGGAGTGAGTATGTATGAGTGAGCAGGTGTGTGTCTTTGTAACTGTGTGTGTGCAAAGTGAAAACAAGGCTTTTGGTGATTTTTTCTTTTTTTTGATAACTTTTGTTAGCCCTACAGTTTTTCTCCTACCTGTTGTGCTGCGATCTGGTGGGACTGCCAGCCAACCTACTGCACTCCTTCACCCTCCGGTCACCCCAGCCTGCTTTAGATCCAGCCCGCCAGGCCTCGATCTTTTTTCCCCCCCAAACCGCAATAAAGGCCCTTCCGGGCATTAAACTCCACCTCTGCCTTCCTGTGTCGAGCACTTGAGCCCAACGCCTACTGAGACCTAACAGAGCAGTGTTTCACCAATACCACATATGGGTGTGTGATGTTGACCTCAAATGGGGATTTTGTCAGCTGGTGGAAGGACAAATTCAAGAATCTTTTAAATCCCCCAACAAATCTTCCATGGAAAAAGCTGATTTCTGGAGCTGAGGTCAACAAGGTAACAAAAAAGTTCAACTTTGACTGATTGTAGGGCTGTCTTGTCTCTCTGCAACATTGCATGAACATTGGGTGTATTACCTCTGATTGGCAGACTGGGGTGGTGGTTCCACTTTTCAATAAGAGGGACCAGAGGGTGTTTTTCAATTATAAGGAAATCTCAGTTCTCAGGCTCTGTTACTGTAGTTTATGCAAGAGTACTGGAAAAATGTCCAACTGATTGTCTAACCTCAGATTTGGGAGGAACAATGTGTCCCATCCTCGTGGTGGAACACTACTTGGTAAACATTGGTTGGTTAAAAGTCAGATTTGTTTCCAGTGAGTGTGTGCAGTAATGTACACACTACCATGTGTTGTGGTGAAGAAAGATTGGGGCCAAAAGGCAAGGCTCGCTGACTTGTTTACTGGTCACATTACATTCAGACCTTCACCTATGGTAGTAACCACAGGAATAGATAATGGATACAGGCAGCCACCAGGGTGTGGGTGGCCCTCTGTAAGAGATAAGGTGAGAAGTCAGGTCATTTGGAAAAGACTTGGAGTAGAGTCATTGCCTCTCCAAGAGGAACCAGTTGAGATTGTTTCGGATCTCATTTGGATGCCTCCTGGACACCTCCTCCAAGGAGGTATTTTGGGCATTTCCAACCAAATGAGCATCAAGGACTACCCTCCCCACCATTGAGGATGTCCAGAAGAAGCAGTCTATGACTGGCATGTAGCATTCTCAAGGACTCCTCTCACCCTGCACACAGTCTGTTCCCGCTTCTCCCCTCTGAAAGGCGTTACAGGAGCCTCAAGCAGGAGGAAACCACCAGGTTCAGGAACATATTAATTTTCTAATCTAAGCTTTACAATTCTAAGAATGTATCACTCACTGAAAAAAACATATTGAGAGTAGTAGTACAATACTTTCAGAAAAAGAAAAGGAAAGGCATGAGGCAATTCACTTATGGCTTAAATATTTTTGGCAGTTTCACATTCAGATACTAATTCTTGCAAGCAGTCTAGTTGAATGAAAGGCATGAAGAAAAACATTTGACTTTAGTTTAGGACTTGCCTGTGGGAGAAGCTCAACCAGAAAATCAATTTCTCATAATTACGAATGAAAATTTGCGTCCATAATTCACTGAGCAGAGCTGGAAGACACAGCCTGAGAAAGGTCGCATTCGACTTTGCGGTGCTGTCGATTGGAACTATTGATTAGATGATTACACATGCATTTCATAACTCCTCTGTTTTGTATGAGATGGAAAACAAAGAACTGACAATAAAATCAAGGAAGGGACAATTTGTGGTGTTCAATTTGTTTTTACGTGGGACAAAAAATCCATGGTTCTAAAGTGTTTACCATAAAATATAAAAATTCATGAGACTGAATTTCGTTGGAGCAGTTACCATAATCAGATTACATTTAGTCATATTTTTAAAATCTCATATTACATAATCAAAGGTTTGCATTGGAACATCCGCAGCAAAGACCAGCATTCTCATATGTTTATTCATTTGAGCTCCGAGCCAAACTGAGTGGACCATCCATCAACCCTCTCCAAATAGCTGTGGCTCTCTTCTTTTCTCACTGTTCAACACCTCCTCCTTCCACCAGAGAGCAGAGTGTGTTTACAGATGCATGGAGTCACAAAGGAGCCCCACAGAAAACAAACGCACTCCCAGCACTGGTTGTCACTGTCATGGATCATCAGGAGGAGCTCATTGTTATTACTTCCACTGTTACTCTCAATAATGAAACAGACAGGGTGCTAGTTTGGATTGGTAGTTAAGGCACATCGTGCCAAGAACACCTGCTGGTTCATAATTGTCACAACATGGTAAAGGGATACAATCAAGCTTTGTGATGTGCTGCATGCTCACTGACACACAAGAAAACAGTCAATACTAGAAAGACAGATGCCCACACACACACACACACACACACACACACACACACACACACACACACACACACACACACACACACACACACACACACACACACACACACACACACACACACACACACACACACACACACACACACACACACACACACACAGCAATGGACCAGTGCAGGGTTTCAATTCTCTTTGATGCTGGGTACCCCCCACTGCTCACCATATTACTCTGTACACATCAAACAGGTTGTTCTGTGAAGAAAAAGGAGCATGATGACAAGACCATGGCTCACTATTCAGCTCATCCTGATGTTAGGCTTTTTTATCTTCATAAAAATGTTTTCTCCACCTTTTTTTCTCATGTTTATTTTTCTCTGTCTCTTTGTTGCCCTGCCACAGTTTCTCTTTTTTATGCCTTTTCCTCACAGTATAAAATCCTTCCTCTTCTTCCCGGCTTTCTTCTCTTGTCAGGCTTGCCTCTGTATTTCTCACCTTTGTGAGTCAGTCTTCCAGCAAGTGTTTCTGTTTGTGCTCTGTCCACAACTGTGTTTTTCTTGTCTTTTAGTTTTTTTCTCTCATAAACTTACATCCACAGCCATTCTGTTTTTGAGCCACCTATAAGGCCTGTCACAGCATGCCACCCCGTCATAGCTGGCCATCCAGACAATGCCAGCATGAGTCACATTTTGTAGATGATTATGACCCCGTCCAGCTGCTCTGCGATCATGTAGGAACACACTGGGCATCCCTGGCCTATGATCCAGGGCATGTTTGTCCATGCATGTCTATATCAGAATACCTCTAAAATTGCTTTTACAAATTATTTATGTGGAGAAACAAAGGCAGAAAAAGAAACACATTCTACCCTTGTGTTGATGTGTGTGACAGAAGTACAGATTTGTCTGTGCATGAGCCTATTGGTATGGACAGCATGGTATGATCTTGAGCGTGATCTGTGTTTTCTGGCACTTCCCAATCGGCCCCTCCCATCCCATAATTCCACTGCCGGCTCCAAAGCCCCAGTAACCTTTCTGCTGCACATCCATCTGTCAATCATGCTCATTGCAGCGCAACAACATGGGGACACTAGGTTCAGCATTAATTAAACCTTCCAATTTTATACTAGAACAAACCAACACCTCTTATCTGTAATTCCTGAAGTAAACCTCTGAGTTATTATTAATCACAACAAAAAGCCCAGGGAACATCTACTGACTGATAAAACATTTGGAAAAATAAGGGTTGAGCTAGTTGTAGGCCTACTGGTTACACATTTTTACAGAGCTTACTTACTTACATGGGTTTTTTTCTCCACTTATTTAAAGGAGTGAAAAACATTGACAAAACACATATTTCATATTTAATGCTTACATGTATTTAATGCAAATATTTTGAGTGCATTACAGATGATCGATGATCGATGATCATTAGCATGTAGTTTTAAGTACAAAAGAAAACAAGTTTCATCCTAGAAATCCCAGGATGACAAGAGTTTCTCCCAGGATGCTTCTGTTAAAAGCTTGTTCCTTTACTTTTCATCTTGAGCATGTCCTTTCCTCATTTGATGACATCTGCATGGTTCAAAAGAGGTGCTTGTTACTTCATCTAACAGTCAGGAGATTGGGGAGGCTGTGTTGGGCAATTTCTTTGCAATTCTCTGACAGGAGAAATCTCATTGGCATTGCCAGAAACATAGCAATTGGCCAAGTATGCAGAGGTGAAGTAATCTCTAGTGTATGAATCAACTCCTGAAGGTCTTTCAGGGTCCTCACACAACTTTTCACTTTAGGGGCACTCCACTGAGAGCGACACCATAAATACATTTTAACAGAGACCGCTTGGAAGTGTGGGTTGTGGCAATATCACAAGCTATCGTGTCAAGAAATAAACAAAGGGGAGACAAAGAAGTAAAAAGGGTGCAGTTATGTTTTTAAGCGTGGAACAGACATGAAGACTGTGACTCCGACGTGTGTGAACATGCTGTACAATCATTTAGTAAATTTGAAGCTGACTGAACCGTTTTTTACATTACAGGGTTTCATGTAGAAGCATTGACCGAGTCAATTTTGAAGCTTGTGATCCCCAGTGGGACTTTCTGCATAAGTTTATAACGGTATAAAGCATCATTAAATTCAATTTAGCTTAAATTGTCTTTTGATTGAATGCCCGTTGGATCTATGAAGTCTAAAATTATTTTGTAGCATATGCTTATAAAGTTACTCTGACATCTTTATTCCCACTCTCATTAAATATTCAGTCTCCTAAAATATCTATTTTCAAATACTACTTTTTCATTCAAAGCTTAGCTTGATATATTATGTTTCCACTGCCAAGCTTGATTGGTTCAAGGTCATCTTACCCAGCTTTGTAAAAGCAATTCCATTAACTAATTCATGTGTTGCAGGTAAACTGGTGCATAACAGTTTGGCAGATGAGGAGTAGGGTTTATTACTTTAAAGCAGAGCATTTTATCATGCTGCAATACGTGCATTGGCATATTGGACTGAAAATACATGGGTGAATGGATGAATACAGGATACATCAAAACAATTAATGTTGCATCTCAATATTCAGTGACAGGAGGTGTGTTGTTAGCCCGTCTCTCCTGCGTCGCCTCAAGACTTCTAAAAATGTGCAGCACCTTTGGTGGTAAAGTTATATCATCGGTTGTCTGCTCAATCACTTAGATGGGCTTATAGAGTTTCCAGCTCCATCCCGGTCTCAAATCAATTCAGCAAGAGAGGGTTAAGTTCTTTTCTCACAAGCCGCCATTTCCATCTTGTAGCAGAGCCTTGGATAGAGATCAGACTGCAATCAATTAACTGTCTGTGTCATTACAGGATTAGTTCTGTCCACAGCATGGTCACATATATCTGGAAGAGTGCCGAGTAATGGGCAGGTAATAGAGCAAGCGACTGCATGTCCCCTGGGGAGGATTAGCACTCCATGTCCCATATTAAGTACAAGACTGGGGAATAACAAATAGAATGTAATGAAGATAGAGTTGACTAAAATAGAAACATAATTATGCTTTACCACACATACAAAGGTTTACATAATCTCACCATCAACGTGATCATGAGTTTTAATTAGTTTTACATATTTTGATGCATTTTTAAAAAATAATTCCCTGTAAATATACTGTCAAGAATGACTGCAAAGAATAGCTCCTGCGCCAAAATCAAAACTTTCAAATTCTACTGATGTTTTCAAATGAAAACATGAACAAAGAAAAACCTTTTATGGAACAAAATGTTTGTGTGTGTGTGTCACATGAGGCAAAGAGTTAAATGACAAAAAGACATGTTTTAAGAACTACATGTGAGGCAATTCAAAATACCAGCTGTCATCACGGTGGTGGCAGATTCATGCTGTGAGTGGATGCCTTGGATGAAATAATGCAACAGGAGGACCATATTAGTGTCATCTAGCTTAACCTCAAACCAGCATCTACGCAACTGAAACTTGAATACTGCCAAATGTAAAATGTTGTGGAATAAACATGGCAGACTTAAAGGGGACCTATTATGGCATCTAATACCTATTTTAAACAGGCCTTGAATGTCTTAAAAACAAGCTTTTGATTGTTTTTGCTAAATAAATTAGAAATTCAGCCTCTGGGCCATGTCTTTATCATCTCATTCTCTAACCTCATTATCTATTTGGGATTCTGAGTGGGCGGGGCGGCTATGATAATGAGGCTCTGTGCTGATTGGCTGCCTGAATGACACGATACACCGCTACGAAAAAATGGCAGAAGCTCTGGCCGGTGGAGTTAGTTGTGGGCGTGGTTTCAGGCATCGGAGGCCAACCTCTGTAAATCGCATTTTGGTTACGTAACGATGGGAGCAGAATCTGAACGGCTCGTAGAAGCCACATCACACTGGACGGCTCATCCGGGCGGCTGTACAGACACTGCAGAATTTGGTTGCTTTCCTCCTTCTCTGAGTTGGCAGGCTGAGGGGAGACCACTTTATACATGTTAAAGCAAGAAAAAACTTGTAATAGGTCGCCTTTAATTATTACGTTTTTGGAGAGGGTGTTCACAGTTTTTTGGTTTGTCCTGAGTTCTGCTTTGAGTTTAGTTCCTTTCAGTGTATTCCTTTGGTCTTCTGCAGTGCCTTTTGTTCTAATAAATTACTTTTTCACCCCCTCTCCTACATATGGGTCCTGCTACAATCTCCATACTGTGACAACTATCAAGAATATAATATACGGTGCTTTAAGCCACCCTTCGAGGATACTAACTACGTTAAATGAACTCTTTTATTCTAAATAAGAGTAGTCAACTATAAGCTTTCTGATGGTGACTGGACACATGATTGATCCCTGATTCTGTCTATAACATGCCACCAACCACATTTCCTGTCAAACACAGTTGGTGATAGAAACCGTCAGTGAAAAAAAAAAACAATAAACAAACATCATTACTGACACACTGAGCTGACAAGACTTTATTTTGTAACTATTTGATAATCCATCTTTAATAATCCAGTTTTGAGAGTCCTGCCTCCTCCTCCATCCATTTTGGCTGAACCTGTGGAGAAATGTCACAGTATGTTTTTAAGCTGTGGGTGCATAGAGGCAGGCAAACACGCATCTTTATACAAATCCGCTTTAAAGGTTGTCTGTGATGAAAGATATTTGTCTTCTCTATTTCTGAGCTTAAACAGGCCTAAATTCTCTCAATAGTTGCTCATTAACCAGGCTGCTGATGTTACGTTTGATTGATTGTTCATAAAACATGCATGACCCTCATGAATTATTGTGAGAGAACATCCAATAAATTGTTTTAGATAGCTTATTACAACAACGGTACTGGCCTGGCATATTAAATTATTTTCAACCCTGTAAATCTCAGAGGTGATTTGAAAATAACCCATTAAAGGAATCATTGTGACATTTCTACACTCTTCGTACAACATAACCATCTCTGTCACAGCTCTTTTTAATCACAAGAAATTTTGTCATCAATCACCTTCCATTACGCCTTTAATAAGACACAGACAGAATCTGAGGAGATGCATCTGGAAGAATCTGCAGGGCTGGGAAAGCATAGGTTTTATGAATATGATCAGGCTAACAGTAATTAATGTAACTCGGAGAAACCACTTCAACTCTTTTATTCCAAGATACAATTGTGGTGTAATAAGAAATAAACAAAGTCGATAATAATACATGAAAAAAGCAATTTAGTTCCTGAAATACATTATAATTTTACAAAATATTGCATTTGAAAGCTGTGAGCAGTGAGGCAAACAGTGAGTTACTAAATTAATTCAAAAATCTGAAAATAAACCATGAAAATAATTGGGTATTATGCAGTTCGTTTTAGCCAATTTCAATGGGATTACTGCTGCTTTCATTGTTCCAGATCTTGATTTAAACTGAAAAGTTGAGTTCGGGCTGAGTGCAGGTTTTGATAGAGTTGACCACACGTCTGGGTCTTGCGACCCTTCCCCACCTTCCCCCATGTCCCATGGGTGAAGCGAGAAGACAGGAGGGGGAGGGAGGCTAAGGGGTTGCTCAGTCTGCCGACAGTGACCTTCAGTTCCCAAAGGGACTCGAGTCAAACTTCAAGAATAAACTTGAAAGATTGTGTGACTTGGGTGGCAGAACAGTACAAGAAATTTTTGCCAAGGGCCCAAGGAAGTTTATATACGCTCTTGAGATGACACTTTTCCTGCTATGGTCTGCCTGTTTAACCTAACATTTCTAAATTTTTCAGAGTGTTACACAGCATTCCCCAGTTGAGTGCAAATCTTTCATCATCACCTTTCGGGGGGGAGGGCATTGATACTGCTGTGGTTGTATGGGAGACTGTTCTGAAAGGCTGTCAGCTTTGAAGGTCCATCCACAGAGTATTTACCCACTTTATCCAACTCAAGCCTTCTAATCAAATGATGTTTCTGACCGAAGGCAAATGGTCAAGTATTGCTTTACACTCAGTTCCAACATCTCATTTATTTGAAATGCAATTTCATTTGATTCAAGCTCGTTAATTCACATTAAGATTCAAGTGTTATAGTGAATGTGGCTTCTGCTTGCACGGACATGAAAAGAGGCATAGATGAAGGGAGCAGAGCCATGGAGAGAGTTGTGTACCTGCACCCACTGCGTTTGATCCACACCCCATGCTTTTGAAGTGTCTATGCCTTTGTGCTGGGCCAAATAGGCCTGTGCATGTGTTTGTGTGGAAATATCCTGCATAAAAGTGATGTCGTCATTTACACACAATCACATACAGGTGTGCTACATGCAGACTTAGGTGGTTGTGCATGTGTCTCACAGCTGAATTATTAGAATTTTTATTTTTCTAATTGGACAGTTCTAGGTACTATTTTAGACTGCTTTCATCAATGCATTGGCTTTATTTGTATGCTCTTTGTTTAAAATATGCATGTGTGTCTTGTCGTGTCACATTTTAATGCATGTTTGGCATCCCGTTTCCTGAGCACGTCATTGTGTTTCGTGCACAAAATGTAATCTGAATACAGTGTATGCCGTTTCGCTCTGGTTCTCAGACTGAATGACATGTTCCACAGGGAGCTTGTGGGGAAAAAAAGCCTTTGGCTTACATTTTCGGATATTTTTGCACTTAAAAAAAAATAAAAAATTGTGTGAAGCTTCTGTAGCTGCTAAGCTTATATCACACAACATGTTGTTAAATGACACATTTTGTCATTTTAGACCTTTTTTGAAAGACATTTCTTCCAGTAACCACAAATTGAGTTGCAGCCTTTGGAACTGATGATCCAGCTCGGCGGAGGAGGGACCAGACCTCTGAAACATGAAAAGAGAGACTGACACAGGGAAAACAAAGGGGGGCATGTTTTACGGAGAAAGGGGTGGCTGGAGTGTGCATTTGAAAGCAATTGCTGCCCACTGCAAAAGAGAGATTGCAGTGGACAGCAGAAGGGTGATGTGTGGATTCCACTGGGAGTGGCTGTGGCCTGTGTTAAACCTGTGACACGGCTGCCTGAGTTGATTGAAGCCACTCAAGACAATGTTTGATTTCAGCAGACATGTAGCACTTTAGAAGACATTCAGCAGTGCCTTGCTCTGCAAAAAACAAGAGAGAAATTGACTTGTATAGTTGTATAGTTGTACAAATGTATATATCCGAATGTAGTTGTACGATATACTGTATAATATCACTGAAGGAGAAAAATTGAAATACATGAGTCTTTGTTGCCACAAAGCTGAAAGAATGTGGTATGATGCTGTGTGGGAGATGGAACAAAAACCTTGGTGTGTATGATAGATATCTCCCAATGTGTCACTTCTCAAAGCCTTAATTTTCATTACCTGGTAAATGTTGTAAACAACTAACTAATTTGGGTATGTGAATCTAACCAAGCAACTGTGATGCCTGCACCAAACATACCTTTAAAGTGGACATCAGATGACCATTTCCAGGATTTTTGTCTTATCTGGGGTATCGTTACATTAGCTTTTCACTCATCATACTTTAAACAGTTTGTAGTTACTTTAAAACAATAAAGAAAACTATAAATTAGATTACAGAATATACAGTTAACTTAAGAATATAGATATTTGACCGATTTGACCGATTAGAAAACATTTAAGAATCTTCTGACTGGTCGAATTTCTGCAGGTTTTCTGAGAGAGGCTGGGGTGTCTCCTGAATGCACATGACTCCTGTTGCCTGTCAGGAATGGAACACAGCCCTACCAAAACAAGCGACAATTAACACAACTTTGGGAAATAAATTAGAATTTCAACAATGACGATTCTAGAAATTCAGCCATGTATGTTTTAGCTAAAACGGATTCCAAGTCTGAAAATCGCCACCTTGAGGTACTTCAACAACAAATAAAAGTAATCAAACTAAAAGCTGGAAAATGTTTGATTTGTGCAAAACTGAAAAGTGTGTATGAAGCAGTTGATAGCTCCTTCTTTGGTGTGCTGTTGGAAACATTCACCTTTAATGTGAACCTAGTTTCAATATAATCTCAACACCAAACTGGCTATATCACTGACTCCCTTTGGCAGGGTCAGTGACATGATGATACTTACCCAGAATCAAAATCAGAAAAAGGTTTATTGCTAAGTACGTTACTGGACATACAAGGAATTTGTTTAGGCGTAGTTGGTGCAACATATTTTTCTTCCGGGCCTGGTTAATAAGGCTAATGGCAGATGGAAAGAAACTGTTCTTGTGGCGTGAGGTTTTGGTCCTGCTGGATCGCAGCCTCCTGCCAGAGGGGAGAGTCTCAAAGAGTTTGTGACTGGGGTGACAGCGGATTGCAGCCGATCACCTTCTCAGCAGACCAAATTACACGCTGCAGCCTGCCCTTGTCCTTGATCGGAGCAGCAGCGTACCAGATGGTGATGGAGGATGGACTCAATGATGATGTAGAAGTGCACCATCATTGTCTTTAGCAGGTTGAATTTCTTCAGCTGACGCAGGAAGTACATTCTCTGCTGGGCTTTCTTGGTGAGGGAGCAGATTATCAGCGCCCACTTGACCGGGGGGGTACACATCCGGGGGGATGATGGATCCCAGGAAGCGGTAAGACTCCAAAGTGTCAATTGTGGAGCCATGGAGGGTGATGGGGGTGACTGAGGCTGAGTTCTTCCTGAAGTCCACAACCATCTCCACTGTTTTTAGACCATTGAGCTCTAGGTTGTTTTGGCTGCACCAGTTCACCAGATGGTCCACCTCCCACCTGTAGGCGGACTCATCACCATCAGAGATGAGTCCAATCAGGGTGGTGACGTCCGCGAACTTCAAAAGCTTGACAGACTGATGACTGGAGGTGCAACTGTTCGTGGGAGGGAGAAGAGCAGGGTGTAGCTGTTGGGAAGTGTTGTGGGGGATGGTTGCAGGTTATCCCTGTAGGATTTACCAGTCAAAGCAATCCCCATCTTATATCGGAGTTAGCGTAATTCCTGACATAAAGTCTTTGTTACAAAACTGTTGGGAGCTCAATTGTGAATCAACCTGTCTCATCGCCATTTGCTCTTCTAAGCAGAGGATCAACAGTCTCTTCAGCTACTGCTTGTTAGCTTAAACAATTAAAAAGCAACATAATACTATTTAGTCTGAGACATGACAGTGCTGAGAGGAAGTAAGAAAGTTGTCACTCGCTCTCAGAGCTGGGCTGTGACCTGCGCCATTTTTCACATCAGACAACAAGTAATTAAAAAGATGCCATGTCAGTCACAGATAACCCAATTAGCAGCAGCTTTCTTCCAGCAGGGGAATACTGGACATGATCTTTGTGTAACATATTTTCCAGGATGAGAAGTATGCTTCATGTTTTTCTTACCCTAAATGCCAAACTTAATGACAAGATAGATAACTTTTCTCATTGCCAGGATTGATCTCCCTTCAAGTTTCCTCTCAAAATTGAATAATCCTGCTATCTTTGCAGTTACCACAGTTTAAACATTCAAATTGCCCTTGTGATTCTTCTCTCGCTTAAAAACATTAACGTTATGTACCTTTTCTGGACTGGATGTGCTTCTGCAGATGCATAACAGCATGCACATATTGGTTTATGTGTTTCAGGCCACAATATCTGTTTTTTTCGCCTTAATAATAGAGCAGCTAGTGATTCAGGGACAGACAGCGGCCTGCAGAGAAGAACTATCTGGCAAGGACCTGCACAGACCCCATAAGACCATTGTCACCTAAAAACACAGCAATCAATTGGAACTCTTGTAAACTGACAACATTATTATAATTATTGAACATACTTTTAACTTTTAAGCTACAATTTAAGGGGAATTATGGGATACATTTTTACAATTGTCCTTCTTTTTATAAACCCCAGATTCTAATTGTAACTTAGTCTTTTATTGGTCTTTCAGCATTCAGTTTCCTGGTTGCCCTGTGTTACGTGAATGAAACATTGCTCAAAATTCAATTCCCCTTCTCCTTTTACACACACACTCACAGTCCTCAAAAGATATGAAACTAAATGGAAAAATGTTTTGATCACTTGAAAATATATTCCTGCCTTCAAGCTGTCCTTCAGACCTTTTTCTTCTCCGATTGTGGAACATCTGAAATGACAATACAAATACACAGTCTATCAGATTGCTATTTTAATCTGATACACATGGAAACAAATGTACTTGCCAAGAGCGAACAAAATAATTCTAAGTTTTCTTGTACAGGAGGTTCAATCAATATATTATCGTAGAAAGAGATTACAAAGAATTAACATTGGAATCTGTAGGAGACTCTGCCTGTGTGATATCTGTAGTGACGGGGTCTAATGAGAATGAACTGCAACACTGAGATTCAACGCTATCTGTAGCTTTTCACTGCTTTAATCATTTTAGACCCTTACTTTGCTTGACTACACTGTAGCTGGTATTGTAGTGATTATAGCAGATAATACCAAGAGCATTCACCCAGGATATCTTCTTCTTTCAAGCTTTTCACTTTAGGCTAGGCCACATCTTGCCCCATCTTTTGCATCTTTTTCTGTCAGATCATCCAACTGCATATCTATCAATCCTAACCACATTCTGAAATATCCTCTTTGGTCTTTTCCTTTTCCTGTTGCTTGGCAGCTCCATCTCCACCATCCTTCTACCCATGTATTCAATATCCTTCCTCAGTATGTCTCCAACCCATCTCAATCTATGCTCTTACTTTATCTTAACACTTCTCTAGCCCCTCGACTCTTCCTTCGCTCCCCATTGCTCTGCACAGCTGAGCCGAAGTATTTAAATTTCTGCCCCTTCTTCACCTCTACTCCGTACATCATCATCTTTTCTGGCTGCTTCCCATTTATTCACACATTTTATCTCTTGCTGGGATTGGCCTTCATTCATCTTCTTTCTAGTGCACATCTTAACCTCTCAAGGTTTTATTTTACCTGCTCCCTACTCTCCCTACAGGTCAAAATGTTGCCCACTAAACACCATAGTCCATGGAGACTCCTGTCTGACATCTTTTATCAATCTGTCAATTACCGGAGTAGAAAAATTGGTTCAGGGCCAATCCTTGGTGCAGTCTTACTTCCCCCTGAAATCTATCTCTTACTCCTACTACTACACACTTCTCCACCATCATGCTGCCCTCCTAAAACTCTTGCACCACTCTGAACATCCTGTCATTTAAGAGTTTCTCACACAATACCCTAATTCCTCCCTAAGACCTCTGCCATACACCTTTTCTAAATCTACAAGGACACAGTGCAAGTCGTTCTGACCTCTGTACTTTACTGTCAACATCCTTAAAGCAAACATTGCATCTGTAGTGCTCTTTCTTGGCACTAAATAACACTGCCACTCACAGATCACATTCTCACAGGATATGTGAATGTTTGTGTTTAGAACAAGCCCATGTAATTGTGACAGATCAGGAGCAGTTATTCTAGATCCTTCTGTTAGTGAGATATCCTTGGGTTCTTCAATTGACTTCCTTTGCACCTGGATGTTTGCTGAACTTATTTTCCATTTTGGTCAATACCAGAAGAAGATACTGATTATTGTATAAAATAAAGATATTGCCTGATGGGTCTAGAGATCCAGTGTGATAGAGCAGACCTTTTTGAATTATTTCAAAAATTCGCATGACCTTGACCCCTCTCCTTACTCTACTTCTCACATCCAAGTCCCTTCCACGAGCATAGGCACAAGCAGAGAGGAAAGCAAGGTGACAAAACTTTAACAAATGACACATCCTTGCTTCTGAGCTGCTGTTGGGCCACAGTCCGATGTGAACTATGTGATTGTGTGATTATATGAACAGCTGAGACTTTGGAACAGTTGATGCCCAGCTCTGGGGCCTTAATCTGAGACCAGCCTTGAGTTTTATGATACTTGACCGCATGGCTTTGAGAACAAAGGAATTTGAAAAAACTCCAAAGCCCAGCGGGGGGTCTGTTGTCCGCTGAGGCGGCAGGGCCAGGAAAAGGTGCGCATGAGATGATGCGCGCACAGTAAACTACAGTAAAGCAGGCGCTGTTTATGATAAATAGAGGTGGTTGCCCGGAACTCTTTCTTCCCGTCAGCGTCCTTGTTCCTGAGTGGACCCCTCCGACTCCCTCCCCGCCTCCGAGTTCCTCTTTGCACGAGGGACTGTTGCGTTTCGCAAGGACCCTCGTGGGTCCGTTCGATCAGCGCGACCGCGCATCAGCCCAGGAGCACCCTGCCAGCTGAGCTCGTGAAGCCCACGCGCTCACCAGCGGTAAAACGGATTTACCCGCGACGTTCCGACAAAGAGAACGGGGGACCCTGCGCAAGAGGTCATGACCGGCCGCGACGACTGGTAACTCACTAATCCACACGGCGACGTTAGTACTCAGACTATTAGGCCTCCAATACATTCAGTAACCTGGGTGGAAACCTTCTCCGTAGTTTGAACAGCGCGCGACCGAGTCACCACGTGACTTGGTCAGCCATCTTTTCCTTTGTCTAAACCTACCACGTGTATGGTAGATCCAAGTGACGTTATTTTCACCATTTTGTTTGGTCCACATGTTGTGAAGTGGTCCATCATTTTGTTCGGTCCACGTGCCGTTGTCCGCCATTTTCCTTTTGGTTCACGTGACGTTGTCCGCCGTCTTGGTTATATGTCCACGTGACGTGACGTTGTTCCGAGACACACACACACACACACACATAGCCTACTGACACACACACACCCGCACTGACACCCACACACACGCGGATGATCGGAAGTTTGTGTTGATGTTTAGTTTGTTGTTGTTTTTGTGTAGTTTAGCCATCAGAATTTATCCAAAGTGTTGTTTTATCATCTTTTTGACACGTGTAAATAAATTCTGATTAATTTGAATGAGAGAAGTTGTTTGTTCTTATTTTACACATATTTGTCACAACTGCTGGTTGCAAAGGTCTGTGCTCGGACTCCTTCCTTCAGTATTATTCTGAAGAATAACTTACCTTGAGACAGATTTTGCTGTTTAGTTATCATTTTCCTGATTAAATCAGGTGGTCCCCGTTTTGATTAATTCATTTTGATGACTCAATTTGATAAATAATCTACTTTATTAATTATTAATGATTGTCAAAGGACAACCATTAATAACCCTTTGATAACTGAACCAGCACCCCCTCTGTGGCACAACACTGCAGAGGCAATTAAAAATGACATGTGACACAACTGCGTCATCTAACCATTGTTTTGTTGCAGCACACAGATGTAATTTATCATTTCTGTCAGATGAGAATAAAAGGTGTCTTTTTTTTCATCCCAATTTTTTTCCCATTTTTAATCACCCAGTGCTCCTACCTAAGTGTCAGGGTTTGACATTTCCCCCAGTTTGTGTTTTCAGTTCTGCTCCTCCTGTGTTCCATCTGCCCTGATTGTCCGCGCCTGTGTCTCGTTATCCCCTGGGTATATCTGGTCTTGTCTTTCCCTGCTCCATGTCGGTCCGTACGGTTTTCCTTCCTCCATGTGTCCTGTCAGGTTTTTGGTTTTGGCTCTCGTGTTTTGTTAATCCTGCTCTGCAGCGTTTTTGGTTCCTGTTTTTGTTAAATAAATCCTGCTTTTTTGCAACTCCTGCTAACCCAGGAAGCAAGAGCACACGGAGGCACACGTCGAGCACTGGAAATCTGCAACAAAAACCCCAAACGAAACACGAAACCGACACGGAGCTGACCAAAACACGAGCAGCAATCGACCCAAATCTGGAGATCTGATCACAGTCTAAGCTAAGTTACTGCGACTAAATAACCCCAAAAACTACAGAGCAAGCGTGCAGGTGAACAGGCCAGTGTGTATGTCTATGTGTGTGTGTGCGTGTGTGTGTATGTATATGTCTGTGTGGCTATGTATGTGTGTATGTATGTGTATGTGTGTGTGTGTGTATATGTCCAAGTGGCTGTATGTGTGTGTGAGCGTGTATATGTATGTGTGGCTAAGTGTGTGTGTGTGTGAGCGTGTATATGTATGTGTGGCTAAGTGTGTGTGTGTGTGCATATATGAATATATGTATATGTGTGCGTGACTGTGTGTATATATCTATGTGGCTATGTGTATGTATGTGTGTGGGTATGCGTGTGTGTGTGTGTGTGTGTGTGTGTGCGTGTGCGTAATAATCCTATCAAAGCTCCACCTGAAGTGTATCTATAGTGGGGGAGGGGGGGGCAACCCCGCCACCCGCGAGACCAGAGGCCGACAAGGAGGAACCCGGAACCCAGGCCACCTGCAACCCCACAGAGGGGAGAAGAGGGAACCCACCGCCAGCGAGAACCCCCCCCCACACCCAGCGGTGGCCGAGGGGGCCCGCGGGCGGGGCCCCCACGACATGGGAAGAGGCAGCCAGGGATCCCGCAACGAACCATTACCCAGGCGATCCCCGGCCACCCGGTCCGGGCCGGACATGTGGCCAGGAGGCCCTCACCCCCCAGGCCAATGACCCCCACCCGGCGAGAGGCCAGCCTGCCCGGAGAGACAGAGCCGCACCGGCCGCCGACGCGGGCAGGCGCACCCGCCCCCACAAAAGCGGCCCTCCAGGACCAGAGGGCATATGTCTTTCTAATTCGATTTACAATTTAGAATTTTCCTGTCACACCTTCTTTAGACATTGCACATGCTGAAAAGGAAGAGGACACGGGAATGAGGAGACACAATCTTACTTAATCATAAATTGGTTTTCTTGGGCACTCACATATGGAATCAAACAAAGTACTCTTCTGGTTTGGCTGAGTTTCAGCATTAATGTCTTCAGAATCTCACTAATGAGGTCCAGTCAGTATGAAGATATCTCTCCTTTTAATTTCTTTCTTGAGTGATGGAATACGGCAGTAAAATCAAAGAAAGCCCTGACTAAGATCGGCAAGGACACTGGAGAAAGATCTTTTAACATATTAGCACATATCTCCAGTTTACATATACACTATTTCTGCTTTGTTGATCTTTAAGTCATGTTTATGGTCCTTAAATGTGTGTGTGCTTGTATGCTGTCAATGAACAAAGAGCTTTTCACCAGAGCAACCAGAGGTTCAACTTCAGCAAGAAACATCTTTTCCTTTCTTTCTCTTTGGATATCACTGTGTTGTGCCACAGAGGGGGTGCTGGTTCAGTTATCAAAGAGTTATTAATAATTGTCCTTTGACAATTATTAATAATTAATAAAGTAGATTATTTATCAAATTGAATTATCAAAATGAATTAATCCAAACGGGGCACCACCTGAAATAATCAGGAAAATGATAACTAAACAGCAAAATCAGTCTAAAGGTAAGTTATTCTTCAGAATAATAGTGAAGGAAGGAGGAGAACCTTTGCAATCAGCAGCCGTGACAAATATCTATAAAATAAGCACAAACAACTTCTCTCATTCAAATTAATCAGAATTTATTTACACAAGTGTTAAAAGATGATAAAACAACACTTAGGATAAATTCCGATGCTTAAACTACACATAAACAACAACTAACTAAACATTAAACACAAACTTGCGATCATCTGCGTGTGGGTGGGTGTCAGTGCGTGTATGTGTGTGTGTGACAGTGTGTGTGTGTGTGTGTGTGCATGTACTTTATCAGACCAACATCACGTCACGTGGACATACAACCAAAATGGCGGACCACGTCATGTCACATGGACCAAAAGAGAAATGGCGGACAACGTTAGGTGGACCCAAACAAAATGGCGAACCACGTCACGTCAATTGGACCAAAGGGGAAATGGCGGACAACGTTACGTACACCAAAAGGAAAATGGCGGACAACGTCACGTGGACCCAAACAAAATGGCGGTCAAGGTCACGATGGCTGTTTATACACGTGGTAAGACGAGAGAAAAGATGGCTGACAAAGTCACGTGGTGACTGAGTCGCGCGCTTTTCAAAACTACGTTGGAAGGTTTTTCGACCCAGGCTACTGAAAGTATTGGAGGCCTGATGGTCTAGGTACTAATGTGTCCGTGTGGGTTAGTGAGAGGGAAAGGAAAACAGTCACAGTAATATACACACGTAACGACCGCCGGTCTGCATGAATAAGCAAAAACAACAGTGCAGACATAATCACGACAACAGCTGTGGAAACGAGCGTGGTCTCTTACTGCCGATACCTTTATCGTTCTGCTGTTTCCCTCTCAGGAGCTAGTGTCTGTGGTTGAACCCACCACCCTCGCTCTAAACTTTTGATGGGAAACAGGAGCACGAACCGCTTCAGCAGTGAGGGAGCACTTAACAAACGTAACGACCGTCGGTCTGCATTAGAGACCGCCGGCACGTTATGTAGTAATATGCAAAGCAAAAAACAGTAAACACAATCAACGCTAACCGCTTTAAACTAACTCTGCCCAGACACAAGCCTCTTACTTTGAGTTGCCCTGGATGTTATCGGCGGCGTCTTGGGATTTTTAAAACTCCTGGTTCGAGTCCCTGTGCACAAGGTAGGATTTAACGCTCCCACTGGTGATTCAGTGCGAGCGGGTCTCGTTCTCCCTCTCTTTCTGCCTTTGAAACAAAAAAGATGATGCAGCGTTGCTGGCAGCCGGGCGGTCCCCCTTTCCTGGTCATCCTAGCCTGGTCACATCGTCTCGGTGCGCATGGGCCCCGTCCCCCTTTGTAAATCCGTTTTAACGCTGATGGGCGCGTGGGCTTCACGCACACAGCTGGCGGGATGCTCCTCGGCTGAGGCTGGTCACGCTGATCGGAAATGAGGTAGTCCTTGCGAAAAGTAACAATTCCTTGTGCGAAGATAAAACTCGGAGCGAGGAGAGAGCAGCACGAAGAGAGATTATCGGAGAGAATGAAGTTCGGGAAGCCACCCCTATTTATCCACCAGCAGGGACGCGCTGACGTCTGCAGTGCCTGCGGATCAATTCACTGTCCTTACTCTACGCGCGTCACCTCAGGCACACCTTTTTTTGACACCTCCCCGACTGTGGACTACAAACCATAGCTGGGCTTTGGAGTCTTTTCTTAATTCCTTTAAGGAATTAAGCTGTAATAAAACTTGAGGCTGGTCTCAGAATAAGGTCTCAGAGCTGGGCCTTAAAGTTGAAACGTAAGGCCTCCGCTGTTCATATAGGACTGTGGCCCAATAAATGATTACGTTCTGTAGCTGGTATCATCCCTGTCTTCATTTTTTTTCAGGTTTTATCAAAGATACTTTGTTGTATTTCAAAAAATAAATAAAGCGGCACAGAGGAACTTGTACTTAGTAATTTGAGTTCCCCTATAGTAAATTGTCATTAAGTTGTTTACAAAATCATCTAAAGCCCCTTTTACATTGACGGATACCCTGCGTTTAACACGTGGATTTTACTGTCCATTTACATTGACTGATGCAGGGTGCCCTTTCAAGCTAGCCCCCCAATTACTTGCCTCTGAGAGTACACTTAAACACGGATCAGCTCTAATGTAAACAGAACTAAGGGAGGGAGTGATTTGTTGATCACGTAACCTAAGTACAATCCACCAGGGGCATTAGAAAAAAAAAATCAAGTAAGGCCTATCTTTGCAAGATGAGTAACTGGGGAGACAAGGAGATCCGTGAGCTAATCAGCCTCAGACGAGGATGCCATAAACCAGTGTATGTCCAGAAACACAAGGATGGTCCACTATTTCAACAACTTGCCACAGAAATGACAAACCGGGGCTTTGCATGAAGCAGAACCCAGCAAAAAAACGCTTATCCCGATGTTTATCAATCTTCGCTTTGAAAAGTACACCTATCTGACGGCATATAAATCTTGCTGATGTAGGGATAATACGTCATTCTACACACCCACACAACTTACGTTATCTTACATGGATAACGCTTCTCGACTCGCCTTCCCTCAACTCGCCTTCGGGCACGGGGTGGCAAATAACACGCCTTGTGTTTATATTACCCAACACACGTTAAACACACTTTCATCATCAAGTGACAATAGCAGGATCCTATCTAAAAATGCCTTAAAATATACTTTTGTTTGGACTCTTTCTTGGTCACTCTCTGATTTTGTCTTCGAACATTACTTTGTTGAGTATCTTAATAATCCCTGCTGTGATAATGGCTGTAGCTCTGTGATCTAGTTTCATAGTTTTTGATTCGTGACTTTGTATTGTAAGCAACACATGGCTGTCCCACCACGGCAAGAGTAAGGACATACTGTACTTTGGCTATTTTTTTTGTAGATGGCAGGCACGGACGATCACTGCAACTATACAACACTTTGTAAAATGAACCAAATATTCCTTCAAATAAACAAAACTGAAAACAAAACTCCCTTTGTTATGCTTTAAAGCCAAAAATAAAGGTCACATGATTTCAAAGCATGAAGGTTCTTCACACTTTGTTCTACATCTGAAGGCAGAGACAATTGGCTTAAAAAATGTGGGGGTGGAGTGTGTGTGTTTTGTGTTGGTGTGTGTGTGTGGGTGTACGTTGGTGGGGCAAAGGTGATGTGCGAGGGAACAAGATGTGCTCAGTACAGCCTAAGTATTGCAAAGAATCCACCAGTAAGTGCAACACTTTTCCCTGAAGGATCCCCAGCAGCAGAGATCATTGAGGTGGAGGACCATGGTTTCAAGTTGTATCACTTTGAGCCCTTGCCTCCAGCTGTCATACTACTCTGAGCCAAAGCTCTGAGAGCCGAGGCATAAACAAAGAGGCCATCTCTTAGCAGAAGTGCAATATCATGTTAATGCTCATTAGAGAGGAAAGAAAACAGTTCAATAGGGCTTGTGCTGCCTAAGTCAAAGCTTCTAGTGTGATACCTCGTACATATGCAAATAAATGAAATACTGCACATTGTAGGTGCTTGCAGTCAAGTACTGACTTGATTATTCTTAACTGCACTTTTGCATAGCAAAATAATATTTATGTCAACACAACTATTGTTGCCATTTACAATGAACAAAGAGAAAAAGAGAGCACGGTTGACTTTCCCTGTCTGGAGCGGATGGCATTTTGTCCTCGATAGCTGAAAAAATGATCAATAATCAAGTCGTGTGATTTCCCAGTGGACCTTCAGCACTGGACTAATATGTTTGACCGAGTCCATGGCTGGTCTGTGCACACATGTTCAGACTTGCCCTTGTTCTTTCACTGCACTGCTGCCGATGTCTTAATAACAGAGGGATATTCAAGTGTTTCACCAGCTGTTGTTGCACTTTAACAGTTGTCTATGTATCAATGCTTCCACAGACACGTACTGTTCTGCACCGGCATTCAATAACAACATATGCTTCTTACATTTCAATGATAAAATGACTTCCTTCCTTTGTTAAAGCAGACATGACATTACATGCAAGTATTTTAAATGCCACACAGACTGACATTTCATTCCTTCTTTGCTATTGTCTTTGAGAGTGAAGTGACGGTATCAGAAAAGAGGACAGATGTAGCATAAATACAGTCACTGCTTGCTAGAAATGACAATGATTTTGTTCTTTCTTTTGGATTTGCATCCATCCTGCTTTTTTGATTCCTGCAATGAAAAGGTAGATTAATAAAATGTTCTACAATTGACACTTTAATACTGATTGATTGTGGCTGTAAATTAAGAAAATCAAATATACTTGGTGGGTTATAAAGAAATTAAAAAGATTTAAGGGATTTACATCTCCACAGCATGTCTATGACCAGCTGTTACTGAATAAATCAAACTGAAACCAGCTGAATTCAAATTAGCGGCTCTAAATTTTGAAAATAAGATGCCATTTATTCTGCAGACTGCATAAAGTCCCATTTTGCGCTGAGAAAAAAAAAAGCCAGCATACTTTGATTTTAACTTCCATTAAAACAGAGAAAAGAAACTGGAACATAACTTAATGTGTTTTATTCTAAAACCCCCTTTGGTCTGAATCTTAAGAAATGCTTTTGGCATGCTTGACAGCTTCTTGCATTAACGTTCTATATGTTGCGTATAAATAGAGCATTGGACTGTAAAATAAGAAATTAAATTGAACCCCCTCAGTAAAAAGCCGCCTGTTGTGCAGTTAACTGTCAGATAACAGAGTGAGGAAAAAAGAAAAACTACAAGTAGAAGAGACGAGCAATGAGGAAAAGCAGGAAACAAGAGGAGTTCAGGATCTGTCAGTTGTGCTCTGGGTTCTCTGGGTTTAATATCTCTTTCTCATGCAGACATCTAGGACTTCTTCTCATCGGCTGTCAGTGAATGCCAGCTAGATGTCACTTTAACTCCTGCTTTCCAGCTCATGACAGAGAAACTGAAGGTCAGATCACTACCAGTGAGCTCAGCATAATGGGACTGAACATAAACCCTTGATAGTTTTAAAATAGACTCAACAGCTGAGTCGTTTCAGTGAATTGATTATGTTTATCAGTGTCTGCTGTGCATCCTGCACATGCCTTTTTAATCATTATGTATAATGTAGTGGGGAAATAAGGTTTATGAGAATTTACTCATGGTTGACACCGTAGTATATATAGACAGTGCAGGTGCGATATGAGAAGTGCTGTGCTACACTTTATCAAGTTATGAATAATACAAGGAAAAGTCCTCCCAGTATTAACAAGTAGAAGTGTGTTTTAATAGCAAGTTCTGCTGCATGTCACCGCGTGGACTCTATATCATAGTTCAACAAAGACCCAAGAATTCAAATCAAAATTTATTGATACACTTTCCTTTATAACAAGGGATCCAATGACTAAGAGTAAAGGGGTTGGTGACAAAGTGACAAAGCTCAGGAAAGTTATTAACAAGCTGTACAGCCACCCTCAGCCCACTCTTACTGGAGGCGAGTGTGATTTTTCTGTGTAGTGAAGTAATATTATGACACTTTGAGATGCACTCACTTTTGGTACAGGTATATGTTCCTATCCTTGCTCTTTTCTTCATCCTCTCTGTCCAATCTTCCTCCTCTCATTTTTCTGTACCCGGCTGCCCTTCGGAAGGAGGGTCCTCATTTATGAGCCAGGTCCCGCTCAAGGTTTCTTCCCTCTTAAAGGGGAGTTTTTCCCAGGGGTCTTGGTATTGGACCTGCTACAAGTATTGTAGTAAACGATATATGGATAAAATTTTATTGAATTCATGGAACTTGACTTATGCGCAATACTGAGTCAGGGCCATCCCTGACCGAATTGGGGCCCTAAGCAAAATGTTATTTGGAAGCCCCCTGCCTCTAAACTTCTCCCCATCCCAAATGTATCATAGGTATAAAATGACCATTTAACAAAATGCCATTTAACTTGACAACTTTTATCAATAATAACAAATATACGTAGATAGATTAGTTTGACTGTATGAGTTAAATACAATAAAATAAAAATTCATCCTGAAATAAATAAATATTAAATAAATTTCAACCTGAAATTAAAGCTGCAAGCAGCGATGAACGGGCCCTCGCACCCTTGTGCACGTTCAGGCGTACTGCAGTGAAAGCGCTTGTATGACTTGCATGTAGATTCTTCAGGCCTGGACATTTAGCGGATGACACCACCCACGACTCTTTATATAAAACCATTCAAGTTATGGCAAAAAGTAGGAACTATCAGATATCGACCAATCAGAAGAAGGGGCGGGGCTAATTCATGCCAATGAAGGTCAAGTACTTAAAACCGAGTCCGATGACACCACCCACAACTCTATGTCAAACCATTCAAAAGTTATGGCAGAAAGTAGGAACTATCAAATATGGACCAATCAGATGAAGGGGGGGCGCGCTTTTTGGCGTCTAGCGTCGCCACGGTAACGCTTTTGACTAAGAAAAGTAATGCGCATCGTCGCAGGATTTTGATGTATAACACACCTGGGTGCACGTTACAGTTCGGGCGAAGAAGCGGCCGAAGAAATGGCATAAATTGTGCCAAAATGACACGATTAATTCATAATGGCCAACTTCCTGTTCGGTTTCGGCCATGGCGCCAAGAGACTTTTCTTTAAGTTGCGACATGATACGGGTGTGTACCGATTTTCGTGCATGTACGTCAAACCGTATTGTGTGGCTTGAGGCACAAAGTTTTCTAGGGGGCGCTGTTGAGCCATTAGGCCACGCCCATTAATGCAAACCATTAAATATCACATTTTTCACCAGGCCTGGCTTGCTTGCAAAATTTGGTGACTTTTGGAGCACGTTTAGGGGGGCAAAAAGGCCCTCATTTCGTCGGAAGAAGGAAAAAAACGAGAAACATTTTTACAGATACAATAGGGCCTTCGCACTGTCAGTGCTCGGACCCTAATGAATATAAAATAAACTTCAACCTGAAATAAATAAGTATTGAATTAAAAACTTCCACCTGAAATAAATAAATAAATATGAAATAAAAAACTTAAAACTGCAATAAACAAACAAATCCGAGTCGCAAATAGCCATCAACTAATCATCAAAAGAAACTTCCACCGCCTCAGTCCCCCACAAAAAACTGAAATTTTTTGACAGGGTGTCGGTTCAAAAAATTCAGGTGTGTTTTATCCCACTTTCAGGAGAGAAAGACATGAGCAATGGTTTTAGAGAAGTTATTGTTGCATCATATGTTTCATGAAATTACTTCCAAGCAAATTGAAATTCAGTTTTCTACAGTAAGAACGATTGTTTACAACCGGGAAAACATTCAAGACACTTGGCAGTCTTTCCAGGAGTGGAAATCCCAGGAACTTTACTTTTTCAGTCCTTGGCAGCACAGTTAGAAGAAGATTGAATGAGTATGGTTTGTTTGGAAGGGTTGCCACGAGAAAGACTTTACTGTCTAAAAAGACATCGAAGCCCCACTGAGGTCTTGAAAACTGCCTCTGAACAAATCACGAGACATCTGGAAAGTGGAGGAAGGAGGAGTGGTGATTTGGCGTTGTTTTGCAGCCACAGTATCTGAGCGCCTTGCAGTCATAAAGCCAACCAGATTTCCAGAGTATATGTCTGACGCATAAAGCTTTGACTAGATTGTGTCAACAACAGGACAGTTATCCAAAACACACCAGGGATAATGTCAAAATGGCTTAAAAATAAAAGAATTTAATCCATAGTGTGTAAGCTACTCCCCAAAAAACTAAATGAAATGCAGCTGTGATGTTAAGAATGGGTCCAAAGTGAAAAAAATGTGAGAGACCTATTAAAGGAGCATGAGGCTCCTTTTAAGAAATGAGACTCTCTAGCGCCACCCTTCACCACGACGGCCGTTGGGGGTACTGCAGCCAACAGTGAAGCCGTCACGGGAGAACGGCGAGAACGCACATGCAGCGTCATGTGACGTCACATCCGCAGCCCAGCGTGGGAAATTCGGGACCGAATTGCAGCACATTTTGCAGCACACAGCCTGTTCAAGGCAAAGGAGAGATACACTAGAGGGCTCATTATTTTGGGTTTAGAACGCTTCATCCGACATTATTACTAGAAAACTTAAAATGTATACGGATTTTTTTCATAAATCTTGCCACAATCCGGCCTCAAGCTCCTTTAAGTCATACACGAAATGACAATCCACTAAATGACCCAGTAATAGTTGGGTTTTTTTTGCACACAGAAAAGGATTAAACAGGTGTGCTAATTTTTGCACATAACGCTACACGAAAATCAGTCTTTGTTCTCACTCATTATTTTAAGAAAAGGACACAAGCTTTGTCACAACCATACAAATTATTCTTGTGTAAGAATATGAATAATCATTATCATAACCACTGGACAATTTGTAATGCTCCAGTCATATATATAATCACCAAGTAACATTGATCTCTGATGTGGTCTAATTATAACCAAAGACTTAATGAAATAAGCAATTTTTGGTTTAATATAGAAGAACAAGCAGTATGTCTGACAGAATATATCAAAATTCATCAAGGCAAACATGTGTTTGCGCGCGCCATCTCTTCTTAAGTGTAGGCGAGGGAATGCTTTTGTGAGTAAGGTCAAACTTTGTGAGATATCAGAAAACCAATATTCCTTCAAGTTGAGCAGAATATGTTGGAGAGAAGAAAAGCGCATCTGGAACAAAGAGGCTGTGGGAAGTGGCTCTGATAGTCATCTGTTGTTTTGAGCATTGTAGCTGGTCTTTGTGTGTGCATGGGAAGATTTAAATATTCATAGTAGCTTACTTCTTTACTGATGCGACATGTCATTGTGATGCGAGGATTCAACTGACTGTCTTTAACGCAATAATCTATTTTATATACAAGCTATGAGTGAAAAAGAGTTTATCCTCTGTTTTAGTCCTGGTACTGTATGTTGCCTTTCCTGTCTTTTCCGGTCCTCCTCTTCTTGGATCCGACTCGTCTTTCTCTACAACACCGAAAGAAAAATAAAGAAATAAAAGGAAAAACAGAATCAAATGGCCTCCATAAATCCATACATTTTGCAACATTATTCAATAAGCTGCATGACTGTAGGAGATAATTGTGGACTCCACTTCATTAAAAGTGAGTGAAACAGAAACTGTTTTGTTATCATAACAATCTTTTAGTCTGCATTCTTGCCTTCTTCCTTTTGCCTCTATTTTACGTTGGTGCTATCCATCGCTGCAGTTCTGTCTTTGTCTGTCCTCTTCTCTGTGTGCCATCAACCACAAACAAAAACTTGAAAAAGAGAACAAAATATTAAGTCTTATCAAATGCCATATGAACTAAGCCAGATGAGTTTTGACCATTAAACTTATTGAATAATTGCTTCTTATGGAGAATGCTCCCAGACAACTACTTTTTCACTTTACTAATAACTGTTTCTCCATCTATATAAAAAAGTGGGGAGAGGGTATACTTGAGCTCAGGGTCGACTTTTGAATGAAATAGATTATACAATAAAACCCAGTTAGAGGTAGCAGAAATGAAAATGTTGATGTTCTCTTTGGGAGTGACACGGATGGATGGATCAGGGATGAGTACGTCAGAGGGACAGTACGCGTTTGATGTTTGGGGGATAAAGTCAGAGAGGTCAGATTGAGATGGTTTGGACATGTACAGAGGAGGGATAGTGAGTTTAGGGAAGAGGATGCTAAGGTGGGGACTGCCGGACAGGAGGCCTAGAGCAAGACCAAAGAGGAGATATATGGATGTGGTGAACGGGGACATAAGGTTGCTGGGTGTGGGAGAAGAGGATACAGAGCAAAGGGGTAGATGGAGATAGATGAAGGGAGCAGCCAAAAGGAAAAGAAGATACAGTAAAACCCAGTTCAGAATTGGTATTAGAATGAGTTATATTCTGTAAGCTTTGAATAAAATAATAAAAGTGGCTCAGTTACGTTAGGTGGCAATTGAGGTAATTTTAAGGTGGAATACTGCAAGCTAACATTGAGTGCTGTGCCAATAGGAACATACTTTTGAAAGTTTCCAGGTATGAGTTTCTGCTGTTTGAGGGCCACCAAAGTCCATGAGTGATTTGCTAATGTACAACACAAAATGCCGTACAGACCTAAGGGAAGCTTATTTCTATAGCACAATTCAACAAGGTGATTCAAAGTGCTTTACAGAGACACTAAAACATTGTCACATAACAGAAAATTAAAAAGAATGATTTCAGATTTAAACAAAAAAGAAAGAAAAAAACAATAGATAAAAACAGTAGTTAAAATAAGATCAAAATTTGAATCTCAAGCTTAAAAGTATCAGTGCAGATTTGGAGCTTTATTCAAATGCAGCTGAAAACAGATGTGTCTTCAACCTGCATTTAAATAAACTCCTTGTTTTCAGCTGATCTGAGGCTTTCTGGGAGTTTGTTCCAGACATGTGGAGCATAGAAGCTGAATGCAGCTTCTTCATGTCTGGTTCTGACTCCGGGAAACTGATTAAAAAAACGGATCCAGATGACCTGAGGGGTCTGGAAGATTCATAATGGGTCAGGAAGTCACTGATGTATTTTGGGCCTAGACCATTCAGAACTTTAAAGACCAGCATCAGAACTTTAAAGTCTATCCTCTGACAGACAGACAACCAGTGTAAAGACCTCAGAGCTGGACTGACGTGGTCCACTTTTTTGGTCTTAGTGAGGACTCAAACAGCAGAGTTCTGAATGAGCTGCAGTTGTCTAACTGACTTTTCAAGTTGGACCTGTAAAGATGCTGTTACAATAATCAAGCCTACCAAAGATGGAGTAGTTTTTCCAGGTCCTACTGGACCATCAGATCTTTTAACCTTGATGTATTCTTAAGGTGATAGTATGCTGACTTTGTTTTTGCCGAATGTGATTTTCCAAATTTAGGTTCGAGTCCATCACTACACCCGGATTTCTACTCACCACTTTAACTACGATGGAGGAAGTAAGGCTGTTCTTTATTTTCAGATACAGTTTGCATTTCAGTCTAGTTTTGTTTTTGCAAGTGTTATTAATCTATCCATCTATTAGCTAAACCCACTTATTCCAGTGTAAGGTCTCGGGGGTCTGTTGGAGCATATCCCATCAGACAGTAGACCCTGCCCCGGTCACCAGTCCATCGCATGACAAGTGTGTTATTAAACAATCAGCCAAATATGACAAGGTAAACACAACTAGGGCTGAAACGATTCCTCAAATAATTCGAGTAATTCGATTACAAAAAATTATCGAGGAATTTTTTCAGCCTCGAGGAATCGTTTAATTTATTTATTTTTATTTTTTTTTCGTTTAATTTCACCAGCTCAAAGCCTCGTATTACGCCCGGACCACATTTAATGCGACACAACGCGCTGACGCTGCGCCATACATCCATGCGCTGCGCACGTTAAAGGGGGGAGAAAGAGGCGGCGGATATGTTTGGTTTTAGTAACATGCCATGCTCAGGCAGTCTGCAATGGCCCAGACGAGAGACACATGTAGTTCAGTGCTTAACTTTTATTTTTAATCCACGCTATATTCTTCTGGTCCGTTCTCTTATATGTTCCCCCTCTAAAGCCAAAATTATTGTTCCACGTTAAATCGACGCAGAGTCTACGCCGCTCTCCGGCGAGGACGGAGAGCGCCGGTCCGGCTGGCGTTGCCACGGCTACGCCGTAGCCTACGGCGTAGGGTACGCAGCGACGCGCACCATTCTGCGTTGTTGTAACGCGGAACCATAAATCAGCATTTACCCGGTATATAAACCTCTGTTCCCGCTACAGTTTTAACTAAATGAAAAGGCAAAAAATGTCAGAAAAATACAAACGTAATAAAGCTAACTGGGTAGTTTTCATTTCATTTTACAGATTATAATAGAGATTATAATGGCCACACTGGTTGAAGAAGTAGCTCAAATAATGACTTCCTCAAATCAAGGTTTGAAGATTTTTGAAGCTGAGGTCCACCAGCAGCTATGAAACTCTACTCCTGATAGGGGTGTAATGGAAAATTTTGGTATAACACTGTCTGTTGCCTGTTTTCATTCCTGTGGCGAGGTCATGTTCCTTTGACACAGATCATGACACGGTTGCCAGGGTGATGGGTGATGTTTTGTCTTTTCCAGTTCCAAACTATAAAATAACCTGTCCCTAATCTTCTTCAGCGCACTCAGGACTGTCGGTTCATGTGACCGGTTGGACTGTGTGGCTCCGTTCAATTGAATGTTTGTCCTCTTTTCATTAAATCTTCGAAAGACAGCTGAGGTGTCCTGACATTCTTTTTGAACAACAATTTTTGCCACCACAATTTGGCGACCACGAAGGGACCTCATCTGTGCCGGATTTTTTCCTTCTCTCCTCCGGAATCGAAGGTGTTTTAAGCATGCAACAACCTCGTACTCCCCCATCAAGTGAAGGTCGAGAAGAGGGCCTCTCGTCCGGAGGGGGGTTGGGAAGGTCCCCGCACCGACTGGGGTCGAACGAACCCGGTGGCTTCAGAAACGCCTCGCTGTTCTTTTGGGTGAGTTTTGGAAAGAAAACGGCCGAAATAAGGTGCGCGCTAACGTCTCCTCTCTGCCTATTCAGCTGATGTTGCCAGTAGTCCAAGTATTTGGTACCGGGGAGGGCTGGTCCAGCCAGGGTCTGAGTACCTGGGCTGTAATGGGACTCCATTCAGTTTGCGAGAGGAAAAGCCCCTGGGCTGTTTAAGCCAGGGTCTGAGTACCTGGGCTGTAACGGGACCCCATTCAGTTTGCGAGAGGAAAAGCCCCTGGGCTGTTTAAGCCAGGGTTTGAGTACCTGGGCTGTAACGGGACCCCATTCAGTTTGCGAGAGGAAAAGCCCCTGGGCTGTTTAAGCCAGGGTTTGAGTACCTGGGCTGTTTTGTTACTGGGACCCCGTTCAGTTTGCGAGAGGAAAAGACTCGCTCTTCGGTGCGACATCGGCTGTGGGTCGCCAGACGTGACGGATCACGAGTGCTTCTGTAGCCGTGGTTTGAGAGTGGAAGACTACTTCAAGTCGGGAACTTGAGGGCTCTGGATTCGGGGAATCCGAGTATGCCAGACGGGGTCTGGGGGCGGCTAGGATGCCTCATTCAATCCTAGAAGGAGCGGAGGTTTTGTGTTTGTGCTCTGAGCTGTCTGTTAATGTCTGGCTAACAATCTTGACTGTCTGGAGAATAACAAATAATTTTGAGAAATAATTGGAGTTGGAATGTTTTCCTGTTGATTATGTCGTGGGCTTCTGCGTCTAGAATCCGGTTTGAGTTAAGTGGGTAATCCGAAGTATACCTGGTAGGATTTAAAAGATGCAGCATTTGGAAGCAAACGGGTAATCCGAAGTACTACTCTTCTGTAGGATTTAAAAGATGCAGGACTCCAGTCAAATCTGAACCGTGACTTGTTCTAATATATTTTTAATCCAACTTTCTCTGTGAAAGAGCTGCGCGAGTGTTTCCGGCTGTTGTGACGTCACAAACCCTGATAAGCGGAAGACCTTGGTTAGCCATGGTGTTGTTTTTTTTTGTGTTTTTTTTTTTTTCTCTCTCCTTCTGAAAATTTAGACTCGCAACACGTCTGAGAGGATCAAATAATCAGTTCTGGAGGCCAGTTTTTCAATAAGCCTTCTGGGAGTAATTTTTCCGAAGGACCAGATTTTTCAGCACTAAATGTGAGATATATGATAGTTAATTATGGAAAAGAATAGAACCCACAACCTTTGTCGGAGCTGTGGGTCAGACAACTTAAATTCCCAAAATAAAGAAAACACGAGAAACAGGAAGCCTGAACGTTAAACAGCTGGAGGCTTTGCAGGTTAGACCAGTTATCACTGCTAAAAAGAAAAATGAAAAACAAATTTAGATAGATTGGAATGTTGCTGAGTGAGGCAGACACCCAAACAGACTGTGCCCGAGTGTGTGAAGCTGGACCCGGTCTGGACTCTGCGCCCCCCGCCCCACCCGCCCCCCCAACTAGCGCCGGGACCTCAGGCAGAGCTCACCAGCGCCTGGACTTCAACCAGCTGCGTCCGTTTGCCCCCCACTGCCCCCAACTCCACCCGTGGGAGCACCCCTCCCCCATCTTCACCCGTTTCACCCATCGGAGAGATGAGGAAAAGTGCTGGGAAGACTGGCTGTCTCAAGGACATTTTTGACTGGCAGAAAGCCTGCGTTTCGCCAGGAAAATTGTGAGACTATTGCTGCAAAAGGCTGAAAGAGGCAACGGGGGGGCAGAACACAGTGAAGGGCCCGCGCGAAAAGGGGGGCCGGACTGTCTAGGGGTGGCGAGGAGAGCCGGTGAGGTGTCCGGTGGAAACGCAGAGGCCGACTGTGAAGTCTGCAGAACACGTGAGCACCTAAATACTAAATACACATACACACAAGAACCTTGTTTTTCATTTAATAGGTCTGGATTTTATGTTTAATGTCAAAAGGGAAGGGAAATCAGCACTTGTCTGTTTAAGATTAGATTATGATTTAAGATTACAATGTAATTTATTAATAGACGTTGGAATTGAGTATTGTGTCAGGAGAGGTTATTCATGACGTGTGGGTACACACCCCAATGCTGTTGTAGCTGCTTTCCCGTGATTGGTATCTTCTCAGACGTGGTTATTGATAAATAAAGAACTTCAAGTTACGTGAAAACAATTGTAAAATTAAATAAGTATCGGTAATTTTACTGGTACGCCTCATTCATGGTTAATTAAAGATGAGGTACAAATAAGATGAAGTGATATAAATGGACTAGAAGCGAAATGGATTCGACCTGAATTCACACGCTATTTTCTCTCAGGTTCGGGTAGTTTTATTTATTTTTTCCTCGGCATTCCAGTCCATCCTAACAGTCAATTTTGTTTGCTGTTGTTTTGATGGTAAAATTTTGTTTGTTGTTGTTTTGATGCTAAAATTTTGTTTGCTGTTGTTTTGATGGTAAAATTTTGTTTGCTGTTGTTTTGATGGTAAAATTTTGTTTGCTGTTGTTTTGATGGTAAAATTTTGTTTGCTGTTGTTTTGATGGTAAAATTTTGTTTGCTGTTGTTTTGATGCTAAAATTTTGTTTGCTGTTGTTTTGATGGTAAAATTTTGTTTGCTGTTGTTTTGATGCTAAAATTTTGTTTGCTGTTGTTTTGATGGTAAAATGTTACACTGTTGTTTTGATGGTAAAATGTTACACGTTTGTTTTGATGGTAAAATGTTACACTGTTGTTTTGATGGTAAACTGTTACACGTTTGTTTTGATGGTAATATGTTATACGTTCACTCGTGTGGGGTCGGCTTGACCTGGGGTCAAGCGGCCGTGCTGACCAGGAGGAGTCTGGGAGACCCGGTGACTAGCAGGGAGGAGGGGTAACTGATGTAAGAGACACTCCTCTCGATGGATCTAGGGGAATGGGAACTTTTGTTTGCCTGTTTTGGCTAATGGTTCTCCTGTCCAATGTTTTTGTCTAGTGTTCATGACTGGAACTGTTTATTGAATTGGGATTCCTGTAAATGCATTAAAGTGGGTTTGAGTCCCGCTGAGGGGTTGAGTTGAAGGTCAGGGACCTTCGGGGGTCTGGGACCCCCCCCCTTTTTTTAGCTAGGGATTTAAATTGCCAGATAAACTTGGATGTTGATGGCGTGGCTTCGTGAAGATACTATGTTGATACTTTACTATGTTGACATGGGCCTGAAAAACATAAACAGAGATGTTGAGGTTGTGAAATGTATGTGAAATTCAGCATTACCTGCTGATGCGCCTGCGCTCTGTGTGTGCGTGTGTAAACGCGTGGGTGTGTGTGGGTGTGTAAGCTCCGTGTCGCTTGTCTGACTGCGCGTTCACGCAGGGAGCGTTCACGTGAGGCTGCGTGGATGGGAGAGAGATGTTGTCTCGTTTTCCTTTCTGTTGACATTTTTTTTTTTTTGTTAAATTGATACAAGTAAAATAGTTTTTTTACTCGTTCTTTTCCCTGTGTGGGGAATTGATGATGTGGAATTGTCAGAATTGGGTTGATTTACTGTTCGAATGGTTGCAGGTTACTTTTGTGATACTGTATTTGAACCGGATTGTGGGTCAAGGACGTATAAGGCCTTTGAGTAGCCCATTTTTAAAATACTTAAAATAAAGATATTTTTGGCCATTTTCCAAACATTTGAAATGTAGTGTACACGTACATGTATGTGAAAGCTTCAAACAAAGGTATTTTAGTGTTTTTAAACCTACATCTATAGGGCAACGACCCTGGTTTTTGTTGTATGGAAATTGGATTCTTGCCGTTGAGCTGTGTATGATTGTGAAAAGCATGTTACATATCAATCATTTTCCTTTATTTTGTCTGTCGTGAAGTCACATACTGTTGATTGACGGTTTCGTCAGGAGTGGGTTTCGTCCCGTAAAATGAGTGCCCTGTGTTTTTTTTTGGATATGGGTCAATGACAAATAAGGCTTCCGCAGAAAGTATTTTTAAAAGAACTCTGTTGTATCTACAATATTTTAAGATTATTGCATTCCAGTGACCAGGTATTTAGTATCTTTAGCGTCCAATTTTACATTTAAAGACGGAATAATAATTATACAAATATACAAATGAATGCATTTAATACAATATCTATTCACATCATAGTTGTCAACCATTCGTTCACTTTAACCTATTATTTATTGGTTTAAATGAATGTTTTATGTGGTCGCACCACCTGACATCAGTTGTGCCACCTGACTTTTACAGCTAATTTTAAATTAGACGGGCTTCTACTTGGACACCTGTATTGGCTACCTTGGCTGTCAAGTTCATACATATCATTTTTAATGTGATAAAATCACATTTTCCTGGTTTTACATTGGTTGTACCATTTGACATTTTGGGGGTTTGAGATGCCAAAATGTAAAGTAACATATATTATCTGAATGTACCTGGAAGGTATTCAAACTAAATAGGTTTTATAGAATAAAGTGATATGTGTCATAAATTGATTAACATTATTTTAAAGGGAAATAATGCACCCGGACACCAAAATATGCATGCCATGTCGTTGACCCATATAGTGTTCATGAGCCTACTGTCATTGGCTCTGAGGGGCAGTTTGGAAGTGCTTATTGCAGTATGTTGTTGTTATCTTGGTTGCGAGTGAGTCCTGAGACGAGTGCGTTAAAGCTTCTCTGGACCTGTTGACCCATTTTGGCTGAACAGGGGCATCAACCCCTGTCCGAATTGCAGTTTGTTGCCACAAGGGTTGCGTTTCTGGGTCATGTCATTTCGGGGGAGGGCAGATCCCTCTCACCTGGCAGGATTAAGGCCATTCAAAAGGAGAAACGCCAGAACTGGTCATTAAGAAACAAATTATGTAAATTCTGGGCTCCACGAGGTATTGTCGACAGTGGGTCTCGCATTATGCGGAAATTGAGGCACCATTGGCAGCAATTGCCCATGGAGAAGGCCTACAAGCATCAGACCCTGGTACCTGGACTGACGAGGCTGACGACGCCTTCACTGACCTGAAACTGACGTTACAGACGCCTCCACTACCTGGACTGCCTGACTGTTCACGACTTTTCGTCCAGACTGTGGACGGAAAGGGGGGTTACATGACTTCAAGTGCTACAGCAAGTTCTTAACCCTTACCCTTTTGCCAACAGCGGATGATGGAGAACCACTCGCAACGCTAACATCCATTTGTTCCCCGAGACCTGAATTTGAGTGATGATGCTGTTGTAATGATGTTGTCTTTGTTCCCCAAGACCTGAATTTGAGTGAGGTTGCAATTGACAATGCTGACTTTGATCTTTTTTGTTGTTGGTTCTGCTTCCAGGGCTCCTGCTACGTGAGTTAACATTGCAGGTTTTGCTTTTGGGGCTTTTGTCCCCGATACGTTTTTTTTATTTTTCCACAGGTAGACCCATAGCGCATCACGTGGATACAATGTTCCTGCCTACACAAATTGCTGTGTGTAAATGTGATGATCACACTAACAATCTGATTTTGTCTCTCAATGAAATGTTCAAGCTGACGCAGCTGCAAAGGAAACTGCGTCCAAACAACCTTTGTCTCTCAAAGTACGATCTGTCTCCCTGCTACTTCCGTCCTCGGCTGTGACCTCGGTTGAGATTGGTGAATTGTAACTAAGGGCTTTGCACACTGAAATATGGTCCTGGGAGGATGCGGACTGCAGGGTAATTAACAGGGTGTGAATGGGGCCCGACGGCCGGCCATGTCTCCCCAAGAATTTTTTCCCTCACTTTGCTTAATTGACACAAGGTTTCATGTGTCAAGGGGTGGGGGATGGTGAGTGAAATTCGCAATACGAGGGTATACGATGACACTGGTTCACGAGAGGGGGTTCACAACTCGCCCCCACCAGACAGACGTTTCAACATTTGCAGATGGATTTCATTGAACTTACACATAGTGAAGGCAAAAAGTTTGTTTTTGGTTATCATTTGCATGTTTTCTAAATGGATTGAAGCTTTTCCCACAACAAGACAGGACTCCGCCGCAGTGGCCAAGGCTTTGATGAACCTGATAATTTCCAGGGATTCCCGGGGGATTCTGGCGAAAAAATCAGTTCAGACAATGGCGCTCAGTTTGTGAGCGCGGCACTGAAACAGGTCGGTGAGTACATGGGCGTAGATATACGACAACATTGCGCCTACCACCCAGCCTAATGTGGTGCTAATGTGGCGCGCCAGAGAAGCAAAAATGGCCTGAGCCCCTTTGAAATCCTGTTTCAAGAGACCTTTAAACAGGGATTGGGCCTGTTTAAGAGGCAGCAGCAAGAGACTGGCCTTTGTGAAGACGAAATGTTACGATATTGTGCAACCTTGTCGTCTGTTTTGTCTGATATCAACAAGCAGGTTAAGGCGGCCCTCCCCAAACCGGCAGAGACGAAACTCCATGACCTCGGAGTGGAGACTACATCGTGGTCAAAGACTTCAGACGTAAACACTGGAAAGCTCGGAGATGGAACAGACCGTTCCAAGTGCTTCTGGTGACGGAGACAGCAGTCGAGGTTGCAGAGAGACGTACCACGTGGATCCACGCCAGCCACTGCCGACGGGTTCCTGATCCACGCGCACGCCATGCACCTGATCGAGAGGCCACGGCCATGGCATCCCCTTAGGCGGCTCGGATGCGGCCTAAGGGTGGCAACTAGCGTCCTGCTGGTCGTCTCCATAGGGGTGAGGTTGCTTCTGCTGCTGTTGGAGAGCCTGCACGATCACACGTCACAGACCAACTGCACGACAATCTCACCTCCCCCAGACCATGATTCTGAGGCGGCACTTGCCCCTCATTGGCTGGTGAGAAGGGCTGCTGTTAACACGACCAACACGGCGTTGCAGCTACAGGACAACATATGGTTCCGTACCATGACCACTGTGACGAGGCAGCTGACCAACGAGATCGATGTGACACATGTTGTCGGATACCTGAATGAATTGTTGCATTTGCAGAGGAGGTCCTTGTTTTCCATTTCAGGGTGGGAAACTGCACTGTTCAACCTCTCTGCCCCTGAACTGACTATTCTTTTGGGTTTGTGTGTTTTTCTGCGTTTTATTGTGCCATGGGTGAAGAAACTAGTAGCTTCTGCCATTCCCACCGCACCTGGACGGTTTGCCCAGGAGATGGACCACAATGATGAGTGGGTTCCTCCTTCGGTGGAGGATCCAGAGCTACTTTAATTTATATTCTGCATTAATCCTTCCTCGGGTTGATGATGTTTTTTTTTTTCATTTATACTGTTTTGAACTGATTATGAGCTGTTATGTCCTGTTGACAGGTTGTGAGGGAATCAAGCATTAGCCCCGTGGTACGGTGGGTTAAAACATGTAGGGTTTTGCCAGGACATATGGAGAATTTTGTAATTTTTTGATTATTATTATTATTATTATAATTATTTTACATGTTATCTCATTTTATCCTTGAACTGCATAGTCACACAGTGCCTTTGATTTTTTCTCTTCTCCTTTTCCCTTCATGGACTATTGTGCTGAATGTGATTTGTTTTGGTATTGTTTGAAGTAGATTAGTTTATATTCCATGTTTGGTTTTTCCCCTACGGGGGTTTTTTCCTTCCTTATCTATGATAGGGTAGCTAGACAGATTGAGTCTTTTGACTCTCCCCTTTGCCTAGTGGAGGGAGAGGTTTTGGCTCTTCTGTACCCGTGACCTATGATCCTCTGTCGGGGTTTCTGTAACTCCCGCGTTGGAGAAGGGGTGTGCTAGCGTTTGGCTGGTGCGCGGCAGAGCATATTGGTCGCGGGGTAGGTCAGTGCAAAATTTCCTATTTTATTATGGTTTAGCATACAATGCTAAAAGGGGTGGAATGTAATGGAAAATTTTGGTATAACACTGTCTGTTGCCTGTTTTCATTCCTGTGGCGAGGTCATGTTCCTTTGACACAGATCATGACACGGTTGCCAGGGTGATGGGTGATGTTTTGTCTTTTCCAGTTCCAAACTATAAAATAACCTGTCCCTAATCTTCTTCAGCGCACTCAGGACTGTCGGTTCATGTGACCGGTTGGACTGTGTGGCTCCGTTCAATTGAATGTTTGTCCTCTTTTCATTAAATCTTCGAAAGACAGCTGAGGTGTCCTGACATTCTTTTTGAACAACAATTTTTGCCACCACAGGGGATAGGGATAGGGAATGGGGAAATTAAAGCTTTACCAAAGCTGAACAAGGGAAGGTTTATAAAAACAATGTCCGCGTCTAGATCTCTGAAGCAATATTCAGATGTTATTCAATAATTAAAGCAGTGTTGGGGGTTTCCGGTGGTGATGTGGTCTGTCTGGAATGTTTAGGGCACTTTGAGTCCCTTATTACCAATTAAGCACAGTTTCAAGGCTGCAGACTGATATTATTGCTGATCCTGTGAAACCCCCTGTTGACACCGTGTAATGTTTCACTCATTACTTTTAACACCATAACATAGCCCTAACTATGTCAGTTTTCTTTTGTCATTATGACAATTGGTTTATTGCACTCAAAAGGTCATTAGAAGATTGGCCTGATGAAGGTGCTGGTCCCAAATCTGCAACGATTGCATCTGATTCTCTGAGAGGTGTTTCCAGCTATTCTTGAATCTGTGCCAGCTCTGAAGAAAAAAGGGGGCCCAGCCTCGCACAGGCACAGATGAACTCATCAGCTGCCCAATTTTAGCTGACTTTGAGGGGAATCAAAGCCGAATTAATAAAATTCACCTCTGAATAAAACAGTAATTTGGGACTTGTTTGTGTGATTTCCCTTAATGTCTAAACACAATGAATACATGTTTAATTCATGTCAGGAAAGACCTGAGAAGTGGTAATACAGCATAACAATTTCATTACTAAACATGCAATAACTCAATGGGATCATTGTGACTTGTTTGAAAAAGATAACATGCTAATCTGTTGTAAGGCTGAACGGGAGCTATACTTTATCTTGAAAATGAGGCCCCAGAGCAACCTCTTTGGCTTGGTCTGAGATGCCAATCAAGCTGTTATGGCCCTGAGTGTTACATTTATTTCCAGCCTGTGCTTTCATTTTGAAAATTATTGCCTTCAAAATGACTGATTGCATTTGAAATGTACTTACGGTGCTGTACTGACTTTTAAACCTCTTGGCTCCAGGCTTCACTGTGGGCTGTGATGCTTCTCAGCTTGTTTTTAAATACCTGACAGACAAAAGGCAATACAAGAGCACTATTCAAGATCCACACTTTTTAATTTTAACCCTGTAATTTTAACAGGTAATACTCAAACTGGGGTCCTTCCAAAGTAAGAGGTTTTTCTGATATTGTACGAGATTTATGAGTTCATATTTTCCTATGTTCTACCGTGTTGTACGTCCATTCAAGCAATTGAAGCAGTCTTTAAAATGTATCCATCCATCCATCCATCCATCCATCCATCCATCCATCCATCCATCCATCCATCCATCATGTGGATTCAAACAGTGATGCTCACTGATCAAAAGTAAAAAAGGTTTGAGCCACATAGTTTCTTCTTCTACATGGCATTCTAGTTGGACTGTTTTTTTTTTTTTATCTATGCATTTAAGATTATATAACAGATTATTTGTCCCAAGTTTTGAGGTACTGGTGCCCTCTTAAAGATTTGTTGTGCACATCCCTGCACTTCATAACGACTGACAGGTTTTTCAACCTGTGACCAAAAAAAAACCCCACAATAACATGTACATCATTACATCATGTATGTAATGATGTAAATGAATGTAACTGGTGGATGAACAGCTCATTATGTTAGGATCATTTTCTGATCATTTCCATTAATTTGCAAATGATTTTCTCACCTAAATAATTAATACAATCTGAGCTCTTAACAGAGGTTTACATTTTTATGGACATTTATTCTTTTAAAATCACTAGAATACTTGTGTCACCTAAACTTCCTCGTAAAACATTTTGTTTTAGGATGGGCTAGAACGAAAACTACTCTGTTGTGCTTTCATATGGGTTATGAGAAACTACGATAGTCTGTCACGCTGCAAGGCCATCAGCAGTCATGAGATGTGAATCATTTCTTTGTGACCCAGCTGACCAAGCGTCTCCCCAGTGATGCAGCTGAATGCTGTTTACACGCTGACTCTGTGGAAATTGCAGATGTTGTTTTGTTTCTTTCTTTATCTGAAATCAAATACTAAGATGTTCCTTTTGTATGTGATGCTTTTGTTTTGAACTTAAAGACTCCCGTTTTATTTTATCCAAGTGATTTCTGATCTCATGAGAACTAAATGTTCAAGTCGAGTATTCTCCTTTATATTGACCAGATATTATTCAAAAATCAATAATTTCCAATTTGCACCAAGCCTTTGAGCTCTAATTTTAAATACAAATTTCATCTTTATCAAAGATATTTAGCAAATAATTGTACAAAAGATCATGAAGTATGCATTTTGTGTCTATCTTTTTTTAGAAAAGCAACCAAAACCTCTGTAATTGTAGTTTATTTGGGTTCAAAATGTAGCACTTAAAACTCTGCCTCAGCTATCGCCACCATTAGTGTCCTTCTGTGTTGGAACACCACAAATCCGTCCACTGCATTTCCTTTAACAAAAATAACACTCTTGTTGACTGCAAATTGACAAAATTGAACCCTGAGGAATTATACTACACCTTTAAAACTCTCATTTTCTTTGTCTTTACCATATCAATCATAAATGACATGACAAAGCTTGATTAAAATAGTAAATTGCATTATTTATGATCACTGATTAAAGATTCACTATTTCAGTGGGTATAACACATTTTAATTTCAAAATAAGTAATTTAATATCAAAAGAAACCCCACATTACATAGCAATATATCATTTAATCAAACCCCAACCCTTTTTCATGTAAGAAATATATAAAAAAAACTATTGTAGAAAAGTTCTTACCTGGACATATTCAGCAACGACTCGCCTTTAATGCATACCTGTCACCTTTGCCGAACTTTGAAGGAACCAAACATAATTTAACTTGGATGAGCCAGTCCCCTTTGGTCTACCGATTCTGGCCCCACAGTCAAGTCACCCCAATGGACAAAACACCGACAGAGGGAGAGAGCTTTAAAGAATTGGATGTCACTACAAAGTAACCGTTTCAGCTTCAGATGCTGCTACAAACAGGTACAATAATGGACACCAGCCACGCAGTGCTTTTCAACTGGACATGATAGTGTGATAGGACAGAGCTAGTCATTGGGAGCAAAATGAAGGTTGTGGTGTTGGATGGAGATGCAAGGATCATTTGGGAACAGGAAATCCAGCCAGTTGTTTGGACAAAAGTCAGTTTGAATTATTAGACAAAAAGTAAATCAGAATGTTTGGTATTTTAAAAGCTTACCACCTCTGCCTTATGTTGGAGAATGTGGATAATTTGATATATGGTGGTCCCTAATGCTTAGAAAAAAAATAAAAATGATTGAACAGCAGCACTAAGAGGAATGATACTCACTGATGTTTGCAAGACCTGCCGCACCTTTGTCTATCACTAGGAAAAAACTGTTATTGAAAAATTCAACAGTTCAGTCAGTGTCATTAGTTTTCAAGGTTCGCAAGTGTAATTGTTATACTGGTCATGTCATTCTTTAGACAATAGTCTTTCTTTCTTGCCTATGACATTTCCCAGTTATTGGGTCTTGTATAAATGGGGCTACTGTCATGGCCAATTGTTTTCATTTTTTTCTTATTATTTTAGTGTTGATCTTGTCATTTTGATGTCCATGTTGTGTAATTATGTGGCTTCCCTTCTATTTTATTTATTTATTTCATTTTTTTTTAAATGTGTAATTGTGTCCAGTTTTACTTCCAGCTCTTTTTCAAAACTGCACACTATATAACTTACTATGGCATGCACTATGTACACTATATTGCCACTGCAGAGACAGTTGGCAAGAGTTTGCCATCTTGAAATTGCTAATGGATGGCCAGGGTCCACTTACCAAAACTGCCACTGCAGTAGCCCATTGCATTATGGGATGCAGTATCAGTGGCACATCTACAATATTTTGCATGGGTTGAGAGGGGTGGCAGGAGGTCTAGACAGGGTGGCGTGCTGCTCCTTGGAAGGTTTTGGGGAATGTCTTTAAGGTTGCACTGTGCATCCCCTTTGCCCCCCCCCATTGTCTTTTTTTTTTTTATCCCGGTTTTTCCCCCCATTTTATCACCCAGTGCACCTACCTAAGTAACAGTCCTGGGCATTGCTCCTTCTACCAACCCCGAGAGGGCCCTGCACTGAGCTCAGGTCTCCTCCTTAACCTGAGGAGTGATCAGGCCGCATCTTTTCACCAGACAAGGTGGGGCTTTCCCGGTCGGACGTAGCGCGTGGAAGGATCACGTTATTCCGGCCAGATCCTCCCCACCCCATCTGGTGCCCCGGTTGGCCAGAGGGGGCATGTATAGCCAAGGACTGTTGCATGTTTTTGTGAGGGTAGCTCACATTAGCTACACAACA
Source organism: Cololabis saira (assembly GCF_033807715.1). Taxonomy (NCBI): domain Eukaryota; kingdom Metazoa; phylum Chordata; class Actinopteri; order Beloniformes; family Belonidae; genus Cololabis; species Cololabis saira. The sequence continues at coordinate 25,240,845 of NC_084588.1, read as the reverse complement.
CACAGAAAGGCCCTTTCACCAACCCCACCCAGGGTGTGGGGACTGAAGTCATGGGGGAACTAACACGCACTTCAGCGCCCACAGCATCCCCGGCGGGAATCGAACCCCCCCATTGTCAAAGAAATCATGAAAAAAAAACAGTGACAGATAAATTGACCAAATACAGCTAACACTGTTAATCTACCACAGGATGTGGTTAACTGAAATTAGAGATAAATATAAGAGGAATTATGAAGCTTTACACATCTAATCTTAAAACGGAGGATTTGTTTAAAGTATCCTCCCCACATCTGAACCTCCTGAATACTCCTCCATTCTCTCTTCTTTTCTGTCCCTTTCTTCTGCTTACTTTTCCTGGCCGTTCCTCCCTTTTTTGATGAAATGGACAGAAACTGCCGGCTATGGTGATTTTTAAAAGAAAAGCGTTGCCTAAACAGACTTTTCCAGCCAGAGTGAAATGAAAAGGGCTGGTGGCTGAGACAGGTTTATGTGCGGCGCCCCGGTGGTTTTTTAAAATTCTTTAATGCAGAAACAGAATATGAACCTTTGAAGGGTTTGATTGATGTGAAAAGTGAAATAAAATATCAAACTAAGTTTTGCTTCCGCTCTATTTTTAGCGCGTGTGTGTTTTGCAACGCGTGTGTGTGCAGCTCCGTCTCCGTAGACGGCGCCTTTTGGGTCGGTGCGCCGTATGTGTGTTTTAAAACCAAAAATGACACACAAAACTGAGGGTGCGCCTTTCCACACAGTGCGCCATATGGTCGTGAAAATACGGTATGTGTTACGGTTAATGTAGAAAAACGGCTATTTTGCAAAATAGCCGGCTAATGTGCAAAATAACCAGTAGGGCGGTGAATATGTAAAATAGCCGGCCAAACGGTGAATGCGTAAAATAGCCGTCAGGGCGGCTAATGTAGAAAAACGGCTATTTTGCAAAGTACATGCATTTTTAAGCTCATGGTGCGCAGACATCACATTTTTAATCATCTCTCCAGTCTCGATGCTCCGGAGCCATGCCGTGGCAATTATAGCGATTACTCTGAGTCCAAATCCCATGCAGTATATTCCTCAATTGAGTATTCCAAAACTAATAATGCAAACTACAGATCACGTCATTGGCACCCCAGAATAGAGCGCCACCGAGGTGGCAAAGCGCAGGGGAGTGCACTCACCTCTACCAGCCTTATAGGTCTGGGAAATGTACTCGCAAATATCCAGTGTGACAGTCTTTGTGAGGAAAGATCTATTCTTCTCTTTGCCACCTCCAAAACAGACAAACAGTTGTTGCGTCTCTCTCATGGAAGCTGCGCTCCTAAACCCGAATCGCGCAAACCCGAAGCGCGCGCATGATGAGATGAGGTCTCTCCTCCTCCTTCATTTGCACAAATTGATGAAACCAAAACAAACTAAGCAAACGTAATTCATTTGGTAGATAGAGTCCAGTTACTACACTACAGAATAGCCTACAGTTCAGTTGAATGGATGAAATTCGCGCTTCAAACCAGTCACATACAGTCGCCAATCAGTGCAGTTGGTGCGTAACGCATATGCTGCACATGCTGGTTGTTGACAAGGCTATTTATGGCTGTTGAAGAAGTCTAACGTTACACTCCCCGAAAAAGTGTGTGACACATCCACAGCATTAACCGGCTACTGCCGTTTTTCTACATTAGCTGCCCTGACGGTTATTTTGCACATTAGCCGGCTATTTTGCAAAATTAGCCGTTTTTCTACATTAACCGTAACATATATATATATATATATATATATATATATATATATATATATATATATATATATATATATATATATATATATATATATATATATATATATATACATACATACATACAAACATATATATGTATATCATGCTTTATTTCAATGCATTGGGGGGTAGTATCTGTAGTTATCTTATTTTACTGTCTTTTTAAGAATATTAAGCCCCCCCCCCCGACACCCCGCCCTCCTGTTGATCCACCCCTGTGTATTATGCAATGCAGACTAGTCAAGTGCGTACTGAATGCACTTGAACATACTGCAAATGAACATCTACGTGCAGATCAGGTATTTTACTGCGAGTTGTTGCAACTGTTCACATTCTGCCTATTGCAGCACATTTTGGTAAAATGTGTATGACTAATAATAGTAGTATATAGTTTCAAAAACAGAGCTTGTGTCAATACAAGTGTTAGTTACTGATACATGTCGGTCACTTCTGTGTCAAGACTGTGTTTCCTGCCTCAGTTCATTTTTCTTAAATTAACTGCCACAGTAGTGCCTGTGCGCCTGCATTTTGGCACTCTGCTCTATACGCTCTTGCAGAGCCGTGGGAACACAACCTGAGCTTTGGGTGCTGCAGGGAAACTGTTTCTTTTCCTTCCCAATCTAGCAGGGGTCCTGTGACGCCTGTTATTCCAACAAAGGTTGCTGTAGCACCCCCAACACCCCCACTTCCCACGGCTGTGCCTTCTTGACAGTTATCAGCTATGCTGCTACATTATTTGTCAGTTAAAAGCATTCTGTGGATGTAATATAATCTTAAATAACAAATATGAAGAAAATCATGTGGGAGTCTCATCTAGGCTCTGAACCCAGTCTCACATCCAAATGCATAAGAGCTACTGCATGTTGATCACAGCATCACATAATATTGTCACACTAAAATCTGTTAAACTGTTAGATACTGCTTTCCTCTCCTTTTTCCATCTTTTTTCTTTTTACCTTTTTTTTTAAACCTCAAAGACACCGCACAATACACAGGGCCTGAAGGATCTATTGCTAATGTTCTTTTCTTCTGGTGTGCATCCACTTCACATCATGGAAGTTTTTCTTTCCTCTCTGTAGATAAAAAAAGATATCCACACTGAGAAGCTTCCTTTATGATGGTGATATGGCACGAATACGAAACTTCTTCTGGGAATCAAGGGTGTGTGTCCCATCAGGTACAATTATAATTTTTCATATTTTCATATATTCATCTCTTGATATTTTGAATGATTTCAGAGTGCAGAAATAAACACACTTCATAAATTATCTTCAGCTGGAGTGTAAATATCTGTTAATAGCCCATTTTCATTTAACGTCATTCCATCTGTCCATCATTTGACATTGAGAACAAGGTCGTCTTAGTCTTTATTGGGAACTCGTTCTCGATGGGCCACTTCTGTTATGTATGTATGTTTTCGTCTGTTCTCATCCTCAAAATTCAGGTTTAAATTAAAAACTCTTGGCTTTATAATGTTTTAGTACATTTCTTGCACTGCATTAAACTACACAAATGTACTAAAATTAGTCGGGATAGTTTCCTCCATCTTCACTCCCACCTTCAGGATGAACTAGCACATTCTTTGTCACAAAAATTGTGTTACTTATGTATATTAAGTATATAAATATATGAAATCAGAGTGTTTTATTAGGTTAATATTAAATTTTTCTTCATTCCAATGTAAAATTTAGAGAGCAAGGGGTTCTCTTGGAAGAGAATAATGATTTGATGATAATGATGATAATTTTACCCCTCTACCTCAAATGTAATTACGTCCATATTTACATTATTATTATGGATAAGAATTGAGCTTTGGTATCATAAAAAATAGATGAATCAAATTAAAGTAGCAAAAGGGTACAATTAAATCTGTTTGTCAGCTTTCATAACAATCAGTATTTGATCCCAGATATCAAACATGGATGGTAAAAACCTTTGCATCATCACTGATGCCCATGTATCATTGAACTCTCTCCTCCTACCTGCATTTTTGATCCACAGCCTCTGCAATCGGAGGATGTCAACAAGCTCTTTAGTTTATCTGTTTTAAATCCTTGGGTTTGAAAAATTAAAAACCGAACATACAGTAAATCAGTACCACAGAGTACTATAAAATAAGTACAAAAGTAGAATGACCCTGACAGTAGCCCCAACCCCCTTTTTTGGTTTCAGCATTGGTTTGTAGAAGAAGCAGCGAGGAAAACAGTCGACCAGTCTGTGTTTGGAATGCATTCACATTCACCTCCTTCATTTTAATCTGCAATGTGTTTGTGAAATATGACAAGGATAGGGCCGTGTGGATGTGTTTGTGTATGCGCATGCTTCTGTGTGTATAATAACTGAGGAGCAGCAAGGGGAGAGGCAGAAGATGAACATGCTTTATGGCAGTAGTAAAATTCTCCATGGTCCGTCTGCTAGGAAAGAGCCAAGGGCAGAATGTTTATGGCTCCCAAACATTATAAACTACCTCTGTGCGTTTACCTCAAGCTGCTGTGTTTGGCCAGCCATATTCCTCCACACGAGCACAGTCGTCCGTGTGGCTTCTCTCTTCATGAATACTAACTACACTTGTGTTTTACTATCATTAAATGTATCTGCTATTTACAGCCACACCTTGTCCTCTGGTGAAGTCAGAGGCACTGAGGTCTGATTTCATCTGATGAATATCAACATGTATGCTGTCTATGCAGCCATATTGATAGAATGCAAGTGTGTTTGCTCCTGTTAGAGCGATGCACATATACATGTGTCATGTAGTAACACCCAAAATAAATAAGATCGCATAGGGCGGTCTTTTTGGGAAAAGACCATCAGCTGGGTGGTATGACCAACAAGGTGAGGGTCACCTTACTTACAGCTGAAGCTCAGCTTGTTTGTGTGTGCTGACCCCTGTTGACCATGGGAGACATCTCACTGACTGCCCAGTAAAAATACTATTAAGCTGTGCTCTCCTGACTATCTGACATTTTTCTAAGCTGAACAGGGCTGCTAGAAGTCTTAAGCTTGATTTACGCTTTTGTCTTATATAAACACGGAGCTTGAGCTGCAGCTGAAGCCACTGCCCTTCAGCACCGAGGGTATTTATACCAGAACACTTGTTTATCTGCTTTGCTTTCTTCATCTTGTAATTAGGTGGAATTACATTTAACTCCAGTTTTGTGAGCATAGAGGTAGCCACACTGTAGTTGATGAGCAAGCACTGTGATCAAAATTTAAGCTCTATAATTCTGAAATGCTCCCTCAAATTTTTAAACAAATATCTTCAAATACAGGCCCAAGATGGCAGTGTGTATAGACCAGGGGTCCGCAACATGCGGCTCTTTATCGCCGCCCTAGTGGCTCCAGGCAGCTTTTCCAAAAATGTTTGACCTTTTTTTTCCTTTTTCTTCTTTTTTTTCTTCTTTTTTTCCCTTTTTTTCTTCTTTTTCCCTTTTTTTCTTCCTTTTTCCTTTCCTTTTTAATCTCGACATTTGGACTTTTTTCTCAGCATTTCGACTTTTTTCTCGACATTTTGACTTTTTTGTCGACATTTCGACTTTTTTCTCAAGATTGAACTTCAACATTAATCTTGACATTTCGACTTTTTTCTCGGCATTTCGACTTTTTTCTCGTCATTTCGACTTTTTTCCTCGACATTTCTACTTTTTTCTTGAAATTTCGACTTTTTTCTCGACATTGACTTTTTTCTCAACATTTCGACTTTTTTCTCGACGTGCATAATGAAAAAAAAATCTTCCCCCAGTTATAACTAATATAGATACATGCAGCATGTGTTGCCTTCATTCTAAGGTTTATACAAGACTTTTCATTTTTTGTTTTTTGTCTTTTTGGTCCAATATGGCTCTTTCAACATTTTGGGTTGCCGACCCCTGGTATAGACTCACTAAAATAACATTTTTGTGTAATGTATGTATGAGTCTATATTTTTGTCAAGGCGACAGTTGTTCTGCCACTTATTTCAAGTCAAGGGCGGAAGGGCAGATAATTTAAACAACTTAAATTGCAATCTGGAAAAAAAGAAAGCAAATAGAAAAAAATTTAGCTTGGATCTCTTTCCCAGCTGACCAGATTACTGACCTTGACTGCCACCTACCCATTGAGGAAACGTTGCAGACGGAGTTAGAGGGAACACGAGCGGTAAGTGTGAGGCGAGTTTGGGTGTGAGCTAGCCCAAACATGCCGGATATCCTAGGCATCATTCTGGCCAACTTACGCTCCTTGGGATACAAACAACAGCTACTGTTATTTTTATATTGTTCCAAATGTAGTAAAGAGTGACTTTCAACAATGAATACCAGTTTTTGACAAAATGTTGCTGTTATTTTCAGTATTAGCCATTTTACAAATATTCAATATTTTTTAGGTGAGAATAATGAAAGAAACGCCACCCTATCCTAAAACTGTTCACTGTATACAATCATCTATTGCCAGCTTGATGAAGGAGGACTTTTCAACTTTACTCAGAGGCTGTAAATCTCCAACAATGTAGTCCATTATCAATGTGTCAACCTGTTGCTGGGAAATCAAACCCCTGAAGGTGCAGCAGTGGGACTGGGGTCGTTTGGGGCTGTTGGGTCTTCTTGGGCTTTTCTGATGATTGTCAAGGATTTGCAGATGTTTTCTCACACTGGACGGATGCTTTAACTCCACATGACATTTCAAATTTGAAGTTGACGAGGCAGACGCTCTGACTTCTTTTCTCAGCGCAGATGGACATAATTTGCACAGAAAGGTTAGATTTTTACCGTCGGACTCTTTGGGAGACAATGTGTAAAATTCCCGCAGATAATGATAAGCGGAGGCATCATCTGACGGCTCGCTGATGCTGCGTCCGCAACGTCTCTCTCTTCACTGGTCATGTAAAGACTGCACCAGGCTCGGGCCGCCGTTGCCATGGAGCTGGTGCCCGTTGTTATGCTAGTGTGTGCACTGTATTGTGGATAATGTAGTGTGAAGTCGTCGTCTCGTCGAGTATTTTAAATGTGCCGCCCACTGGTGAAATGAGAAGGAGGATTATTCCGTAATAATTGGACCTAAACAGCTAAGCTGAAACTCGCATAATCTTAACAGTTAAAATTCCAGTTCGTGATCTGCAGATTTTAACAAGTTCACGTTCAAGTTCTTTATTTGCATATATGTTGCGTTCAGTTCAATGTTCTCACAGAAATGAACGTGTTCATTTGAACTCGTTCATGCATAACACTGGAAAACACACAACACAAGGCTGTCACTATGTACACTGAGCAGAAAGAAAAGTATACCGTGGATTCCACTATGTGGCGTCAAATTGTACTGAGTTCCCATATATTTCCCAAATTCAAAATGTTATGTTTTTATTGGTCTGTGACATAGAGTCTTAATCCCACTAGATCTTTGTAGCAAGTGGAGGACCTTTCGTCATAGGTGTGCATGATGTACTCTACTCACTAAGTCCTGCTGCACACAGGCACTCCATCTGAATCCTAACACCATTTTACGCTCACACTTTGAAAGCTCCTGTCAAGGGATATAAGATTTATTTGCCTGTAATTGCCTAATTTTGCCTTTCCTGCAGGCTCAGAGGGAGCTGCAGCCCACCAATAGACAGCATAACCTTGCCTTCTGAGGAACAGTCCAAGGATGTAATACTGTCAGCGTCACATAGTCCTCACTGGTGATTTATCAACACTGCCTCCATGCCTCCCTCCCCACTCCCTTCCTTGCTCCCCACTCCCCACCTTGTGCTTGAACAAACAGTGACTTGTTATGGCTTTGCTCATTGAAGGCAAACTCCGCTGAGTGTTTGCGTAGGAACGCAAAGGAACGATCTGCTGAAAGAGGTAACTTGGAACTGAGACAAAAACAGAGACGTGTTGAATGACTGCAACACACTCTGGATGGGCTGTTTGTCAGGATCAATAGAGCAGTCTGAACAAGCAAGCAAAGGAAGTGCCTTTGTTGTGCCAGGGTGGATTCAGGTCAATGATTATGAGTGTTTACTCTTGCGAGGCACTGAAAATGACAGCTGGGGTTGGATGATCAGAAGTTTTAAATCATGATAGGTTTTCCATGCCTGTGCTTGTGTGATGACTTGCTTTTGAAAGTGCAGCATTTGAAAATAAAATACTGAAATGTCCCAGTAGAATGTAATAGTTCAACAATACGTAAGTACCTTCAAGTAAAGGAACATCAATTCACTGAAGAATTGAACCTCTCTGCAAATCTCTTTTAATGGAATCTGGACCTGGGACAGGTTCAATTTTAAGAGCAGTCATGTGATTGCATCCAGCAGAGATGATGTATAAACAGTGGCGGATGATGCAGGAAGCCTATAATCTGTCTTGTGCGGTGCTTGTGGCAGAGCATGCCCATTTTCACTGCTTATCTACTTTTCCTTCCTGGCTTTAGCTTGGATAAGTCAACACTTACTCCATATATTGCTTATACAGTTTTAAGATGTTCTGAGGCTATAGCTTAAGAACTAAACTATCATAAACAATTCAGCTTATATGCCTGGTCCATAAAAATGAATTTTCCTAAAGCTTTTCAGAGATAGGGGAAAAAAACAACAACCCACATTTGTTCTGCTTCTCCGGCCATTTCTGTTGTGGATGTTGTTGTTTTTCTTTTTTAGGGGGGGGGGGGGGGGGGGGGGGGGGTCGCACTGATATGGTTTCCTTTAAAAACACAAAACTAATTGCATGATAGAGATTGTTAAATAGATATTGACAGATATTGTTTCGTTCATTGTGAGGTGCATTTGTGCAAATAACCGACCGATACAGTATGATTTATAAATGTCAAAATAACAACCTACCCTACAGACTGTAAAATAAGCTTAAACTTGAGCATGGTCATTAGATCCATGATGATAAATAGCAAGCTGGAAATCACAGCATAATAAATTCTGACTGGCTAAATCTGACCCTGAGCAATCCCCTTCAATAATGCAGCTACAGACCTTGATTGCTGGGCTACATCCCACGATACATGAAACACCTCTCTTCACTCTGCTGTCTTTATTCTTCATCCATGTGTATATTCTATGGTAGCAGTCATTAACATTGTTCTTTTGAAGCTGTTGCCTTCTGGATAATGATATTGCAATGTTGCATCATAGGTCAAAAAAAATTGCACCTTATAGTAAAAGTTGAGGATACACTAGAAAATTTTGTAGAAGAAAAAGTACAGTATCTACTAATAATATTAAAAATGTCATTTGTGGACCATTACCAGTGAGCAAACATGCATAAAACCAGGTATCTGGAACTGACACACAAAAATGGGATGCAGCGACTCTTAAAATTATTGATTACACTTGTGCAAGACAAGTCAAATGTTCTGCTGTGAGAAAAGCTTGTCACAGACCTCCACACACCGTAATACACTTATCTTTCGTACAGTAATTACATGTCTTCTTTAGGTTTTATGGAAATGTGCAGATTGTCTGTGATTAACATCTCTCACTCCCCTGCAGCTTCATTCTCATTTTTCACTTTGCATTCAAATGCATTAATCTCAACGAGGTTGCAACAGTTAGAAAGTAAATGTGTGAATTTGTACAGTGCCTCCATTTTTAAGTATGATACTCTTTTTTTGAATTGGCGCTTTACTTAAAATGAGACTAGATGTTACTGTACATGCTTCACACATATATACACTATCCTGTTTGTTATCCAATCCATATAATATGCTTGAGAATTCCCAACTATTCTCATTCTGAGGTCCTCAAATGATGCCATTTTGTCAAAGTCCTTGACATGAGAGATTTGCACAAGATGTCCTTTAGTCATTTTACATGCTAACAGTTTTCTTTGTAACTTTCATGTTCATTTGCTTTGGTGGTTAGGCCTTGGTCTGGTTTCAGTGTCACTCCACATAAAGAACTTTATGGTTCTTACAAATTCATGGAACATGGAAAACATGGGAATTTTGTGTGATTATTTTTAATTAGTGTTAAAACATTTCCAAAAGTGCCTCAGTATAAAATATTGACACCAAATTCAATTGAATAAAAAAAAGAAAATACTTTGTTGACACCAAAAAGCGCGCCCACCCTTCATCTGATTGGTTCAGACAGAAAAAACTTTGCGCCTCAAGCCCCATAATACAGTTTGACGTACATGAACGAAAATCGGTACACACCTGTATCATGTCGCAACTTAAAGAAAAGTCTCCTGGCACCATGGCCGAAACGAACAGGAAGTCGGCCATTTTGAACATTCTGAATTAATCACGGAATTTTGGAGCAATATATGCCATTCCTTCGAGAATTAATACGGCCCGAACCGAATCGTGAACCCAGGTGTGTTATACATCAAAATGTGCGTCTCCATCCTGCGACTACGCACATTACTTTTCTCTTTCAAAAGTGTTACCGTGGCGACGCTAGACGCCAAAAAGCGCGCCACCCCTTCATCTGATTGGTCCATATTTGATAGTTCCCCAAAAGTCACCAAATTTGGCATGCAAGCCAGGCCTGGCGATAAATTATATATTTCATGGTTTGCATTAATAGGGGTGGCAAAATGGCTCAACAGCGCCCTCTAGAAAAAACTTTTATCTGCCATAACATTTGAATGGTTTGACATAAAGAGTCGTGGGTGGTGTCATCGGACTCGGTATTGAGTCCTTGACCATAATTGGTGAAAATTAGCCCCGCCCCTTCTTCTGATTGGTTGTCCCTATTTTCTGCTATAACTTTTGAATGGTTTGACATAGAGATTCGTGGGTGGTGTCACCTGAATCGGTATTGAGTCCTTGAGCTTCATTGGCCTGAATTAGCCCCTTCTGATTGGTTCTCCCTATTTTCTGTTATAACTTTTGAATCGTTTGACATAGAGAGTCGAGGGTGGTGTCATTTCTGATATGCTTATGGGGGACGGTGGCCATGAGTGCGAGGGCCCGTTCATCGCTGCTTGCAGCTTTAATTTCTGATTATTTTTCTAATTATACTTTTGCATTTGTTTACATGGAAGAAAACTGCTGGTTTCTTACCATGTAAGGTGCTCTGTTATAAATACAACTTTATTAAAAGTGAAGAACTAATCTCATCTGTGAAATTTCTCATTTTCTTTGTCCTTCATAAGTGCTTTGTAATCTCTGCTTTTAAGTGCTTCATAAACAAACATTTTCTTTGTAACTGGCCAATTACTAGCTCACAAGCTTCGTCGACCTTGTGCAGTTTTCAGCCTATAGTAGGTCCGCCAACGACAGAAGTCTAATTGGCCAGAATGTTTGAAAACATCTGTGAGGGTCTGCAGGGTCTCCAAGACAAACTGCACATACAGTTATTTCTGGTTCTTTTACACCATTCTTTGATAACTTACATTTTGCAGTCTGTGCGTTATTTCAGATTGTGTTTAATGTAAACTGTCTTTTATAATGTGGCAGCAATTGTTGTGGAAAATCACTACTTATTTGTATCTAACTGATCCATTTAACAGTACTCAACAGGAGCTTTGAAGAGCAAACACATTATTCTGCTCTGTATTAATGCGTTATGTGTACTGGTTCCCAGCTGCCCCCGCATTATGACCTCTCATTTTAACTTTATGTTGATAATGGGTTCATTCATTAATCTAAATTGGCTAGGTAATTTTTTTTCCTAACAGGGGAGAATTAACTTAATAAATTACAACAGATGAATCACTTGTTATTGAAATCAGACTTGTACACTGATGATTATAGACTTCTTTGCCAGCTCATGTCTTTGTTACACAGTCAGTTCGTGAGTTCAACTAACTGTACTGTACCTGAGAACAGCATTAGTGAAGAATTGTAACTGTGGTTTAGTTGATCATTTTATTGACCAGTTGATCATTTTATTGAGAAACCACTTTTTTGTTTTATTTTATTTAGACTTCTTTTGAATCTGTTCAATTAAGTCTTTTTTCAGTATCATGCTAATCTTCAGTGCCCTATAAACTTGGCCTCTTATCAACATTTCATTAGACCTAATTAACTAGAAAAAAATAATATGAGCACAGTGTAGACTTTGTAACCTGGAGTCAGTTTCAGAGTTTTAAATATATTCCAGGGAATTAACTTTGTTTTTGCAGCAAATCCTTATCAAATTCACATGACTGTTTATAAGCTTTGAGTATGTGTGAAATCTGGTTATGAATTCCACAAATTGTCAAGACTTAAGTTGTTTTTGAGCTCCTTCTCCATAAGTATGTTATGTTTGTGACACCGGCTTGAACAGACCAGATAAGACAACTTGTGACTACAGCGATGACACTCTTTTTATCATCATTTTCTTGCATCGTCTACGCAGACCACAAAATGAACCTCCTTGCTGGTGCCTCGAAGGTGAAATACTAGAATTAATGTAGAATGTAGAAATAAAATTATATGGCAGACACTAAAGAAAGCACGCAATAAATGTTTAAGAGGTCACCACAGGAGATCATTTGTTCTGCATAGACTACTGATAAATTGATGCAACCGAGTAGTAGTTGTTGCTTCACATGTTCAAGAGTTTTTGCTTCAAAAATTGTACACAAAACCTAAATCAAGTCAGTCAGACAGGCGCTGATCTTAGTTTATGCTTTAAAAAGTCACCATGGGAATGACATTTTCTGAATCGTAACTCAAATTAAATGAATGACATCCATCCATCTACCTACAGTATGATCCATACCAGCTTCATCCTACTCACTGGGGTCTGCTGGACTCTGTATCAGCTGTCAATAGTCCATTATAGGTCAAAATGATTTACAGCAAAGTTCTTAATCTGACACAGTTTTGAGTTAAATCTTTGTTCTTTGTTAGCCATGGGGGCAAGAGTCAAAATAAAATGCTATTTCAATCCTCTGCTTAGGCTCAAAGTGCCATTCATTGTAAGTGATGTTGTAGAAGGGGTCAACTGTATGTAAAGAAAAAGTGCGTAAAATAGACTGTTTGTACAGACATACATCCATCTGGTGGTTTTTTCTCACAAGGCTGTACAAGTCGACTACTACGTTACTGATTCAGTACTATGTAAGCACAGGACATGAACTCTTCTCCTTCTACGACTTGTACTGTGCACCTTCTTGACTTGTATCGACTAGATAGCAGCAGTTGGACAGAGATGCCAATACAAACAATCCTTTTCAAACATTTTCTGTGCTTACACTGTACACTTACTTATTTTGTTCCCTATTGAAAGTGTACTCCCCTTACCATCTGTAACAGCAGCCGTAACAGAGGGTAATAATGAACCTAGGGTGGTTTTAACTCTGTATTGTTTCTTTGAACGTCTTGATTTTTTTTCACCAAAATATTTTTCATTTATTTGAATGAGCTTAACAGTTCTCAGCACGAAATCAACTAGTAAATATTTTAAAAAGGTACAGTATTTAAAAAAATCATTGTTTAGAAAATAAATGAATTGATATAGCCTGTTAAAAAAATATGAGGTGTTTTGTTGTAGTTCCCCTAGTCTGTACTGTATTGATGTAAACATTAACCCAAACTTTACACACTATGCTTACATTCAAAATAAAAATCACATACAGTGGAAAGTAACAAATAAGCCGTTAGCCCACCTTAATAGAAATTTCTAACTAAAAACAGGGGCTCGATTGACAATGGGACAAGGAAAGACAGGAGAAAGTGAGATGACAGCCTTTGTTTTTTAATTTACATCCATTCTAATTCTGTCTGTTGGCTTTGTTGCTTAGTATCTAACTGCTTTTAATTCCTTAGTTTTTGAGGGTTCAGAGTTGTAAATCCTTGCTCCTTGATAAGATCAATTTAGCCAGGTCTATAACATAGGCCAGGCCCGACCAGGCTACCACTGGCTGTAGTAGTCATGTGGGAACAGGTCTCTATAAAAAACAAAAAAACAACCCCTGCATGGAAAGCTAGAGCCTTTGTTTGTTTGTTTGTTTTATTATTTTTTTATTAAAGAGTAAGAGTAGTTCTCCTTTACATTCACAGCTGTGGACTATGTGCTGCTGGATTGACATCTGTACACCATATTCCACACAATATCACAAAATCTAATTAAAATGCTTACATCTCACATGCTTTATAACTCATTGGCATAAATGTTCATGGAAAAAAAAAGTGTTATATTTCACAGACGGAAGCCAGATACAATATTACCTACTGTGGGATAGATAGCACAACAGTATCTACGGTATGTAATAACTAAACCTGCTGTGCTCACAGTGTCACTGCTGCTGCCCATGTCGATAAGAGACATTTAGACTTGTTTTCTGTATAGAATGTCTCTTAGAGATATTGGCAGTTATTGGGCTGGATTTCCTGGGCTTGTTTTCAAAATGCATTTGGTCTTTACAAACGTGTTTGAGTTCACCTTCTTGGTATACAGAGAAAACAAAGCGGCCAGACAATCTCAGATAAAATACAGCCTGCCCATCATTACCGCCTGCTGCCTCGCTGTAGTACTTGCTGGAACTGTCAGACCCGTCTGCACAGAGCAATGCCTTTCTTTGTGTGTGTGTTTCTCTCCTGATCACTAATACGAAAAAGTTACAGTTGCATAACATTTAAGCACAATTCCTGTTATGAATAGTGAAAGCTAAGTGCTTTCTAAAGGTATGAGATTACACCTTATTTTTAACACCTGAAGCAGTATTATTAAAAAATGAGGTTGAACACAGCGTGAATGTTTTTCCACCCAAGGGTGAAGGGAGCTGTTGGGTCGCTGCCAGCAAGTTCTCAGACTTTTCATTGGTCAGGAGGGATGGATTCAATTAAATACCAGCAACTTTGGGAGCAAACATTATTATTCTTTCTATAAAAAGCCTGCAGGTGAAAAGATGAGCATACGACAAGGTAATGTTTCTAAACACACCTCAAAATTCTCAGTAGGTTACATCAAGAGGAACAGAGAGAAGGTTTTGCCATTGCTCCAACGCTTCCCTGACCTAAAAATCATCAAAACTCCGTGGATGGGTCTCAAAAGACCAGTGTGTGCAAGAGTCTCACAGAACTTGAAATCTTTTGCAAGAAGACTAAAAAAAATCCCCAATCAAGTGAAACACTCTTGGCTGGCAGCAAAATGTATTTACAAGCTGTGATGCTTGCCAAAAAGGGTGATGCAGGAGATACTAAGAACTGAGAATAAAGCGTATGTTACGGGGTTCCTTTTTTAAAATGAATAAATAACAAAAACATTGCTTACAATTTTGAAGGCATGTTGCTTACATGGTTACAAGCCTAAGGTTTTTAGGAATCAACTGACCTTTATTTCCTATTTAAATGACCAAGTTTTTGACTCATGATCATTTAACAGAGGACACAAAAAAAATACTGCATCCACACTCTTTATGAATAAGAAATCAAATGGATTCATTAATTCCTCTTATGTAAGAGCTAAACTTGTAAAGCAATACGCCAGTGCTTATTTTTTTTTTAACAAGGTAAGTATCCCTCTCCTCTCCTGTGCCTTCAACAACCCAGTCTGACAAACTGCTGGCCTAGCAGGGCATGGTTGCGGGAAGCAAATTGCTACACATGCCTAATGAACAGGATAAACATTCAAAAAGTTACAATATATTAATATTTACAAGTGTGACTGGTGCTTTTACGTAACATAGAAATACAAATATTATGGAACAATCTTTGTTGTGACTTCTTTATACAGATGTGAGGCAGTGGTTAACATAATTAGGGCCCGAGCACTTACAGTGCGAAAGCCCTATTGTATCTGTAGGAAATGTTTTTGTTTTTCTCGTTCTCGTTTTTCTGCCGACGGAATGAGGGCCTTTTTGCCCCCCTAAACGTGCCCCAAAAGTCACCAAATTTTGCAAGCAGGCCAGGCCTGGCGAAAAATTTGATATTTAATGGTTTGCATTAATGGGTGTGGCCTAATGGCTCAACAGCGCCCCCTAGAAAACTTTGTGCCTCAAGCCCCACAATACGGTTTGACGTACATGCACAAAAATCGGTACACATCTATATCATGTCGCAACTTAAAGAAAAGTCTCTTGATGTAACAATATATTCAGTGCCTGTGCATCATTGTTTGTTTTCTGTTGAATGAAAATAAAATAAAAATTTGATAAAAAAAAAAAAAAAAAGAAAAGTCTCTTGGCGCCATGGCTGAAACCCAACAGGAAGTCGGCCATTTTTAATTAATCGTGTAATTTTGGCGCAATTTATGCCATTTCTTCGGCCGTTAATGCGGCCCGAACCGTAACGTGCAACCAGGTGTGTTATACATCAAAATGTGCGTCTCCATCCTGCGACGATGGGCATTACTTTTCTCAGTCAAAAGTGTTATCGTGGCGACGCTAGACGCCAAAAAGCGCACCCTCCCTTCATCTGATTGGTTGATATTTGATATTTCCTATTTTCTGCCATAACTTTTGAATGGTTTGACATAAAGACTCGTGGGTAATGTCATCGGACTCGGTTTTGAGTCCTTGAACATAATTGGTGCAAATTAGCCCCGCCCCTTCATCTGATTGGTCGATCTCTGATAGTTCCTACTTTCTGCCATAACTTTTGAATGGTTTGATATAGAGTCGTGGGTGGTGTCATCCGCTAAATGTCCAGGCCTGAAGAGTCTACATGCAAGTCATACAAGCGCTTCCACTGCAGCACGCCTGAACGTGCACAAGGGTGCGAAGGCCCGTTCATCGCTGCTTGCAGCTTTAATTGTAATTTATCTTTGACTTTGAGTGTGCAGATGTCAGACGTTTAGTCCAAGTAAAACAGTCCAGAATTGCCCTTTACATAAGAGTTTCTAGAACTGCTTTCATTTACTTACTTTTCTTTTACTCTTTTACTTCTTTTACTTTTACAAAAAAAACAGTCATACATAGCACCTTGCATCTGATAACTGCTTTTTCAATCATTGCTCAGGAAGCTTATTCAAAGTTCACCTCAGGCTTGGACGTACAGTATGTTTTCCAACCGCAGCATCCTTAAAAAAACATGAAAATTAATTACTTTAAGCTCAGACGTTGGTGTTGGCCAAAGTTAAGTTTTCTGAACAAACACTGAGTACTTTTCAGTTTAAGTTTTCCTTAAAGGAGACATTTTGCACTTTTGACGCTACAGCTCAATGCACTTGAACCTATTCCTTCCGAAGCATCTGCCCCTTTTAAGAAAAGTGTACACCTCTGAACTTCCCTGAAACCTTAATTCAAACAATACATTATATATTCAGGTTTTAAATAACTATTATACCATCTGAAATATATACATAGTATACCTGGCCTGAGCACTCATACTAGCACACAAAACAAACTAAGCTCAAACCACAGACACCCATAATTAACAGGAAAATACAAGGAAGGGGATGTCTTTTTCACATATTACATTTTACCTGTCTGCAGTTTAGGGAAGGACTGTTGCCAGTGAGACTGCTTTTAGGCCCAGTTTTTTTGTGAGTCATGCATGGAACTGAAAAAAATACTACAAGTGGGAACACATGAGGTGTTCCCACCTGATGGGAAGGAATGATGGTATGAGGAGGAGTTCAACATTGCTGCAGAGACACTGCTGACACTCCTACGGATGAGCACTTCCTCATCAGTGAGTGATCTGATGTGTTTATTTGTGATCTAGTATGGTTTTATATCATTCAGAAAAAAAATGTTTCAAGTACTGCAACTTATTTTTGTTTTGTATCTAGGAATTCAACATCATTCAGTAGTTTACTAAATCACAAGGTCATCATACATGATCCCAAATCTGAACACTAACAGATGTGACTGTCTGAGGTAGTTTGTCCATATGTGGCCCTGATTTTCGTCTGAGAACAGCAGGCTTAGGTGCCAGTGGACCTCTGTGACCCTGAATAGGAATAAGCAGGAGCAGATAATGGAGTATGGACGCCTGAAACACATTACTAAAAAGTTTGTGTGGGGGAAATTTTGTGCTGGCTAGAAGATGAAAGGAAAGAAAGAAAAAAAGTTATTTCAAGCAGTTGATGTCAAGAGGTGATTGTAGTCATGATTTGGAACAAAAGCAATGTCCATAAAAGGGTAGAGCCTTTGAGGAGCAATGATGGACTCTTTGCATTATCAGCAAATTCGTGAGAAAATCATTAAAACTTTTCAAACCAATTTTCCTCAGAAAGGAATGGTGAGAGATGTGCTTTCTGCTGTGCATAAAATCATTCAATTATTGAAGGAATATAGATGATTTTCAGTGTGTCAGGGACAAGGGGAACAAGCCTAAACTAGACACTCATGACAAACCATCCTTCATCAGCTGATTGGAATACACAAGCAAGGCCTTAAGCTTGAGTTATGGTTCTGCGTCAAAACGACGCCGTGCCTACGGCGTGTGGTACGCGTCGACGCAGACCACACGCCGTCACTGACGTGCACCTCCGGAAAATTGTTACCACGCGTCGAGGTGACGCAGACCACACGCAGACCGAGTGGGCTGTGATTGGTTCGCTTGGAAGCAACGCATTTCCGGTTTCCGGTTTGAAGCAGTCGTGAACTTTCAGCGCTCTTTTCTTCGTGTATGTGTGATTTTTTTGTTTTGGTTTTTTGCACAATAGTTGTCCTTATCTCTTTGATTTACTGTGACCGGAAAAAGTCGAATAAAACATTCAGGAAAAGATTGCGAATTAGCGGTCACGGGGGTACTGCACCGCAACGAAATGGAGTGACGGAGAAGTCCGAAGGGTTCACGACGGCGTCACGGCAACGGCGTGTGCTCTGCGTTGGTTTGACGCAAAATTAAAATACTATGTTGTCCTTATGCCTGATATAAACCTTATCCAAACATGGCGTTTACATATCTGGGCTCAGAGGCTCAATCATCTTACTTAGAGCAAATGGGTGCTGTGTACAGTAGGCCTGTGTTGAAAAAAAAGTTGATTTTCCGATTCTAAATAGATTCTCATAATAATTCCAAAAAATCGATTTGTATGCCTAGATAGTTTTTTTTTCATCATTACATTTTCACCCCGGTGAATCCCAGTAATCATGTCATTTAATTCACACACGCGTGGTGTGAAACTATCAAACAATGAACATGGCGTCGAAGAGTAGCGGTAGCGTTAACAAAGCGCTGGTTTTTAAAACTCCTGCAAGGCTTAAACATTTGCGTACATTTTTTTTTTTTCCTTGGACTAAATAAACTTTTCTTTTGAGAAAATGCTTCAAGAGGGGTCAATAAAAGCCAGGGACACTGCGCGCTTCTCTGCCCCCTCCCGCCCCCACTGCCCTCATGAACAAAACAAACATGTTAATAATTGTCCTTCGACAATTATTATTAATAAAGTAGATTATTTATCAAATTGAATTATCAAAATGAATTAATCAAAATGGGGCACGACCTGACATAATCAGGAAAATGATAACTAAACAGCAAAATCAGTTTCAAGTTATTCCTCAGAATAATAGTGAAGGAAGGAGTCCGAGCACGGACCTTTGCATCCAGCAGTGGTGACAAATATGTATAAAATAAGCACAAACAACTTCTCTCATTCAAATGAATCAGAATTTATTTACACAAGTGTTAAAAGATGATAAAACAACACTTAGGATAAATTCTGATTGCTAAACTACACAAAAACAACCACTAACTAACAGTAGACACAAACTTCAGATTACATATGTGTGAATGATTGTGTGTGTGTGTGTGTCACGATGGCTGTTCATATACGTGGTGAAGCAAAAGAAAAGATGGCTGACAAAGTCACGTGGTGACGTACCCTGAATTCCAATCTCCCCCTCACAGACTCACACACTTACGTGTGCGCTCCTGCGACTTGCCCAAGGGTTCAGGGCTGTCCCATTCCTAAAGTCGTTAAGTGCGCGAGGGCTCCCGGCAGACATTTTGAGCCCTTAATGCTCACTTACCGTAAGTCAGCATCTCCGCAGACTTTTGGAAAGGGAATTACCCACAGTCCATTGCGTTGTGACATAAAAGGAGGTTACCAGGGAGAATGTAAACAAACCAGGGGCCGGAGGAAAAGGAACCATGTGCGACTGCGAGACGGAAGAAGTTCACCTGTAAGTATAAATACATAGCCCACTGGTGATTTAAATTCAGAAACTGTTGTCCCGTGATGATTTTTCAACGGCCCTAATATTTCTTTTACAAACAGGGAGCGACCAACAAACGGAGGGAAGAAAACCAAAAAAAAGGACAAATGAAGTTTTGGACTTTCTTCAAGACTAAAGACAAGACAAGAAGCTGAGGGAGCTGGATGAAAAGGAGGAGGAGAGGGAAAAGAAGAGGGATGACCAGTTATCTAAGTTAATTGACATTTTTGGGAAGATGGAGGACAAAAAAGTAGTTTTCTTCATCATTTTTTTATTCATAATTTGAGGTTCAATTTCTTTTGTTTTCATTTTATATTAGACAAATCCTCAGTTGACCAGAGGGGTATTCCAGGAAGCAGGTTCAACAAATTCTGCGTTTAAACCTGAACTCTGAGTTGACTTAACCTGAGATAGGAAAGTCTGAGTTTTCGGTTCCAGAACAGCGGATTTGAGTTAGTTCAATCAACTCTGAGTTTGTTAAGCTCGAGTTAAAAAGCCATCATCAGTAGAGCCCTGATACAAGGATTCACCATGGCAACCGGCGACAACAAAAGAGCGACATACTTTTTCTTTTTTCTTTTTAAACTTTATTTAACATTTCAATTTACAAAATCCCTTTGAGGAAACATTAGTTTGCATCTGAAGATCCACATACTTCACGCCACTGGAGTTAGAAGTGTCAATACGTGCGTATGGCGAGTATGAGAGCATATTTCAGAAAAAAACACGAAACACGAGGATAGAAATGGCGTGGGGGAAAGTTGCTGCAGTCAATGTGTAAGTTTGAATGCAGTATTCATTTAACATTTAAGTGTTTCTCAATCCTGGTCCTCGTGGGCCCCTGTCCTGCATGTTTTAGATGTTTCCCTGCACCAACACACCTGATTCTAATTAATGGCCCTAATTAGCTTGTCACCAAGGTCTGCCCAACTCTGTTGATGACACAGGTACTTGTATCACGGTGCGCTGAAGCAGGGTAGCATCTAAAACATGCAGGACAGGGGCCCATGAGGAACAGGATTGAGAAAGCACACTGTCTTATAGTATTACAGATGAAAGCAGTGGTGGAATGGTATTGAATTAAATTTTATTGTCATTTAGATCACACCCGGCTTCAGGGGAAAATGTTTTCTTTTATTTTTTTTATGCATTTATGGAATTACTCTGTGTCTATTTGTATTGATTTATTCTATTACTTAATACATATAAAATAACTACAAATGCAAACAGAAAAACATGATGGATTTCACTAGGTAAAATGAATCAGACAACCACGCAATTTTAAAAAAGAAAGAAAGAAGGCAAGTGATGAGTCCAATGTTGCCCCAGCAGCAGAGGATATTAACGAGGCTCTTAGCCACTGATGGATTAATTATGCAAGTTCATTTTAAGGTAAGATATCAAATCACCCTACCCTCTTATAAATCTGTTTAAGGGAAATATTAGACTTTTTTTTTTACTCTCTCCCTCTCTGCCGCTTGCCCCAATCGGCTGAATTGACGCCACTGAGGGAGGAGACGGAGAGAAACTCAGGCTTTATTGAAGTAAACCTGCTACTGAGCAGGTTAGGTTCACAGGCTCATTTGCCATAGTAACTGACTCAGATTTTGAGTTAACTCGCTTTCTGGAACTGAAAACTCCGGATTTCCCTCATCTCAGGCTTAACAAACTCAGGATTTTCACTAATCCCGCTTCCTGGAATACCCCTCTGGTGTTGAATAAACAAGGGCCGGGTTTCCCAGATCCAACCTCTCTTAAGGATTTAAGAGAGGTTCAAAGAAGGTTTGAACTAAGAGAGAACCCTAAGATACGGGTGTTTCCCAGATGACTTCTTAACACCGTTCTTTAGTTTCGCTCTTTCAGAAGCTCTTTGGAGCAGGTGTCCGGTTCTGAAACCAAATCAATCGATGCCAGGCAAATCGATCACCGATCACTATCAGCGCATTTTCACACGCAGCACTGCTACCTAACGCACTAATTCCCTGCCTGTGCGTTATAATGAAAAATTAAGATGATAAATATAATTCAATGACCCTTTTTCATCCAAACGGTGCGTTACTCCGTTATTTCTGGCTACAGTGAGGCTTTTTTTCCCCACACGCAGAAACCGGGAGGAAACATGGTGGGCGTGTGTGTGCGTTCAAAAACATGAGCCAAGAGAAGGCGAGTTTCGCAAATCGCAACGTGGAATTACAGCAATCCCTGGTTTTTCGCAGGGGTTATGTTCCAAAAAGAACCCGTGATAAGTGAAATTCTTTTTACAATTATAGAGGGCTTCAGATTGCAGAGATCATCCCCGCCACGCACGTATTCCTGCTCTTCTGATGCTGTTGCATCCCGCAGGTGGGTTTTTTCAAGAGAAGAAAATAGTTATGGGTCGTTGTCTTGGCTCTTTTTTCTTCTGGGCAAAAAGATTCTTAAATATAAACCGACACCATAGATTATATATTTGAGACTGTAATGAACGATTCATCAAAGGATCCCGTTGATCAGCTGCTGCTTCCCTGTCATCACATAGATGCGCTCGGGCTCGGGCAGGAGGATCGGTGTACCGGCTGCCTGGACAGCCCGGTCCGACACGTCCAGGGGACTGAAGTGCTGACGCACGAATGCGTTCATAAAAACAGTTCTGCTTCCCGCACGGTGACGCGGTTGATTTGCAGCGAGAACATGCTGTATAGCAGCCAAATTATCAAATAAATGATATTCATGATGATCGTTTTATTTGTGCGTAATGCATAAAGCATATACAGGAACACACTGGTTATTCCTTATTTTTCTTTTTTTTCCCCCCTTTGCTGTCACCAATAAATGCTAAACAATATAAATCTAAAGTATAAAATAGATCAAAACTTGTGCGGGGTGCATTGTTTTAATATCTCATTGCTTGGTGTGATATTGATTTGCCTGACGCGGCTGGATCTGTGAGTCTTTGTTCACTAAGATGGTTGTAAAGACTGGGTCAGCAGCATCTTTCATTTCCTTCTTAATGAAAGAGATACTTAAGCTAAGAGCGACTCTGGGAAACGCGATTTTCTTTCACAGGCTCCTTAAGAAGGTTTGAAAGAAGTCTTTCGCTGTTAAGAACTACTTAACTGATCTGGGAAACCCGGCCAAGACTTGCTTTTCTTTAATCTGAGTACAGTGTTTGATTTAATATTCCCTATGTTAACAGAAATGCATACATGTAAATACTAGCAAGACAGTTTTAGATCCAACCCAGTCAGGCAGTAATTTGGTTATTCATTTATTTATGACCACAAAATTTAAACAATTTCAGGAAGTTGAACAAAAACGTTGCAGTAAATAGTCATAATATAACTGAAATATTTAGCTCAGGTTACCATCAATTTATACGCTCTCTTACAAAAATGAAATGACATCATACTGAAAAATGGAAAGTAATCTTAGTTGGTCATAACACAGCTGGAATATTTAAATCAGGATACCATCAGTTTACACGCTCTTACAAAAATGAAATTACTCTGCGATTGAGCCTGGCATACTGGATGCGCTGGTATGGGTAGACTGAAAGAAATACACTACATTAACAAGGAAATACATATTGTACTGTGTGCATATTTAAATTGTGTTCTTCAAGGATCCCTCGTTCGGCTCATCTGGGGCTCAGAACGTTTGCGGGTCACTCGTTGCAGCGCTCCAGACGCTTCGGTCACAATCATGGAGGAGGCCGGCCCGTAGTTAGTAGCTCTTCATGCTAAAATAGGAGTTCTATGGGACCCTGGGAGCAAGAGGGAAAAGAAAAAGAGAAAGAGAAAGAAAGAGAGGGGAGCCTGCTCTTTATAGCTGGGCCCGGGTTGCAACTGTGGCCCCTCCTGCGGTTTGGGGTCCATGCCCAATGAGAAGGCTATTCCTTATCACCTAAGGGCCATGAATGCAAATCCTGCTCCGGCTTTGAGTCATTATGGAGGTTCCTTTGTTCCAAACCATGTGGTCAGCTGTAAGAAAATCAAGGCTGGCCTCAGAGTGAGGCCTCAAAACTGGGCCTTAAAGTTCAAATTAAGGCTTCCCATGTTCACATAGGACTGTGGCCCAACAATGTCGAAGCGGCCGCCTGAGAAACCAGCGTAGAAGCTACAGAACGACTGGTTTACTCCGTATAGGGCAGCGGGCTGCCGCAGGACTTTTAAGGCTGGAAAATACTTGCTGTTTGAGCTGCGTTCGCGTCTGCTCGCACAGACAACCAGCTGCGTTAAGAAATGGACCTCGCTTGCGCACCATGCGAGGAGAGCACGTCGTACTGTAATACAAAATTACTATTCCACCTATTACAGACGTCCACGTTAAAGTACATGATCGTCAGCTTCTTTGTGTTGTAATGTTTATGCTTTTCACTCTGTAAGTGATCCTCGCACGTATCATTCCGTGTCCAGTCAATCGTGTGCTGGCAAAACTTGCAGCTTAAATTTCAAAATGTTATATTAGTTCAATGAAGTTCATTGAACCGGGTGCTTCATGGCAATATGTGTTTCTGGTGAGAGAATTAATTAGACAAGCTAAAGTGATTTGTTTACTGCATGAGCTTTTGCAATTTCTTTTAAAGGCCTATTTGAGTTATTTATTTCTTAGTTATTGATTTCATACACATTTTTTTTGTTTATGCCCAAAAGAGGAATGTTTTGTTGGACACAAGAATTGTTAAAAGTGTGAAAACATTAAAGTTGTCAGTTATAATTGCATAAATTGTCTATATTTCATTACTTTATATACTGTCTTGGGGTTACATTTGCATAAAATGCTAAAAATCAAATTCTAAAAAAAATTAAGAACCGAAAAACACAGAAAATGGAAAAAATTAAAAGGGAATGTGGGAAAAAATAAAACCGATTTCATAGGGCCCTACCTCTGTTTGCTGTCCTGGATCTGTTTGATAATTCTGCCCCACACAATGTTTCTGAAAGCAATTATATCAGCATACTGGGAGGGCGATTGGTCCTTACAGCATCATTAGCTGCCAATACTTGCTGTTGAATCTCAGTATAATGCTAGTATTAATATGTTGCATAAATACAGTCATAATTCAGGCAACAGCTCAAAAAACCTTTTTAATAACACTAACCCAAATCGATTTTGGAATCGAATCGAACCAAATCGTGATAATCGAATCGATTCCCAGCCCTAGTGCTGGGTGCCCCAAGTAGAAAAGGATCATCTAGAGTACTATCCTCAACAAGTTCAAAAGCCAGGGTCTTGGGTGGTATGCGGTTATATCAGTGCCCTAAGTTTAGATGACTTACACTTCTGTGATGGCAGCATTTATATAGAAAAGTACATTAAGATAACAGAACATCATATGACATCTTTTCCAGAAATGTCAAGAATATTTCTCAACAAGTGCAAAACTACATTCTGCACGCTTTGCAAATGCATGGCTCAAGAAGAGGGTACCGGGGCTGTACTGGCTAATCTGGATTTGAAATGAAATATGCGAAGTGGTGCTCCTGTAATGTTACAGAAGGTAAGATGTTTTTTCCCTGAAGAATGGGACTAAATTACACCTAAAACTCTTCATCATTTGGTATTCTTAATTTGACAATGTCTTAATTGGCATATGGCGGAATGCATTACTGTTGCAGCAATATTTGGAATGTGTTCCAGGTCGTAAAGCCATCCATCCTTTATGTATGCCAATTTATTCTAATTCAGGGTCACAGTAGTATGCTGGAGCTTATCCCAGCTCACTTCAGGTGAAAGGCAGGGGTACACCCTGGGCAGGTTACCAGCCCATCCCAGGGCTGAGGTGCAAAAATGAATTTATAAGTGAAATTAAGTGGATGGGAAAAGGCTATTTTGGGGGAAAAAACAACCTTTCGTCTTATTTCTAATGCGACGAGCTCATGTCAAAGCAGGTGATGCTGACTAAGAATTGCTCGGCTGCTATCTGCACCAATGCAAGCTGAGATGCACTGAATCCCATCATACATGAAAAAAAATCTGTCGTTGGTTTGTGGTCACCTACTGACATTACAAACGTGTGCTCATAGTGAACAAGCCAGCCTCTGAACCTCTTTGTCAGCATACCCAGATGACTGATCTGATGTATTGGCTGAGCAGATTGTGTGCTGGAACTCCAATGTTTTTTTTTCTCTCTCTCTTTCTCCACCTTTTGAGTGATCCCAACCACTTTATATCAGACACGGCAAGTGGGCTTACGACATGAATGTATTATTTTAGTATGCAGCATAGTGAGTCCAGCTAAATCTGTTTTTCTCTTTATAGATTTACCTGCTGCTGTATTCATGGTTTTGTTAGAGTCTCTACTGTTTTGTCTGTTTTGTTAAACTGACTGTTGTTTTATTTGTTTGCACTTCTTTTTCTATTAGTTCCGTCTTTTCTGTGGATTAGAGTGCTGCATTATTTGTAGGTTCGGCACCCCTGGTGAGTTTCCTACACTTTATACTCGCTAAAAAAAACACCAGGAAACTAATGCAGCTTTTACTCCATTTTGTTGGCTGTGATGACCGCTGTGCTATACATTATGAAAAGTAAGCAGCTGCAATCCTGGCACGCCGCAGTGTACTCCTCTTTTCCTGCCTTTCCTGTAAACTTGGATTATTTTGGTGAGTTGTATCTTTGATCTTTTGTGAGGTCCACTTAATTAAGTCTGGTTGGATGCCAAAAAAAGAGAGAAGAGTTTATCCCCATTATTACCTTTAATAATTTAAACCTTGCCGTTTGTTGTCCATAGCAACCCCAGTCCTTGCATATCCACTTAATTTGATAATTTCTGAGAAAACATTTGGTTTAATCTGTCTCACTTGTTTTTTTAATATGTTTTTTTTTTTTTTTGCCTTAAAAGAGTCAGAGTCAGAGTCATTTTTATTGTCCCTCTAGGGGAAATTCTTTTAGCAGTCTGGGAAAACAATCATCATACAAACACAGACATACCAAAAGAACAATTAAAAATCTATTTTTAACACGATAGTTAAGGATTTTAGTACTTCCTGAGCTGTAGTCCCAAGAGGAAATTCTTGGTCTCTTCACTCATTTTCTTGATGGCAAAAAATTCCAAGCAATATACTCCAGTGGTAATACGTTTTCTCTACAGAAAATAGCAGTGTCCACTATTCAATCATCTAGGTATAATTATATATATATATATATATATATATATATATATATATATATATATATATATATATATATATATATATATTCATTCCACACACAACTTGCTAAAAATGCTACATTTTTTCCCTCAAGAAATGGGTTGCACAGCATTTGATTGGTGCTTGTTCATTATGTAATTTAAAGTCAAAAACTTTAAATATTCCACTGATATTGTGAGTCTTGTCTAATGTTAATTCCTTTGTATACAGTCTGTATATGGATAGGCAGAGTCCATACACTTCACAATGTTCACAGTACAAGCCACATTGTCCAGTTCCCATGCAGTTCTAATTTGGAAATCTCATTTGGCTTACAGTCATACCAACAAGTCAGGGTTAGGGTTTGGGGTTAGGGTCAATCTTCACGAGAATAAGACAGCTCTCTGAAACATTATACATATGCATCAGATACCTGTCAACATATGTCATTTGTATCAGTGTGAAAAAATGTAATATATTACGGAGATCAAAACATTTTGAAGAGGGAGAGTTGATGGAGGGAGGATGCAAACAGTTTATAATGAAAGGAATTACTGCTGATGTTGGTGACATACAGCTGCAGAAGACACAAAACACTTGCCCAGCTATATTTAAGAAGATCACAAGGCCAACCGGCTGTAAATGCATGCTGACGCCGAGAAATGCAACCCCGAACCCCAAACGAATGCACACACACATTAAAGCTATGTGTACAAAAAAAAAGGAAAAAAAAAATGAATGGAGAAATGTAAGATGCATGTCTAACTGTCAAAACTTTTCTTAAACATGCACTGATCAAGACCAAAATCCTTCATTCTCAATAGTAAGAGTCTAATAGTCTAAACTTTAATAATTCATAGAGTCCTGATCTTTTACCATGTTCAGTAGAGACAAAAATCTTTCGGCAATGGGGTAGGCAATCTCCAGCAAACATGAAAGACTGAGAATAAAATGTGAATCGATGATCGGATTTTTGCATCCATACACTACCAAACAAAACAAATTTTAAAAAAAATTGGGGGGTAAAACATCCCTTCATACTTTCATCAGCGGAGTGTATGGAGACCTACTATTACTAGTAAATTTTTTTCAGTTATTAGCATACTGTATTAACCAGTGTTGGGTAAGTGTTACTTTTGTCAGTAACTAATACTCTAATAAATTACTTTTTGGTGTAAGTAATTAAAGTAACTGAGTAACTTTTTAAATCAAGTAACAAGTACTGTATTTTCCGGACTATAAGACGCGTTTTTTTTTCATAGTTTGGCCAGGGCGGCGACTTATACTCTGGAGCTTATGTGTGAAATTATTGACGCATTATCACCGGTATATCATTTCACATGTTATTTTCACACTAAACCACAAGAGGGCGAACTGCAACTGACGATGAGTCTGATGTAAGCGACGTAGAAGAGGAAGCACCGCACCTTCTACCTCTGGAGTTAGCGGAGTTGTTTAAAAGTGACACCGAGGATGAAGATTTCATTGGATTTTAGTTTTTTGGAGTGACTGGATGGTTTGGTAAACTTCTTAGCATGTTATTTATTCTATAGTTATCTGAATAACTCTTAATATGTTATGTTAACATACCAGGCACGTTCTCAGTTGTGTCTCAGTTGTGGCCTCTGGCCCGCCGCTGAGCTCCGCTCTGCGCCGAGTGCATATAAATGAATGGGTAAAGCCTGAATTATGGTTCCGCGTTAAATCTACGCAGAGCCTACGCCGTACCCTACTCCGTACCCTACGCCGTACCCTACGCCGTACCCTACTCCGTACCCTACGCCGTACCCTACGCCGTACCCTATGCCCAGGGCCGTGCCGCCCATAGAGCAGGTTAGGCAAATGCTAGGGGCGCCAGCATGCCAGGGGGCGCCATGCAACCAGCTCTTTTTTTTTTTTTTTTTTTTTTTTAAATAAACTTTTGAAAAATTAAATAATAATGAAATCGTTTTTCTAATTTAAATTTCTGCCTTGCTGCATCCTTCTGCCTCTCTGGCAGCCACAATTCATTTTGCTGCAGTCCCTCACCTCAACACACTCGCGTGTGGCGCCCCCTCCCCCACCCACTACGCCGTAGCTCTGCGTTGGTGTAACGCAGAACCATAAATCAGGCTTTAGCCAGTTGTATCAGAAGGAGCCTTAAAGCAGGAAATATGTTTTGATGTGGATGGAAATATGTTTTGTTGTGGTGTTCTGCCCACCCCTGGATGAAACCATCATTGGTAAGCTGTCATAAAATTAATTATTTCTGATAACATTGTCATGACGCTGAATATATGGCCTTTCCTATAGCCTATTGTTTGTTGCTGTTTGACCGCCGTGTCTGATTGTGTTAAATACATGTCGTCGCACATTGTAAACTGTTGACATGTAGGTTGAACATGTGACTGAATTGATCTACTCAGCGAATCCGACATCTATGGCTAAGATGAAAACTTAGCCTTAAAAATAAAAATATCCCCACGATAAGTCATAATTATGAGATAAAAAGTCATAATTTCAACTTTCTATCTCATTATCATTTTTTTCTTTTACTGGCGGAAATGGGCTTCCATAGACATCACTGGATGTCATTAGATTTTTATCTCCAGTTTGATACTTATATTTTAAAGTCTGCATTAGGGTTATAGTTAGGTTTGACATAATGACTGGTAAATCCATGGTGCTGAAACCTCATTTGAATAGTTCTGACCGCGTCCCCTGCGTGCTGTGGTTGTGGGTCAGCTGATCTGTGGCATTTTTTTTAGCGATTATGTTTTAACAGGTATGTTTAAGCCTCAAGGGCCCATCTAGAATGCTTCACCCCCTTAGGCTGGGACCCCTGCTCCACCCCTGACCTTGACAATCATGTGCATTTAAGTAATCCTCACATTTTATTGTTAAACTTACTTCTGATTGTCTGCTGAAAATCTAGATAATTGTTGGGGAAACGGGAGCGATGCTAACACGTTAGCTGGTCAATGGCTATAATGCTGTTGTTATTGTTGTTAAAATTGTTATTGTAAGATGTTGTGGGCTAAATTGAGGTTTTTACAGGGTATTTTGTATATAGTTATTATTGGTAGTAGTTGTTATTTGTGTGCAATACCTTTTACTTGACCTATTTTACTATTTGAAATTTTGTTTGTGTTTGCACTTGTTTCTTTATTTAATTGCTGCTATGAGTTGTTGTATTACTTATTTATTACATATTATATATTTAATTATTTAATACATCCTAAAGAAATTGCCATTGTGTGTGTGTGTGTGTGTGTGTGTGTGTGTGTGTGTGTGTGTGTGTGTGTGTGTGTGTGTGTGGTGGTAGTGGACGGGACGGGAACGGGGTGGGGGGGCGCCAGCAAATATTTTGCCTAGGGCGCCAAATGGGTCAGGAACGGCCCTGCCTATGCCGTAGGCTCTGCGTTGGTGTAACGCGGAACCATACGGTAAATCCGCCTAAAGCCGACGGCTGCGGTCTGCGCTGAAAGGGGCGTGTTGTTTATCCCGGGGTGCGGAAGAGGAGACTCCTTTCGCGTTCATTTGACCAATCAGAGAGCAGCTGGTTCGCGCATGGCATTTGTTAGCAGCTTTGAAACGGTACAGACGTTTGCCTTGTGAACACAAACCACACGAACGAGGAACAAAACAACTGTATCGATTTAGCCCCTGAATCGGAACAAAACAAACGGGCCACAGGTGTGAAAGCACCCTAAGATAACAACTTTTATGTTTTGGGGCTTTTTCAATTAAATATGTTATAATCAATCAAATCATTCAGTTCTGTTTTTTCATATTTTACATTACATATCAACTTTTGGAAACAGAAAACCAACTGAGAGCCTCCCACCGTTTATCATGAATGTCTGCCTGTTGGTGCCGTCTGTGGATTCATCTGTTGTAAAAACAAACTCTTCAGTACCGTATTTTTTCTATAAGTGACTTCAGGGAAAAGAGGCCTGCTCATGTTTGTAGGATTTAACCAGGGATTTGTGGTAATTCATCACCAGCAATTGTGACTGAAAACACAGCCAGATAACTTCTTTGTGATATGTGAGTGTCACCACAGTAACAGCAGTCTGTTGCAGCAGTTCTGATTACCGTTTGTTTTTCTTTGAACCTTCTACAGATTTTCTTTTTTGCTTAAAACATATTTTTAAACGTTTTTCAACACCGGTTTGAATGGTCTGCTGTTTCATACATTTCTTTTCTTAATTATGACACTTTAACATACTTTATGATGGGTAACCATGGCAACTGTAAAGTTGTTTGCATGAGGCAGCAGCTGCCTGAAATTTCCAAAGCTCAAGTATTTCCCTGAATGAGATGCCAAATGAGTTGAAGAGGACACGCCACAGTTGTATAGCATGAGCAAAATGCATGGAGGAGGAGATTTCAACCATTTAGTCCGCTTGATTGCCACAAAGAATGTGAGCTGACTATCAAATATGATGTATAATTGTAAGCACTGAGTGCGTTGTGGGAATATTTGAAATGCAGTACCATGTTTCAATGAAACATGGTTGCAGGAGCACATTTTGGATTCCAACACTTCCCTACCTGGCTACCTATACTGCAGACAGAGGGGTAAGAGTAAAGGAGGAGGGACTGGAGTGCTGTTAGGGATGGTGTAATTGGGAGGTTAGTCTGAAGAAGGTTCTCTTTACCCAAAACTATTTACATGTTGCCAACAGGAACATTCATCTGTTTTACCTGCAGATGCTAGATGTGTTGTGTTGAGTCACAGCCCTGTGTGGAACATGGGAAGACTTAATTGCAACTCTGAGCCCAGCCTCAATTTCTTAACGTTGGCCGCATGGTTTGAAACAAAGGAACCTCCATGTTATGACTGTGGTCATATTTTTGTAGTCTGTCTTGTGTGGGTGTGTGTGTGCCCTTTGATTTTCTTGTATTAATCTAATATGCAGATAGGTGTGTTCCACAGCCGTGCGGTCATTGGTGGGAAGGTTCCATGCCCTGAATGGTGATTGGCTGAAACGACAACCACCTGATATAAAAGGAGCCAAGATGGCAGCCACCATGTGGGCTGCAAGCAGGTTGCAGACTCATCCTCCTCCTCTCCCAACCGGCCACACCTTGTGCTTAGAACTTTGTATAGGTTTTGGAAGATATTGACTTTTGAGTAAAGTAAGGGTGGGCTGCCAATTCTGTTAACTTCGTTTTCTCCTGTTTATTTTAGTTAGGGAGGTAAGCCTTGTGTCATTTGTTTTCTTTTGTTTGACAGGTCAGTTACCTACTCCTAAGACAGGACCCTTTTGTTTGTTGTTTTGGCCTTTGTCCACCCTGAAGCCTAGTAGCTCAGTCTCAGTTTACTTTTCAAGTTGATCTACTTTTGTTAATAAATCACTTCCTTTTTAAAGTGAAACCAAATCTTGTTTGTGGCTACTTGGGACTTGGGGAAGATGGGGCCTTTTCATGTTGTGTCCTAGGCACCCCTAGACTGGGGGCATAACACTCCAAAATGACTCAAAGACCCAGCAGGCTTTGCATTTATGGTCCTTCGGTGATAAGGAATAGCACCCTCATTGGGCATAGAACCAGGGGCGGAGCAGGGGTCCCAGCCCAGGGGGGGCGAAGCATTCTTGATGGGCCCTTGTGGCCTAAACATCCCCGTTAAAACATAATCGCTAAAAAAAAAATGCCACAGATCAGCCCCTCTGACACACAACCACAGCACGCAGGCGCACACGGTCAGATCGATTCAAATGAGGTTTCAGCACTATGGATTTTGCCAGTCATTATGTCAAACCTAATTATAAGCCTACTGCAGACTTTAAGACATAGGTATCAAACCGGAGATAAAAATCAAATGATATCCAGTGATGTCGGATTCAATACAGCCGAGTAGCACAATTCAGACACACGTGTTCAACCTACACGACAACAGTTTACAATGTGCGACGACATGTATTTAACACAATGACCAAGCGGTCAGTGTCATAGATTTTTTTTTTTTTTATATCAAGTCATTTTTGATATGTTTTCCAGTGAAATTAAATACACACTACAGCCTGTCTAAATCAATAGGAGGAATATTATTTATATAAAACAATTGTTTTTTCATGTTTTAATATTTGACCGACACTATCATTTTGCACTGTACACAGTGGCATGTTTTTTTCTGGTTCAACTACGGTGGGGCTAAACAATATTTTGGTGAGACTCAAATAAATGCTAGAATATATATTTAATAAAACAAAAATGGGCTTATCCAGAATAAAAAAAACAAGGGGGTATCCAAAGATAGTGTTCCCTGTGAAAGAGATGTGCTGTGAAAACACCCTCTATAGAACTTGGTACTTTCCTCCTGATGAAATTAAATTAAATTAAAAAAAAAATCGACCAATAAGAAATTTGGTCAAGCAAGGCCACGTCAACTAATAAATCGACTGGGAGATTACAGCCCTAACAAATGTTGTACACTCATCAAGTCTGGTGAACAATTTTATATGATAATGGTGCCTAAAATGGGCATGAAAAAAATGGCTCAATAGCACTACCTTGAAAATTAAAAAAAGTGAGCCCCTCATATTAGTTTTGCCTACATGCACAAAAATTGGTAGTCTTATGTAAAGGAGCGACCTGCACGGAAAAGGCTCAAGGAGACATATCCTTGAATGTGCAGGAAGTCCGCCATTTTGAATTGAATTTGTGATTATGGGATGATTTTAGTGATTCGCAGACCTCGTATCTGAACGAACTCCTCCCAGAGATTTCATTGGATCAACTTCATTTTTGGTGTTCTAATAAAAGGGCTTTGCTGAAGTTAAATTGTGAAGCTTTTGAGTTTTCGTCCAGGGATTCGCCCGTGACATTGCTGCGAAATTAATTATTAAATTAACCAACAAAATTCAACTTGCTCTTACTCAGTTCTGCATTGTTCCAGAGGCCTCAGATGTTCTGTGTAAGATCAGAGCCCAGCTCTGAACAGGTCCATATGGTCATATTTAGTCATACTTATAGCGCCTCCTAGTGGCAACAGAAAAAGACTCGCTCAATGTTTTGATGTGGCTATTCTGACCTGATGGTCAAAGAGATGTCAAACCTGGTCAAAGCCATGCTTAAGAGGTTGATGAAGCAAACCATGAGATGAAATTGAGTTTTCATCAGAGGACCTTGACGCGGCAAAATTTGATGCTTCACCATGAGTGGAAAACTAACTTGCTCATGCGCTGTCCAATCTGAACCAAAATGTAAAGGTTTGATGAAGCTTCCATGCTAAACAAGTGAATATGACAATCTTGGATTAACTCCATAGCACCATCTTCTGATGAAAGGAAAATGTTTTTAGCCACATCATGTCCTGTAATTACGCCTTGCTTCATCAGATCATCCTGAGATTTCAGCTGAATGTACCCAAAACTGTTCTCGCAGTACACAGTTAATCGATTTATGGTGTGAAACAGGAAGTGGATGGTTTTGCCACACATGCATGCAAAGAAAACGTAAAAAAATCCCCCTTTTGTTTTTCAGAGGGGAGATTCAAGGATCAGATCCCCTTATACAATAGACACATTTTTCATACAGTGCAACATAGGGTCTAATAAGAACTTAACTGTATATTTAAAAAAATATGAAATCGTAACTGATGATCATAGCTATACTTTGTCCAATCAAACTCACGGCAACTCATGGCACAGAGGACGCTGAACTCATTAATTCCCGTGAGTTTCATTCAGATCAGTCAAACGGTACACATACAGTAATGTTTTTAAATGTTGGACACTAAACATTTATTTTTTATGAGAGGTTATATTTTAGTCAGTGACACTGAACGTTGTAGAATATAGCTGTTTATCTCAGAATGATTTATGATTTTTTTCAGAATTGTTCAGAGTAAGGTTGAATTTTGATTAATTTTAACCATTACACAAGGGTTTGAGCTAGCAGAGAGAAGCACAAAGATTTGCTGTTTACAAATATCAGAGAAAATGTGGTGGCACAATGGCGTGCCCATTTTCTAATGACGTCGATGATGAAGCACTTATATTGAGAAGGGCTTTCAGACGAGAAGGAATGACAGTTGGCTTTTCCTGTTAATTACCTTCATGAGTGCTTCTGGGGATGCCATCTGCTACCTGTACAGACTACTGGGTCCCAAAATTGAGCACCACACGGAGCGGCCGCGCTCTCACCGTTACACAGGTGATCTGTGTTGTTATCAGATATTTTGCAAGTGGTACTACATGCAGTTGGGGATGCCAAAAAATCTTAGCAAAGCCACTATGTGCCGCACCATCACAACAGTGTATTTGGCATTAAAAGAATACACTCACTTTACACCTTGCTGGTACTGGGTTGAACCCCCTTTTGCCTTCAGAACTGCCTTAATCCTTTGTGGCGTAGGTTCAACAAGGTAATGGAAACATTCCTCAGAGAGTTTGGTCCATATTGACATGATAACATCACGCAGTTGCTGCAGATTTGTCGGCTGCACATCCATGCTTCCAATCTCACGTCTCTCCACATCCCAAAGGTGCTAAATTGGATTGAAATCTGGTGACCGTGGAGGCCATTTGAGAACAGTGAACTCATTGTCATGTTCAAGAAACCAGTCCAAGATGATTCTCGCTTTATGACATGGCGTGTAATTCTGCTGGATGTAGCCAAAAGAAGAAGAGTACACTGTGGTCATAAAGGGATGGACATGGTCAGCTATGTTGTTGACACAATGCTCAATTGGTACTAATGGGCCCTATGTGTGCCAGGAAAATATCCCCCACACCATATATTTAATTTTGACCTGTTGCAAAGTCCTCCTTGGTCCAGTCATGTTTGTACTGTATAACTATTGATGAAACATGAATTTTTTTTCAAGGCAGTTTAGAAAATGATTTTGGGCACAAGTGGCCATTATTCAAAGTAGGGTATAGACAGGGGGGGCACGCAGGAAAAGCGACAGGCTGGGATTTGAACCTGCCCAATACCCTATGTGAATGGTGTCCGCTCTGCTCACTGAGCTCTCCAGGGTCCAGAGTTACTTGAATTAATCCGCTGTCAGATTCACATTACATTAAAGTTGGGTTGGGCAATATGACCTCAAATCAATATCACGATAAATTGGGCAGTTTACCTCAATAACGATAAATGCCGAATGATTATATTGGTTTCTGATTATTGTAATGGTTAAAAAATTTGTATTTTAGGCTATTTACTAATTCCAGGGATCCACTATTGTTTGCCACGCCCTTTGTCGCTCCTTTATAATAGGGGCACAGTTTCCTTTCCCTAGTATGATGCGCTTCATTTTTTCCATAAACCTCCATCGTATTGCTCATTTGGGTGTGGCTCCCTGTGAGAAAATACTTAAAATGTTTATTATGCCTCACAGAAATAATGGTGATTGTAGGTTTAATGGAAAAAGACTTTAATAATGATGAAATTACCTGAAAATATTTGTTCCCCTTGAACATATGAGACGGTTGCACCTTCTTTTTGGTTCAAAACCTGACTGCAAATATGTGTAGTCAGACTTTCAACCAAACCTGCAATTAGTAACAAGGGGCAGGGGCGAACGTAGCATTTTTGGGACCCAGACTGTGTCAGTGGCCGTAATTCAGCCATACATTATTAAATCTGTCCCAAATTTGGTGCATATGTTTGCAGCCCAACGCTTAACACACTAACAGTGTAACAGGAAAACTTGAAGCGTCACCTATTGGAAACAGGAAAGATGCTTTGTATTACGTTTGAGAGATGTAAAGAGAGAGTCTTAGGGGGCGAATCCTGCGGGGCGAAACGCAGGATACGGCCACGCGTATCCTGCGTATCCTGCGACTGTTTTGAAGAGAGGCTGAGCAGGTGTTATCCTCACATTTATGATGTGACATCGCCCCCACACAGTGACAAACATGCGTGTCAAAACAGCGGGCGGCAGATCAACACAGTCCTGGTGCAGATAGAGTCATGCTCGTTATGTCCGTGCTCGTTGGAAGATGCAACGGTGATGATGCTGGTGGGCTGTTTTGCCCACCGATCAAATGTGTGGGCTGGATACAGAGGTTCTTCAGTCGTCGCTCCACCGACACCGACTTTGCTCCAGATATTTCTGTAAATTAATCTTCTGACGACATGCGTGCGCACGCTCCAAGCTCGTAACTGGCTGCTGCAGCTCGTCCCTGTCAGGTAGCGCAGGATGACAGCCAGCTCTCTGCTGCGGCGGGACAATCCCACGTAACAAGTCGTCAAATGAAACGGAGGAAATGCGGAAATATTGCCGCTTTTCCTCATCATCAGTTGCCTGCATCAGTAAGACGAACGAGCTCTCCCGTCTCCCGACGGCTCTGGTTGAACGGCCTGATAAACCATCTCCGATCGCGCTGTTTTCTTTACCGAGATCACAAAAATTGCAATGTAGTGATCTCCTCTTTATCCCGTGTTGCTGTCTTGTTTATATATCTTTATTCCACCAGCTGGTTTATTATACTACTACCAAATATTTTATTACTTTTCTAACTCTGGCTCTGCATACTGCCCCCAATTGGTTACCGCCGGTATGCAGCGCTCTCCTCGCACACTACATGCTCAATATTTCTCTTTCTGTTTTAAGTTGTTAATTGGCAAACATGACTGTACGTGAACGTGACTTACTCTAGACTGAGTTGCAGGCTGCAAGCAGACACAGAAGAGCTAAGCGTGGAGAGCAAGTGTGAAACTCGAGAAAGCTGAGTGTCAGTCCAGCCGGGTACACATCAAAGAGCTCCAGTAAGCCAAAGGCCAAGAAGCTAGCCCTCAGTGTTAGCTTTTCCTCTTAGGAAAATGACTCTTTTTGAACATGTACCTAAAGGGGAACATTTTATAAAACCAGTCGGGAATAAGGGTGTCTATGCCCAATGTTTTAATCCACCGTGGTACAGTGTATCATTGTGAATTGTATAACTTGTGAACTTATAAGTGGTGCTAGCTACCATGCTAATGTTAGCACTGCTGATATAGCTAATTACTACATTAGCAGGGTATAAATGATTAGCAGGCTAAGCTACGGTGTTATCCACGTGTCAAATGAGGGAGACAGAAGTCAAACATGATGTTCACTTGCGATAACAGGATTTCAATGTACTGTACCGAGTACCGCTTCAGAGCCTGAACCGTAACGTGCAACCAGGTGTGTTATACATCAAAATGTGCGTCTCCATCCTGCAACGACACGCATCACTTTTCTCAGTCAAAAGCATTACCGTGGCGACGTTAGACGCTAAAAAGCGCGCCCCCCCTTCATCTGATTGGTCCATACAGAAAAAACTTCGTGCCTCAAGGCCCACAATACGGTTTGACGTACATCCACAAAAATCGGTACACACCTGTATCATGTCGCCATGGCGCCATGGCCGAAACCGAACAGGAAGTCGGCCATTTTGAAAATTTTGAATTAATCGTGTAATTTTGGCGAAATTTATGCCATTTCATCGGCAGTTAATACAGCCGAACCGTAACGTGCACCCAGGTGTCATACATCAAAATGTGCGTCTCCATCCTGCGACGACGCGCATTACTTTTCTCAGTCAAAAGCGTTACCATGGCAACGCTAGACGCCAAAAAGTGCGCCCCGCCTTCATCTGATTGGTCCATATTTGATAGTTCCCCAAAAGTCACCAACTTTTGCACGCAAACCAGGCCTGGCGATAAATTTGATATTTTATGGTTTGCATTAATGGCCGTGGCCTAATGGCTCGACAGCGCCCTCTAGAAAACTTTGTGCCTCAAGCCCCACAATACAGTTTGACGTACATGCACGAAAATCGGTACACACCTATATCATGTCGCAACTTATAATAAGCCATAACTTTTGAACGGGTTGTGATAAAGACATGTGGGTGGTGTCATCGGACTCAGTATTGAGTACTTGACCTTCATTGGCCTGAATTAGCCCCGGCCCCTTCTTCTGATTGGTCAATATTTGATAGTCCCTATTTTCTGCTATAATATTTGAATGGTTTGACATACAGAGTCGTGGGTGGTGTTATCGGACTCGGTTTTGAATCCTTCACCTTAACTGGTGCAAATTAGCCCCGCCCCCTTTTCTGATTGGTTGATATGTGATAGTTCCGATTTTCTGCAATAACTTTTGAATGGTTTGACATAAAGACTTGTGGGTGGTGTCATCGGACTCAGTTTTGAGTCCTTGAATATAATTGGTGCAAATTAGCCCCGCACCTTCATCTGATTGGTCAATATCTGATAGTTCCTACTTTCTGCCATAACTTGAACTTGAATAGTTTGACATAGAGAGTCGTGGGTGCTTTCATCTGCTAAATGTCCAGGCCTGAAGACATCTACATGCAAGTCATACAAGCGCTTCCACTGCAGCATGCCTGAACGTGCACAAGGGTGCGAGGGCCCGTTCATCGCTTCTTGCAGCTTTAATTTTTTATTATTATTCAAAATCAATTTTGGGGCTGTGGCAGGGCGAGTGCCACGGGGGCCCGACCGAAGGATGGAGAGACACGGAGTTTCGTGCAGACCCTTTATTTGTCACAAAACACCACACACAGTGCAGAAGCACCTCACGCCAGCAGCTCCTCCGACCCCTCCGCTGCTGTCCAGCTCCCTTATAAGGCAGGCAGGGTGGAGAGCGCGCCACTCAGGTTGATGGGACACAGGTGCGCGTGTCCCATCCACCTCTCCACCCTGCCACAGGGGCATTTTATATGGACTCTGAATCACAGTACATGAGAATTACGATTTCTTATGTGAATCAATTTTTTGGCACACCCCTAATTTTTACCATCACATGATTTAAAGGGATATTTTCTTCCCAGAACGTTTAATGGTCTGAATAGCTTCAGCCAAAAAAAAAAAAAAAAAAAAAAAAAAAAGCCTTGAGTAACCCTTTGGCCAGAAACGCAATAATTGAACCTTTTGACTGGAAGGATGCATCTTGCTCTGGGCCGCCAAGTTGAACAACAGCCATGTCTGAGAGCATTTACCATAAAGAAACCATCTCTAAGCCTTGTTCAGCACTCCAGGACTTTGGAGTTGAATCCTTCAATACATATTCCATTTCTGAGTAGAAGATGACATGCATCTATTGGACTGGAAGAGAGAGTTGTGTGATTGGGCACAGTATGTCTCTCCTTGTCCACCATAAAGCTAGGTATTTCAAACTGGTTATAATGACAGCCCAAACAGGGAGCCTTGTCTGGGAATGAAGATAAGGCACTGTCGGTTTGAGTGTGTGTGTACATGTGTGGGAGTGTGTATTTGGGGTACAAGGAGGGTTACATGAGAACAGACATGAAGGCAAGGAGGGAAGACAGATGGACAGAAAGAAGAGACAGATGGAAAGAAAGAAGAGACAGAGACAGATGGAGAGAAATAGGAGGAGGAAGCAAGACTGCAAAATAGCACTGGAATGGGCATGATTGTTCACCGTGGCATATTTCAAAACATGGCCCCCTATTGCCTGTTATTTCTTTCATTAAACATTTATCTCATTGTCTGTCTGGCTTTCCTATTTCAATGGCTAGGAAATCAAGATTATTTTCAGAAAACTGAAAAGTAGAGGCATGGTACACAAAAAGGGAAAAAAAGACTTGATAAATTACCTAAATAAAAAAAATGACAATGCAAATACAGTAAGCAATTAAAGCAAAAACAGCCAGCTACATTGGCAGTAAAATCAGACAAAAAACAGGCAGTGTGATAAGTGAGTGGAAACATTGCAGATTTAAAGATACTGCATCTTGTCATAGTGGTGTCATACTGGTCATTGCAACAGATTGTGGTCTGTAGCATGTGCATTAAACTCAGACTGTATTAGATGTGTGTAGACAATTGGATAATGTGAGTACAGATACTTCAGGTGACCATATTTTGACCAATGTTAGGTCAATATTCTAAAAATAAAATCAAAAGGCGACTATATCCATATCTGCATTTACATTTCACATCCTCAACCCATAAAAAGGCAGACAGAGAGAGAAGAAAAAAACTGATGCCATTTTCTACTAAATAAAACATGTAATTTACTGTATGGATCCGTTTCCTTTAGTGCATTGACATGATTATTCAATGTTTCTTAGTATCTGTGCATTTACACTGC
Organism: Cololabis saira; assembly: GCF_033807715.1. Taxonomy (NCBI): domain Eukaryota; kingdom Metazoa; phylum Chordata; class Actinopteri; order Beloniformes; family Belonidae; genus Cololabis; species Cololabis saira. Next base: position 25,199,976 of record NC_084588.1, on the reverse strand, counting down.
TTTATTGTCCCTTAGTTCAATAAAAAAGGCTGAATGACAGTAGGTCAACTGAAAAATTTAGCATTTTGCAGCCTGTCACCAGCAGTATGTGATATGTTTGAGATAGGGGTAACAAAGGGAAGCCCAAGTATCACATTTATTAAAGAAAGTATCAATAATGGCTATATAAGATTAGATATATAACACACACACACATATGTATGTATATACACACACACATACACATGTATATATATGTGTGTATGTATATATATATATATATATATATATATATATATATATATATATATATATATATATATATATATATATATATATATATATATATATATATATATATATATATATATATATATATATATATATATATATATATATATATATATATATATATATATAATGTTACCAGCATCTTTTTTGTTTGTTTGTTTTATCAACCTGTCTATTGTGGAACCAAACGTCTTGTCTGGTCAGGACTTTGGTACAGATAGAATCTAGTAAAATAACTCATGCTGGTTTCAGACTGAGAACTGTGCAAGGCCTGGTGCTGCGTGGTCAGGGCAGAGGCTGAGGACAGGCCCATAGGTGGATATTATAATTCATTCAGCTCTGCACGCCAGCCGGGGATAAGCTCACCCCAAGGTCAGAGAGCTGTGAGTGGAATACTCATTGGGAAGTCTGAGCTTATTTTCACATCTCTGCAGATCCCTCTCCATCTCCTCACAAATGAGAGATTCTGTGATGTGCAGTGAAGCCAGTGTGTTAGAGCTCTTGCCAAGAATGGAAAGCCAGGCAGTACACACCCTCATTGCTGGTTTAGTTGTGATCTTTTGTGTTTTGCCATCGTGAATGTGTGGTAAATTGTCAGCATTAATTAAATCCTGCTATTGAATGAGACCATTTCTTGTATTTAACTACTAATGAAAGTAATCTGTAGTTTCACTGAAAATGTATACAAAGATGCTGTTACTATCCTCTAGTGTTTTAGATTTAGATGCAAATGTTATTTTGTGTCAAGATGCTTATTTCTCCTGTAAAAGTGCAAGAAGTGTAGGAGTCTTATCCAGCTTTTAATTGTACATATACCGTGTAGTATGCAAAAGATATAATGAATATATAATGTGCATTCCTTAAAGCCTCCACATTCATACTTATTGTACACAAATATGCAAACATATGGAAGGAGGCACAAGGGGTGCTGACAAGTGTGCCCGTAGCCTGAGGTGAAACAGAAAAACAATACAGCTGCAGTCTGCTCTGTGGATATCAATGACAATAATAAAATGATGGTGTTTACCTCTCATACATCATTTATATTATTTGATTAGGATACTTGCCGATAAACATGGGAGAAAAAAATTCTAGAGGGAATATGGAACGTCTTATGTTTGGATGAAAGGAGATACATCCTCCGAGGCATGTTAGATGTATGTTTTCATCTGTCACATCTAAACGTGAATAAGTGACACTTCAGAGCTTTTCTTTTTTTTTTACCTCACTCTCAGCTGAGATACAATGCACAGAAAAGAGACAGATATTACAAGTACCAAATCATTGGTTTAAGTTAATCTTTTCTTTTTAATGATTTTGTGGCTCTAGTGGCCTTCATTCAAAGTGTAGACAGGAAGGGGGTAGAGAGCGAGAGAATGAGGATGACAAGCAGCAAAGGGCCGCAGGTTTAAGTTAATCTAATAAGAATTGTGGCAAACTAAAGGATTTTCTATGTAACTGATTTTATTATTCAGAATTACTTACTTTTTTTCCCAAGTAATTTTTCTAATCTTATCAAACCAAATTCACACAAGCAATAAAATCAACAAAAATAATACCTGCATGTAGTTTGTAATGGCACTTTTACACTAGTACCTACTCAGCCCGACCCGACTCGCCTTGCCCTAGTTTCTTTTCAATACCCAGATCAGCAGTAGGCGGGTTGGAGTGAAGCTGCTGTGATGTATTTGATTGTGTGATCTATACGGAGAAGACAACAACACTAAAGAAAGATGTAGAACATGGAGGAGATAATATATGTCATATTGGGTCTGTGACTTGTGTTCGATATCAAGTTAAAAAATGAGAGTGAAAGAAGCTTCAAGGGGCGACGCTTTTTTTTGTGTTTGTTTGTCTCGGCGCTGATGAAAAGTCAGCTGGAGCCGCGAGCAGCTATGAAGTGACAGAGCTCCTGGTGGATCTTGTCGTTCCTTATCGCCCGTCTACATCCCTTTTTAATTCTCTCCTCAGCCACCAGGTTTATGAACATCTGCACCTCAGAGTTTAATCAAGAAGCAGACTTTTGCGATGCCATTGCTTGTCGAATAAAATAAACAAGAAGCAGCGAGTTGCTCTTTCGCTGATTTTCGCCTCCTGACTCAGACGTCTGACGGCCCAGCCCCCTGACCAATCGGTGGCATGTAGTGTGATGACGTCAGATGCAGCCGACTCAGCCGCTTAGAACCTCGGCAGAATAGATACAGAAAAAGTATCTACTCGTCAAGTGGAAAAGCGCAAAACCGAGGCGAGGCGAGTCAAGTCGGGCTGAGTGTAAAAGCACCATATGTGTATCTAAATATCTTCAGTGCAGCAGTTTTCAGTCATATTCTCATTTGCTTTTCCATTGCCAGGGAAGTCATGTGTGCATTAATGATCTATCACAGTGATTCTTAACCATAGGGCCGTGGCCCAAACTTGGGCCGTGAGCGCCACCTAGTGGGCCGCAAAAAGAATTCAGTTTTGTACATGTGGGCCGCGGGGGCCGCAGGACTGCAAAGCAACTCCCGACCAAATGAGGAGAAGAAGACACTCAGCTAGCTGTATGTGTAATAGTAAGAGAAATGGTGTGTATTTACAGAGAAAATCCTTCATTTTGCACAGAGTACGTTTAGGTCCGCCAGGATCAGGGATCGATTACTTGGGTCTGCGCCCAGAGCAAGTGAGCGTGGCGTGATCATTTATCCCAACGCGTCCGGGGAGGTCGGTGCCGCTCGGGCGGCGGCTCCGTCGTTGCTGAAGGATTGTAGATGTAGATGGGTGGGCTGTCGTGTGTGCTGGGCTGGACTGTTGTTCGATCTTTCGCAAAAGCATCGGAAAGTTACTCGGCTGCAGCGGCCAGAGATGCGGGCTCTGGCCGCTGCAGCTGGTCAGGCTCGGATGAAACCCGACACGCAAAACACAAAGTTTTTCATCAAACATATCCACTCAAGTCTGAACTGAAGTCACAGAAAATAAACTGACCATCTTAAAACACCCATGTTTGAGTCCAGATACAGCTGTGAGGCAGCTTTCTCCACAATGAACAGAATTAAAATTAAATATTGTTCCAGGCTCAACAATGAACATAATTAAAACTAAATATCGTTCCAGGGTCATCAATGAGCACCTTTACATGCATATGAGAACCTGACACCATCCAGCCCAGATTTAAAGTCCTGACAGGAGAAATTAGAGCTCAGTTCTCTCACTGAACAACAGAAAGTGGGGGCATACAATTGTAAGAGGGGAAGAAAGAGAAACTGCAAAACTGTTCAATTGTTAAGATGTGTTTATATTCATTTATTATAAAAATGTGTTGAGACAATTAACAAAGAAAAGGGGAAATTCAAACTGCTGGTAGAGAAATAAAATAAGCATAGCATTTGAAAAAGAAAAAAAATATGTTTAATTCAAGTTACACATGTTAAGTGGCAAATATGTACTTTTTTAATATAACAGTCAGATGCAGATGTTGATACAACTATGAGGCTACTTGAATGAATATATATATATATATATATATATATATATATATATATATATATATATATATATATATATATATATATATATATATACATATATATATATATGTGTATATATATATTTATATATATATATATATATATATATATATATATATATATATATATATATATATATATATATATATATATATATAATATATATATGTATTATGATGTTCTGGACCTTCGCTTGAGTAAATTTTCTCTAAATGGACCTCTTAAAGTTTTAGTTGAAGACCCCTGCTATACAGTGTTAATATTTAATGGGCCCCGGGCCATTCTGTACTGAAAAAATTGGGCCCCAAGGTCAGAAACGTTAAGAACCCCTGATCTATCATACATGTGGTGTTTATATGTATTTGCTTGAAACTTTTGGTGAATTACAAAAAAATAATTCAAATTCTAAGATTTTTTTTTCCCCTAAATCGTCTGGGTACTGTGACTTCTTCTAAGAACATTAGTCTTAGGTTGACTAGTGATTGTAAAATATCCTTAGGGGTGAGCATGAGCATGTATTGTTGGTTAGTCTGTGTGTAGCGCTGTGATGTACTGTTCAGGGTGTACCTGCTTTCGATTCGGTGACAGATGGGAAGGATCCCAAACTTTACAAATTAAAACGAGAAAGCCTTTTCTTGGTGGATAATTTTCGCAGTTCTTGAGATACTGTGGAGAGCTTTCCCAGGCATGCAAGGACCAAAAACAGGTGATAGAAGAGGCTTTTTTTTTGTATTTTTACACAAACACATAAAACACAAACTCTTTTTTTTTCTCTCCATAGTCCAACATCGGAATAAAGACATTTTCTTTGCTCCACGTGAATGATTAATTTCTAAGCATTATTAGCAACGGGAGACTGTTTTTAGATATTCTTTGGCTTTAGGGAATCAAATCATGATTACTAAGGACATTGTATAATTGTGTGTGTGTGTGTGTGTGTGTGTGTGTGTGTGTGGCTGTGGAGCTACTGAATGTGAGAAAGAGATACCACCTGCTGCTTACACAGTTGCCTATTTTGTTTAAGGAAGTAATATGGCTTAAATCCACCGCTTTAATTCTGTACCCCACTGATTACAATTCCCCTCCTAGAGTTTTACTCTGGAGAGGCTGCTGATGTGTGTTAAAAACTGAGTTGTTAGAGTTTGTGTTACTTGGACTGTATTTTGTGACTTAAACTACAAGGGTTGTTTGGCAAATATAATAACAATGTGGCCCATATCTTACCTTTAAAATGATCATAGACTGTGAATTATCCATTCTCCATTCTTAAGTATATTTTAAGAGAATATGTTAGTTACAATTCATTAGTTGCATTTAATTTTATCATCAATTGTAGGAGGGACATTTCCAAATAATAATTGCACAGCTGCACGGTGCTCCACCTATTTCTTGGTTATTTCTCCTAGACTACAGTATATGTTTGCTCAATGTTGATCACAAATGTGATTGGTCTGCTTGGTCCTGTATTTCCTTCTATATATTTCCTGCTGCTACTTCCTTTTTGTTTGTTTTCAAGCCAGGTAGAAAAATACATTACTGCAATGTCAGTAAAAATTACTCTTAACATTTATGAGCTCTAACTCACACAAACTATTTATTTTTTAGTGCTATTACTGTGTCTGAGGTACATTAAGGAAACAAAAGTAAGCTAAGAAGATACAACACAAAAGAACCCACACAGCCATCCAGTGTGGTGTGAATACAGAGTATTTAGTAGTAAAAGATATTAAAAGTTAGGTTTAAACAACTCAAAGAATTTCACAAGGATATCATACAACCAACTAGTTTAGTGGCAGTTGTGGAAGCAGTTCAGTATTTAGGCTTTTTGCAGCATTTAGTGCTTTTGGTGAATCATAGTCAAATGCGGTAGTTTAGCATAGTGTCAATGGCACAGCAATAAAACAGTTTCTATGCCAGGTCAGTCTTCCAGAGAATCTTCAGGAAATGCATTCTCTGGTGTTACATATGTTACCATGTAGTGTCGAAAGCCTTCGGCCATGGTACAAACAGGTCTCCACAGACCAGATTTCTCTGTGCAAATCTGGGGGGATCAAATGTAGATGGCTGATAAGTTACAAAGGGACTCTAGAAAAGGTTTCTTTAAACACTTCCCGATATTGGTGATAATTTGTGGAGGACTTTGGCCTGGCAGGAGTCGTTCTCAGAGCTAGGGTAGAACATGTTAGTAGCCACATTTTAATTACACTTTTGCGCAAAAGCAAATCGAATCTCTGAAAGTGCTGCAGGGGGTCTGTGTTTCAATTAATCTCTGTTTTCTGAGTGTCATTCTCGGAAATCTCTGTGTATCTTGTCCTGAGAGACTTTTCTTCAAAACAACAACAAAGAAAATCTCAACGTTGAAAGAAATGGACTAAAACATCCTTATTCTTCGATAAATACTGCAATTGCCGCTACCACTAAGGGCATTCTCCGCACGGAGCTCGTGGATCTCCTTGTATTGCCCCAGTTACTCATCTTGCAAATATATATTCTACTTGTGACGTCCTGCTGCTGCTGTTACTCTCATCAGCCGTTTCCTTATTTTATAAAATATTAATACATAAATAAAAACTTCCCTGGTGGGTTGTATTCAGGTAAGGTGATCAACAATCCCCTACCACGACCCGCTACCACGCGTTAGTTCTGTTTACATTAGACCTGCATAAGACTACCCTCGGAGGAGAGTTATTCGCAGGGCAGCTCGAAACACCACCCCACATCGGTCAATGTAAAACGAGCACACGACACGCTAGATCCGCACGTTAAACGTGGGGTATTTGCCAATGTAAAAGGGCCTATTGTTTCATGGTCAGGCCTGTGTTTTTTGAGTTTCACCTGAACGAAAAGAGACCTTCAGGAATTCTTTGCAGGGTGAAAAACATTCCTGTAGTTGAGGAGGTACTCAGATTGGCTTAGAGGAACTACCTGGCGAGTGGTCTCTGCTGATTGAATATTCTAAGTTACGCTCAGCCGTCTCATGTGAACATAAATCAGGTGATTAGAACTCATTTGAACCATTACAACCAAAATCATTTTGCCACGGGTTAATTTGATGAAGATGGACCTTACAGAAAAAAAATGATGGATGGATCAACGAGTCAGTTCAAGCCTTGTTGGCATATTACGCCAATCAAGAGATTCAGCAGAGATTTTTCTTTAAATCTCAATCTCTATCACCATTGTGATAGAGACTGTGTGTATCTTCAGAAAAAAAGAATCTCTGTCTCTTCCATGTTTACTTGTTTCTTCTTTCTGATTTTTCTTTATCTCCTTTTATGCTGTTGGTTATATGGGAATAGTTAAAACTGTGAATTACCACCATGACATGGACCACAATGTTATTTGTTCAGTCAATGGTTCTTGTGTGGTAGGCTACTATAGCGTAAAGGGGACACGCTGGCTGAAGGAGGTTGGCCCTGTCAGAGGTTCCTGTCTGGGGTTTTACCCGTAAGCCCCCCTAATAGAAATACACTTTAATGTTTTGTTTTGAAGTTACCGGGACTGATAAAATGACTGGATGACTTAAAATGTTTCAAACCATCATTGTATTTTTGTATGCTTGATAGCTGCTGAAGCTTGTTATCTGATTACCCTAGTGGGTCCTTGCTACTCCAAAAACTTGCATTTTAAAATGTTCAAGAAGGATAAGTCATGGTAAATTGAACACATATTATATGAAAAGTAATATCAGTATACTAAAGATTACACATATTTCCACATCAGGGACAGGCCAGTGACATAAGCTGTACTTGTGGTTGATGGCCTAAATAAATGTTGCCATCAATATTGATACATGTAACACTTACCCTTCTGCTCTAAAGTGGGAGTATTTGCATGGTATAAAATTCTGCAGCAGGCAAAATTGCATCTATAAAATCAAGTGAATGTTTTTTCTGAACTCGCTATGTAAATAATTTCTCTCTCTCACTCACTCTCTCACACACTCACACACTCTCACACACACACACACACACACACACACACACACACACACACACACACACACACACACACACACACACACACACACACACACACACACACACACACACACACACACACACACACACACACACACACACACACACACACAAACCATAAACCATAAACCAGCCTCGACATCCCTCTCACATAAGTTTATGTATAAAGAAACCATCCAGCCCAATTCGGGTTATCAACTTACACACTTTTAATTAAATTATATACTTTCATTTTTTCCAAAATATACCTGAATAATTGATGTGCAGGTCTGTTTAATAAAATGATGTTATGAAAAAGGAAATTAGGTAGTGTTCTTACATGAGTCAACATTTTTTGCACTATGATGACTGATGTGATTGATTAACTGCAGTAGTACACTGACTTAACAGCTGTACACAAAAATATGTCTACAGTGACTTGTTTGACAAAACATACACAGCAAAAACTCATTAATATGTAAAAAAAAGAAGCCAACTTTTAGTAGTAGTAGTAAATATTTATTTCGGTCAATCACAAACAAAAATGAAAAAAACAACAAACAAGATAACACAGGTTTTTCCCTGGTCAACATTGTGATTTGACCGAAAAGGTCTGGGCTTGAAGCATAAAGCTTATCTTGCCCACCTTTTAACAGAATAAAATATACAAAAAAACAAATGAAACAACAAACTTGAAACTGATTACTGATTAGATTTATGGAATATTATAGTTGTTTCAAAAAGGGCTGTTTTTGCAGCCCTTTTTTGCACAAGTCATGTTAAGGACATATCCATTTATTAGGCAATAGAAAAATATTTTTATACACAACTTGACCCATGTACAGAAGCATTATTATCTTTAAACCACTTACACAATTAGGTAAAAATGGTCAGGAACAGTTTTATCATCATTATAATTTACCAATATTAGGCAAGATTGCTGGTGTTTGTGATTGAAAACAAAACACAATCACTAAAAAAAAGCAATTGCCTCACTTGTTTAAACAAGTCTTTTGGTTAGAAGTGCTGTGACTGGAATATTTTTGAGCTTAATGTGAATCAACATGTCAAGATAAATGACCCAATTATGAGAGACATGCAGCGTCGTCTACTAAATTCTAATTTTGGGAAATGGGAAATTCATGAAACTGAAGAGCTTCCTTTTAAAACAACTTACCTTCATTTACTTTTTCCTCTGATTGCATGTCCAGCTGGTGGGTGGTAGACGAGTCAAAATCAAGTTGCCGTTTCCTCTGTCACAATTAGGTTTGATGAACACCGGGCAGCATTTTTGCTCCCTTCATCCGTATTTTGTTCATCCTGCTGCTGATGTTTAAGAGTTAATTTTGTAATGGTGGGTTCTGGTCTACAGCTTACATTTTCAACAATTCACTGTAAAATTACATGTACGTTGTGTGGATCAATCTTTGATGTAGGACCTAAAAAGAAAACCTTTAAAGGCAACTCAGATCGACTGCTGTTCCTGCAGTGCAGATACAAAAAGAAGGGAAACTGTCTCCAATAGTTTTTTAAGAACTATCAGGACTAAAAGCAACAATGATCAATACTTAATACCACCTTCTTTGGCAATCATCACAGCTTGTATACATGCTTTGTTGCTCTAGCTCAGAGCCTTTCAGTTCTTTTTTAGGGGGTTTGAACTTATTCTTCCTGCTAACTTCCTTTCATTTGTGAGATTCTTACTATAAAATCCACACATTTTAAACTATGCTTAGGTTGGATGAATGTGAAGGTCTTGACAAATCTTTACCGCATGATGTTTTTCATACAAGTTTCCTATAGAAGCAGTTGTCTTTCCTTTTGCTTTAATTTTTAAAGACAATGGGATTTTAGCCTCCAAAATATGCTGCTAAAATAGCTACTCGTTCTTCCTCAATACAATAAATATTCTCCATGTCTCTTGCTTCAACACAAGCACACAGCATGACTGACAGCTAAATGTTCAACTTTTCATGAACTTCAACACACTTTTTCTCCCCACACATACTGTTCCCACGCTCGCTGCAGGAAGAACGTCCCATAAACTTCATCTATCATCGCGACTGTTTCAATTCAGTTCAATTCAATTCATCAGTTTAATGAAGTAATACAGTTTTATAACTGTCCGAGGTGACATATTTAAGTGGAGTAATAGCCAATCACTGTATCTTTACACATCTGCTAACATTATGTAATTTTAAATAGCACCTTGTCTTTTATTCACTCTTTCTGAATAAATATAGATTACCTCCCAAATGCCCACACTTGGGATGATGGGATGTTTCATTCCAGCTAGATTATTTGCTGATAGCTTGTTTTATCAAGCTATCAGCAAATTAGCTTGTGCCATCTTCAGTTTTCCTACTCAAAACTGAAGATGGCAGGAATTTCTGTAAGCAAACATGTACCACAACTGGTGAGTAGATTTACAGCATGACAGATGTCAGCAAATGTATATTTCCAAGCCACCATAAAAGCATTGTTCTTACACCTGATCTTTTTCATGAAGGCTCTCTTATTAGCAGTGTCTCAGTTTTCAAAGTTCTTTCAGAGCATTTGTTTAAACTCAGTATCATATCCACTATTGTTTTTGTATTGAATTTTTAAGAGATAAAGCTGGTCCTTCAGAAGGCATTGTTGAAAATTACAGATAAGACAAAAAAGCTTCCTATGTGAGCTGTGAGTGAGATGCTTTGATAACACATCTAGTGGATGCTGGCTAAACAAAGCTCTTATTTCTGATGACACAGACTACTGTGTTGATCTTATCTAAACGTCTTCTTTTCTCTTGAAGTGTGTTCTGGTAAGATGATTTCTTTTTTAAATCCTGTCCGTAAGCCCCCAATTGGTCCAATTGCTTTTTTTCTTTATTGCTTGAAAAGTATATCTGAATTTGAAAACAAGATCAGACATGTGCTTCTTCAGACCTTCTGTAAGCGGTATTAAAGAAAACAACCCTAATGTTGCCACAGATCAAAGATTTCAGTTGTTTAAAATGGGTTAGGAATAAATACCCGCTTCAGTTATGCCATTTAGGGAAAAAAAAACATATATATTGCATTGCCTTTGAACATAAATTAGATGAAAACAGAGTCCTTCTTAAAATTAATTTTCTTTTCTACTTTGTATACTTGGAAGCGACTGCTAATTTCATTCCCTCCAGAAACTACACGTGTTATCTGTTTGCATTCAATGCCAGTGCCAGCCCTCAGCCGCTCCTTCATTCACTGGGGATGCAGTCCCAAACTTCTCATTCTTACCTCATTCATTGTTGATTTATAAAGTTCAAGAGGGACCATAAATACCTGTCGAGTCCTGAATAGATGACGAATTCTCCTGCAAAGTGAAATGTCGGATTTCCGACACAGACAACACTTAGATGTAAATAAGTCCAGGTAGTAATAAATTATCTGTCTGTTACTGAGCATGTGCAATGTTGATATGGCTTCAGCCAGCGGGGTTAGTGACTCCTGGTGTCCACTAGAGGGAAAACATTTCTTCTTCAGTGTCTTTTTGCATTTCTCTCACTTTTGTACACACATTCTCTTTTCACTCTATTGCAGAAATTACATTTTAAAAATGTATTTAAAAAGAATATACATGTAACCGTTTAGAAAACCCATAACAGACATGCACTGTACAAATACTAGTTCTTCCTGTCTCAGGTATTCTCCTTTTGTAATTTTATTAATGTGTTTATAACATCAAACAACATCTGTATTCATACCAATGTTCCTCCTTTTAAATTTGATAGACTGGCTCTACAAAATCCAATCATATTCAGGGATGGGGATGGTGCAATTTGTGACGGGGAGATAAATTTATTTGCAGCAGTCATAACTGAGCATGGGTGTTTCTGTAGTAGAAGGTTATGTGTACAACGAGAAAGGAGCCTCTGTGCATTGCTTGTGTCGTTTTTATTTAAGAAGTGTGTAACTCCTGCTGTACTACCTGCTGCTAACTCCTGCATCAACCCTCATGAAGTCTGTAGATTTGAACAGGATTTGCTTATCTGCAAATCTTTGCTGAGATTTGCGGACTATTAGGTAGTTTAGGTGGTTCAGTTCTTACGGTGTTAAATCAAGGTGCTGAGTTTTGCCACTAACCTAACCTGTTACCAGTGGGTTAGGTTCAAGATACTAGATCAGTAGTTTAAAACCATCACTTAGTGACCCGTCAGTCTTCTTATGAGATACTGAAGTTACATCAGTGAGAAGTTGTCCTTACTTTTCCTTCTCCTGTCTAACTCGTTTGTTTTCCCAGTATACAGAAGGTGCAGATTATCACCAGAGAATGTTCACTTGTTCACCCCACTCAAGTTGTCCAAGCATCTATGCTGATTTTCTAAGACATTCATGAGATGTTGAATTTGAAATAAAAAAAACTTAAAAGAATTTTATATCTTGGCTGTCACTGAAAATGAATTCATTTGTAAGTAAAGCTTTACACTGATTCGATCTTGGATCCACAGATCATTTAACACTACAAGGGTTGCAGCTGATAGAGCAAGATCAAATTGCATCAAAAAGGTATAAGAATACTCCTCAAACACATTCATCTATTAGGATAAACAGCTGTAAGCTCATTATAGTCAGAAAAGCACAGCTTAATGATGCACTAGCAAAATTAATTTGCTCTTTCACACAATCTTCTTGCCATCTTTCCCCTTCTGCCTTTGGCTGTGAAAGCCTTTAGACCTACAGTATGTTTAGAACCATAGTTTGCTTTTCTTTCTTTTCATAATAAACAGCTCCTTTTATGTTCATCTGGTTTTACTGTAGCCAGAAAAAACATTGCAAGTTTTATAGTTTGTAAAGTTGGATAGATTTAAAAAAGCTCTTGTTTTCCTGTTGCTATTCATTCTTTCTGTCTCATGTTTAGGCCATCACTATTGTTCTTTTGCATCTTCTTTTGCTTCATCAATAATATTGTTGTGAACAACTTTTCCTGCATGCCTCACCCTGCAACAGAATGTTTGAATTCCAATTTTGATATCTTGGATTCACGTCAGTATTTTAATATATTTACAAGTGTGGTAAATGAACAGTGGTTTTAGGGGGCAAGGCCACAATCATTGGTCCCAGCTTAAATGTTTGAAAATCAGAGAAACCTCACCTGTCCTGGGTTTCAGAAGGCAACGTAGCTGCTAGTCATCAACAAAATAAACACTGATTGTCTTTTTTCATTCACATTAAATCAGCTGCGGAGCAGCTGGTTAGGAGAGCAGCGCCAGAAGAGATTGGACCAGCTGCATCAATCATCTCAACTGCCTCTCTTTTTATGTAGTAGTAGCAGCAACAGCAACTGGGACCAGAGGGGGACCACCTCAACTGCTGCAATTACCTGTCTTTTTCAAAGTGTGCTATAATAGACCGACCTGGCATTTGGTATTTGTTGTGTATTATCTAGAGGAACCCTGATTAGCTGGGCTCTGCTACAACCGCACACACACAGCTATTGTGAAATATTATTGCTAACAAAAGCTAGCAGTTGCAAAAGCTACATCAAATCTTTAAAAGGCAAATTTTCCGACTTTACAACTGGATTATAGGTATGATGTACCATTCCGAGTTTCAACTTCCAACTTCTGAGGTAAAGGGTATCCACCATCAGAATGACAAAAGGAAGGCCATACATCTTACATTTGTGTGTTTCTCTTCCTGCTCACGGGGAAGGCGGACACTCCTGCTCCCTCCCTATCTACCCTGCTGCTGCTCTCTGCCTTGTCATTCTATTGAAGCCTATCTTTGCATATCCTCTGAAGATTTCTAAAATCATGGAATTGGTTAGCTGGTCTCTCAAAACAATTGACCAGATTTTTCTCCACGAGAAGACAGGGCAAATGGGAGCCCTCTTTCCCCGACAGGACATTTGCTGCTTTCAAAGCTGCATGGCGTGTGTGAAGGGATAAGCTTTGCGAACAACACTCGCAAACTGGACATGATTCTTGAACAGAATCACAGGCTAGCTGCGGTTTTTGAACTCATTGGCGGGATGGAAAAGACCTTGGAGAAGTTGGAAGCTCGACCTGGTGGAAGTTGACTATTAATTCGGCTGATGGAGTCGCCATTGAGATGAACCAGAAAGACTTTAAGGCAGACGGAAAATTACTGGTGTCGGCGTGACCCCAGTTACAATGGTGATATTTGAATCTGGCCATGGCAGAGTGACTTAGCAGGCTGGTCTAGCCCTCCCCTTTTCCCTCATGACACCTGTGGAACTCTATCAGAACTATACTGAGCTGGCTGATAACATCAAGGCCAATGGCTGAGGAAGAAATCTGGGCATTTTTTCACAGACTTACCACTCATACAAACATGCACACATACACATGCATACAATAATAAACACACATCCCCCATTATTCCACGCCTTCCCTGGTTCCCCCCCCGTATAACCCCTCCCAACACAGCAAACCAGGTTGAAACGCTGCACCAGGAGGCTGCGGCGATCAATCAGGTGGCCTGTGACGGGAACCCCCCATTCCCTCCACATATGCTAGTATGATGTTATAAATTGTTGAATATGTTGCTATGGCTGCAGCCTCAGGCACCTGTCTACCTATGTCCTAAGTTGTCGTCTGTTGTGTCTTTTTTTTGTTCTCTTGGACGGACTGTACTCTAATAAATTTTGTTGTGTCAGGACGCTGACTCATTGACAAATACAATAAATCTGAATCCGAGAGTATTTTGTCTATGAAGTAAAATGTAAAATTGGAAAGGAGTTTTGCTGTTTAAGCTCTTTTTGTTATTATGTAAAGTTACCATGAAGCACATCTGTGGTGAGGTGGGTGAAGAAAGTAGTCATCATCACATTCATGTGAGAGGAAATCAGGAGTGCCCATGAATGTCACGTCCTCCTTCTCATCCTTGCTGCGCAGAATAAGCAGGCCAGTCCACATTTGAACTTCAAAGTTTCATCCACTATTAGTAATAGTGGCCATCACTGTCCACTGCCCATAAAAAAAATTGAATCAATCCAATATCAGGTCTGACAACAATTTTTTTTTTTATCTTTTTTTTATCCCCAATTTTTTCCCACTCTTATCACCCAGTGCTCCTACCTAAGTGACAGTCCTGGACATTGCCATCCTCTACCAACCCCGGGAGGGCCCTGCACTGAGCTCAGGTCTCCTCCTTAACCTGAGGAGTGAGCAGGCCGCATCTTTTCACCAGATAGGGTGGGGCTTCTCTGGCCGGACGTAGCGCGTGGAAGGATCACGTTATTCCGGCCAGATCCTCCCCACCCCATCTGGCGCCCCAGTTGGCCAGAGGGGGCATGTATAGCCCAGGACTGTTGTATGTTTTTGTGAGGGTAGCTCACATTGCTACCCAAGGGAACACGGGGAAAACATGCAAACTCCACACACAAAGGCCAGGGTGTGGGTGCTGAAGTCATGGGGGAACTAACACGCACTTCAGCGCCCACGGCGTCCCCGGCGGGAATCAAACCCAGGACCTTCTTGCTCTAAGACGGCTGCACGACTGACAACAATTTAAATGTGTTTGCTTCAGGTGCCTTTGCTTTCCACAGGAGCAACTATTTTGCCCTGCAAAAACAAACCTTTTCTTAGGACGTTTCATTTGGTTAACAGATACTGGCAGTTGTCGAGATGTACTCCCAGAAAGATTCCTGCTACCTACACATCATTTACTTTTGACAACAACAATCTCTCTTACGCACAAAATCAAAGTAATGGGGATATCTCAAGCTAGTGAATGTGAGTGTTTCCAAGCTAAAATGCAAGCTGGGGCTTTGTGTTCGTTAACACTTTGCAGGACATTAGGACTTCACACGAAAATCAGTGACTACGTTTACATGCAGTCAAAATTTGGGTTATTGCTAATATTCCAGTTACTGAAACATTCTGAATATTCCGTTTACATGGTAATTAATCATTCGGGATATCTCGATAAAACCAGCGACGCGCGGAGAACATCATGACGCAATTCCCATCATTTCCGCTTCTTCTTCCTGTATCCAAATTCAAAACAAATGCTGCTTCGCAAATGCTTCGTGGTACGCAAACTGCGCATGTGCAGTATCAGCAGGAGCTACATGTGAAGTGTGTTATGCGGTGAAAGAAAGCAGCAGGTTAAAACATGGCGAGTAAGAAATCAAAGGTTTGGAAACATTTCGAAGTTGTGAAGGATGACCCTAAAAAAAGTGTTTGATGTGTAAGCAAGAATTTGAATGTACTTTAAAAACTAGCCGCCGACGCGTCGCATTAAACTCCCCGACTTGAGTCGACCAGCTAAATCCTGCGTCGGGGACAGCCCTACATTTAATGAAATGTATTTCGCTGTTACACGACAGGCATTTAAATATTGGTTGGCACACTTTTCTTGCAGCAAAATGTAAAATAATTAAATGTTGCTGCTATCATTTTCCCACAATGTTAACCCAAACATGTCATAGATACAAGACTACTGTGTCAGATTTAGGCCTGTGTTGAAAAAATGTGTTTTTCACGGAGCCCGCCGCCGGGCAGACCGACCTCCGGCGTCGGCTGCCGCTCTGGCGGCGGTTTCCTCCAGAATGCTCAGCGTTTCTCAGCCACGCGACGGAGCCCGCGGTTGCACCCAGCCGCGGCTCCAGCGACCCGCCCACCCCGAACGTAGTGCGCTACAATCCAGCTCGTCGCCTGTCGTGCTCAGCTCCGGAGGTACTCAGATACCTGCAAGAACTCCTGTAGCCAGGTCACAGGACGCTGACCTGATATCGCGGTTCTCAAAGGGGTGCGGAGGCTGGTGCCACGCACAAGGCGACCGTCCCGACGTAGGACTTGGGCAGGGTCCGGTCGGCTTTGGGACGGGTGCCCTTTGAGCCCCCGGAGACCGCAAGCCTTCGGTGGCTGTCCATCAAGTCAGGTTTTCCCCTGGCAGTTACACCCGCTAAGAGGGTGGGGGAACTGCGGGCTCTCTCGGTGCACGAGAGTTGCTGTCGCTTCCTTCCAGGGGACGCAGGGGTCGTTCTTTGCCCCAACCCAGCGTTTTTGCCCAAGGTGCTGATTGATTTTCATTTACATCAGTCGGTGGGGCTGCGGGCCCTTACGCCCTCCCAGGGGGCCGGTAGGGGTCGCAATGGACAGCGCTGTGTCCGGTTAGGGCACTTAAACTTTATATTCAGCGTACAGCATTCAGGAAAACAGATCAGCTGTTTGTCTGTTTTCAGCCTCAGCGCCGGGGGAAGCCGGTGTCTAAGGCTAGGCTTTCTCACTGGGTCGTGGAGGAGATCCACCGGGCATACAGTGAGGACAGTGAGCCGGTGCCGGAGGGGGTAACCCTACACGGGGCGTATCCACCTCCTGGGCCTTGTGGCGCGGAGCCGCCCTCTCAGACGTGTGTGCGGCCGCAACATGGGCAACGCCGAACACTTTTGCCAGATTTTATAGTTGAACGTGGCCACCAGTGCCTCCTTCGGGGAGCGTGTGCTGAGGGCCGCGTCCCCTTGTGTTGATTCGCTTGCCCCTTGGGCCGTTGGCATTGGGCCTGGCCAGGGGGATGTCACTAAACTAGTCAGTGGACTAGCAGAGTGCGGGTCGCCTGAGTGGCCTCTCCCTGCACCCCGCCCTGCGTCTGGCGGGGTTGGTGGTGCGGGACTCCCGTACGGGGGTGGTGTCACGTTGCGTCTCGCGGTGTTTCCACCTTCGGTAGGGCGAAGCTGCCTGACGGGGTCTCTCTTGGAGCAGTAGTCCGCTCTGTCTCCTTGGAACCCTTGCGGTGTGTCTTACAGAGCCCATAACATATATTCTATATGTAGTGGAGAGATATTCTCATACGATAGAGAACGTGGGGTTACGGTGTAACCCGGGTTCTCTAAGAATAGAGAATATCTCTCCACCTCAAGGCCGCTCGGGACCCGTTCAAATCAGAGTGAATCAGCTGACCCCTGCGCAGGTGGACCCATTTATAGGGCGCAGGGGAAGCCACGGTAGGCGTGGTGTGTCTTAAAGAAGCTTTCACGTCAGCTGCGGGATTGTTAGTAAATCCCATAACATATATTCTATATGTAGTGGAGGGATATTCTCTATTCTCAGAGAACCAGGGTTACAACGTAACCCCACGTTCATTTGACGCGTCGACATGCACATTCTCCAAAAGACACTGAACGCATACGCGACCTGCAGTTCTTGCTCTGCATGCGAGTGGCGCTGGTCCAGGTCCGAGCACCAGCTGACCACAAGTTACCAGGCGCGGAGATCGGAAACAGACTGTTTTGAAGAGAGGCTGAGCAGGTGTTATCCTCACATTTATGATCGCCACCACACAGTGACAAACATGCGGGTCAAAACAGCGGCGGCAGATCAACACAGTCCTGGGAGCAGATAGAGTCGTGCTCGTTATGTCCGTGCTCGTCGGAAGATGCAGCGGTGATGGTGCCGGTTGGCTGTTTTGCCCACCGATCAAACGTGTGAGCTGGATACAGAGGTTCTTCAGTCATCGCTCAACCGACACCGACTTTGGTCCAGATATTTCGGTAAATTAATCTTCTGACGACATGCGCACGCATGCTCCAAGCTCGTAACTGACTGCTGCACCTCGACAGCTCGTCCCCGTCAGGTAGCACAGGATGAAAGCCAGCTCTCTGCTGCGGTCTCGGACTCGCCGTGTGTGGTTTCTCATCATCAGTTGCTGCATCGGCAAGACGAACAAGCTCTCCAGTCTCCTGATGGCTCTGGTTGAACGGCCTGAGAAACCATCTCCGATCGCGCTGTTTTCTTTACCGAGATCACAAGAAAAGCAGTGCAGTGATCTCCTCTTCATCCCGTGTTGCTGTCTTGTTTATTTACCTTTATTCCATCAGTTGATTTATTAAACTACTACCAAATATTTTATTACTTTTCTAACTCTGGCTCTGCTTACTGCTCCCAATCGGTTACAGCAGGTACGCGCTCTCCTCTCTTACTACGCGAGTGACGTTGCAGTTGGTTGTGAACGCGAACAGACACGAACGCAGGCTCAAACAGCAAGTATATCCGCCCCTGAAGAGTAGCTGTAGCGTTAACAAAGCGCTGGTTTTTAAAACTCCTGAAAGGCTTAAAAATGTACATAAACCTTTTTTTCTTTTTCTTGGACCTAATGAAATTTCCTTTCAAGAAAATGCTGCAAGAGGGGTCACTAAAATCAGGGGACACTGCGCACTTCTCTGCCCCTCCCGCCCCCGCTTCCCTCGTGAACAAAATAAACATGTCGAAGCGCCTGAGAAACCAGCTCAGAAGCTACAGAACCACCGGATTATACCCAGGTACGGGGCAGAGCAGCTTCCCATAGGACTGTTAATGTGGAATATACTTGCTGTTTGAGCCTGCGTTTGCGTCCGTTCGCACAGACAACCAGCTGCGTTGTAAACACCTCGTTTGCGCTCTACGCGAGGAGAGTGCCTCGTACTGTAATACAAAATTACGATTCCACCTATTACAGACGTCGCCTCTTTGTGTTGTAACATTGATGTTTTTCACTCTGTCAGTGTTCTTCTTAAATTTGCATAAAATGCTAAAAACCAAATTCTCAAAAATTTTAAACGGAAAAGCACAGAAAATGGAAAAAATAAAACCAATTTCATAGGGCCTTACCTCTGTTTGCTGCTCTGGATCCGTTTGATAATTCTGCCCCACACAATGTTTCTGAAAGCAGTTATATCAGCATATTGGGAGCCATCATTAGTTGCCAATACTTGCTGTTGAATCTAACTACAGTGATATAATTCAGGCAACAGCTCAAAAAACATTTTTAGGAACACTAACCCAAATCAATATCGGATCGAATCAAATTCTTTTTTTTTTTTTTTTTTTTTTACCTTGTCTGCACACATATTATTGATTGATACCATGACGGTAGAAACCAAAAGTGTATATATGTGCATTATTACTATATTTAATATATATACATATATATACGCACACAAATGCGTACACATACGTAAATATGCACATACAAACCCAGTGTTTTTTTTTTTTTTTTTTGGGGGGGGGGGGGGGGGTGACGACATCCACTGCCAATCCAGGAAGCAGGAACACACGGAGACACACGCCAAGCACTGGAAATCTGCAACAAAAAAAAAAAAAACACAAACAAAGCACGAAACCGGCACGGAGCCAACCAAAACAATAACAGCAATCGACCTAAATCTTGAGATCTGATCGCAGTCTGAGCTAAGCTATCGCTACCGCTACCTAAACCCAAAAACTAGAGAGCCAGCATGCAGGTGAACAAGCCAGTGTGTATGTCTATGTGTGTGTGTGTGTATGTATATGATCATGCGTGTGTGTGTGTGTGTGTATATGCATGTGAATAAGTGACGAGGAAGAGCCCGGAACCCAGGCCACCGGCAACCCCACAGAGGGGAGAAGTAGGAGGGAGGCAACCCACCGCCTGCGAGGCCCCCCCCCCCCCCCCGGCGGCGGCCGAGGGGGCCCGCGGGCGGGGCCCCCACGGCGCGGGAAAAAGCAGCCAGGGACCAGGGATGTTAATAATTAATCGATTTTCGATTAATTGCCGTTATGAAATTACCCGATTAAAATTAACGATTACAATTAATCTTTTTTTTTTTTTTTTTTAATTTTTTTTTTTTTTTTTTTTTTTTTTTTTTAATCCCGGTTTTGTCCCCATTTTATCACCCAGTGCTCCTACCTAACAGTCCTGTGCATTGCCATCCTCTACCAACCCTGGGAGGGCCCTGCACTGAGCTCAGGTCTCCTCCTTAACCTGAGGAGTGAGCAGGCCGCATCTTTTCACCAGACAGGGTGGGGTTTCTCCGGCCGGACGTAGCGCGTGGAAGGATCACGTTATTCCGGCTGGATCCTCCCCACCCCATCTGGCGCCCCGGTTGGCCAGAGGGGGCATGTGTAGCCCAGGACTGTGTGCATGTTTTTGTGAGGGTAGCTCCCATTAGCTACCCAGGGGAACACAGGGAGAACATGCAAACTCCACACAGAAAGATCCTTTCGCCAACCCCACCCAGGGTGTGGGTGCTGAAGTCTTGGGGGAACTAACACGCACTTCAGCGCCCACAGCGTCCCCGGCGGGAATCGAACCCAGGACCTTCTTGGCTCTGCGTTGTTGTAACGCGGAACCATAAATCAGCCTTCACCCGGTACATACATAGGTTTCTCTAAACATCTGTCCCCGCTACAGTTTTAACTAAAAGAAAATGTGCTGCAATACAGCAGGTCTCATAATTTTATTTTGAACACTGCCAAAACTCTAACTTAAAACGTAACTAGAACTTAAAATTTGCTTGACACAAATGACACTATTATGGCTGCTGCTACTACTAATAGCCTTGAAGTGCACTTTATATTATATTCCTTGTGGTACAAAAATGTCTTTTTGTTACTTTTGTATCAAATAAATATTTGATTAAGGAATACATTAAAATGTCCTTTGTATTTTATATAAGCAAAAAAAATTATGTTTGTATCTCAGATGGGGGAAAAACGCCGCTTATCAACTAATCGATGATCGATCGATAAGGTTATCAACTATCAATTAATGAAATAATCGATAATTTGCATCCCTACCAGGGACCCCGCGGCGGCGGACCGCGACCCAGGCGATCCCCGGCCACCCGGTCCGGGCCGGACACGCGGCCAGGAGGCCCTCACCCTTCAGGCCAACGACCCCCACCCGGCAGGGGGCCAGCCTGCCCGGAGAGACAGAGCCGCCCCGGCCGCCGACGCGGGCAGGCGCACCCGTCCCCCGCGAAAGTGGCCCCCCAAGACCAGAGGGGCGCCCCGCCGCAGAGGCAGCGGGGGGGACCGGAGACGGGCCCGGAGAGAGGGAACCCCCCCAACAAGGCGACACCCGTGCAGGCCCGACAACGGAGGGCCCCAGACCCAGGCATCCCATTCATTCATCCATTCACCTATCAGATACCTATACTAATAATAATATAATATACTATACATAATAATAATACTAATAATAATAATAATAATAATAATACTAATAATAATAATAACCATCTTTGTATAATCGAATCATCGAATCAAATTCTGATAATCGATTCTGAATCTTAAGAATCGGAATCGAAACCATTCTTGACATTTGAATCGATGTGTGAGTGTGTGTGTGTGTGTGTGTGTGTGAGCAGAACTTAAGCATTACCGCTTGAATTGTAAGGGGTAGGGATAGCACCTTTTTTGAGGATTTTAAAGCTGATCTGCATTTAAAGACCTTTAAAAGGAGTGTATGAGGTTAGAATTTGGTTAATGAGAGTTGGGATGAAACCTGTAGTTATGACAGATTAAGGCTAGGGATTGCATAATGTCAGTACTAACAAAGGTAAAAGTACATATACTGTATGTGTGTGATGGACACGTTTTTGATTTGATTTTTAGTTGTCTCAAACATGCACAAGCATAAAACAAAAAAAAAGCACATTACGATGAAGTAAGTTATGTTTGTCAATAAAATCGTCCAATCTTTGCACAAATAACTTCTCCAGTATCTTTGAGAATTGTGATAGTAAGGAAACAGGTCTATAATTTGTGAATAAATGTTTATTGCCCGCTTTGTATAATGAAATCACTTTGGCCAGTTTCATTTTTTCTGGGAAGGTGCTTGTTTTAAATTATAGATTACACATATGAGTAAGTGAATCAGCTATTCCCTCAATTATTTTCTTTACGAGTGACATATCAATATCATTCCAATCTGTGGAAGTTTTGTTGGCACTTCTATTTACAATAGCAATACATTTTACATTTTATCAACAATTCCCAAAGATATTGAATCTGCATTTTCTCGCCACATTCCATTTCAGCTGGTTTCTTTCCAGTATCTTTTATATCTTTACCAAGATTAGGACCAACATCCACAAAAAACTATTAAATGCATCAACCACCTACTTCATTGTAACAATTTCCCTTCCCTTATCTGTAAAATGATCAGGACATGTTTGATTTATTTTTTTCATTTCTAATAATACTATTTTATATATTCCATATACCTTTATTGTTATTTTTATTCTTTTCTAATAGGTTTAGTATAATAATCATTTTTGCATGTTCTCATAATAGTTAATAATGTATTTATTCTTATATTTCTTATACTTGAACTCTGCCTCTTTCGTTTTATTTTTTATAAACAGTCTATACAAGCTATTCTTTTTTTTACATGCATTTTGAAGCCCCTTGGTCATCCATGGGTTTTCTGCATATCGGTTCTTGGTGCTATAATGTTTCAGAGGGCAGTGCTTATCATATAGATCTGTGAATGTATCTAAAAATAAGTCATAAGCCTTATCTGCCTCTGTTTCATTATATACATTGATCCAATTGCAATTGATTAGATAATCTTTTAAAGCAGCTATAGATTCTTCAGTCCTTATTCTCTTATATTTAATTTCCTTTAATTCCGTCTTTTTTATATAATTACATTCATAGATAAGAAAGCAGTTGATCACTAATGTCATTCATTAAAATTCCACTTATCACTTTACTTTCCATACTATTTGTAAAAATAGTATCAATTAGGCAGGCACAATGGGATGTTATTCTGGTTGGTTTAGTTATTGTTGGGAAAAGACTCATACTATACATTATTTCAATAAATTCATCTATTGATTTATGCTTGTTTAGATTCAGCAAATCAATGCTATAATCCCCACAAATATAAACCTTTTTTTGTTTTGTTGAGATAAACAATCTTTCCATGATTGTGATAAAAGTGTCGACGATGGAACCTGGTTTTCTGTAGACACAGCTGATGATTACATTTTTCCTTCTCACCAATTCTATTTCAATCGTAATACTTTCCATTGTATCATCAATAGTTACTGACAAGTTATCAAGAACCTTGTAAGAGCGACATTCTTCAACAAACAGAGCCACACAACCACCAGGTCAATTTAATCTACTGGTGCAATGAAACCCATATCCCTTAATAAAGAAATCAGACCCCCTCTCTGCAATTATCCTTGTTTCTGAAACAGCAATGATATTGAAGGGTTTTTTAAACTGACTGAGATAATCTTTTATACTCTGTAAACTTGCATAAAGACTTCTACTATTAAAATGGACGATGGAAATACCATGGTCATATTTGATGGTAGTATTAAACTGTTCCTCTAGTAGCAACATTTTGCATGGATGTTATTAAGAAGGTTCTGATCAGGATCTATGTCTTGTTCAGCTTCTATCATGAGTAAAAGTACATAGTGCAGTACATAAAACAATGGCAATCCATCCCTGAGAAGAGGGTAAAAGTGAAAGACAAAGACTACTAGACGCTGTCAAATCTTTCAATTTGATCCATGCTCCTAATGCACACCCCTTTGAAATTTTCTGGTGAACCATTTGGTTTAATAAAAACCTTACAGTTGACAGTCCAAGTGGTCTGAATGTTTCCCGTTTCTTGAGCTGTCTTGTCTTCCTGGCTATGTCAGCGTTTTTCCTGGTAAGGTGCTCATTAATGTAAACATTTGTGCCTTTTAATTTCCTTCCCTGTCTATGCAGATCAACTTTATGTTTCCTGTTGGTAAAGTGAACAATTATTGCAGGTATGATGGGCTTATCCTTTATCTTTTTCACTGGTAGAGGATTGCATGCCTCAATATTACTAGCTTCAATGTCTATGTTCTTGGCACGAAGAAATGCTGTTACCTGCTCCTCTGTAGTCTCATCATGATCATTTCTGCTATCCGACCCGATGCCTTTCACTGCTTGCTGGTAACTCCGTGGTTTAATCACCAGTCCAGAAATTATTACATCGTTCATTCGGGAGTACTGCTCCAAGTCATCAAGTCGGTTTTCCATTTGTTTAATCTTCCTTTCATGTTCCAAGTTTTTCCCTTTGAGTTGCTTTATTTCATTAAATAGGTCAGTTATAATGGCTTGCTGCTTTGTGTCGCTTGTCATCATGTTCATTGCCATTTTTAACTCTTCCATGTCATTTTGGAGACTTTTCATTGCCATCTTGCTCCTTGGTAATCAGGCCTCAGCAGATTGATGGATGAACGAGTGGATGAACAATGTGTCTTCGCCTGGGCCTGGTAGTCAGGCTGCTGATGGAAGCCTGGACCTGGACCCCCTCCCTCAGGTTGCTCCAGCAGGCCTCACCAGATTGATTCAGGGCCTTGGCCTTGGATAGGTTGCAGCAGGTTGTGGGCCCGGTTGATGGATGGGCTGCAGCAGGTTGTGGGCCCGGTTGATGGATGGGCCTGGCCCGACCGAGCCAGGTTTTGGGCCTGGCCTGGTGGATGGATGGGCTGCAACAGGTTGTGGGCACGGTTGATGGATGGGCCTGGCCTGGCCTGGTGGATGGGCCCAGCAGGCCCCCGGCCTAGCCTGGATGGGGGTGAGGTCTGGTGAGTCCTGGTAGTGTCTGCAGCTCAAGTCAGATGGTAGCTACAGCAAGGCTGTGTCTTAGCCTCCTGAAGCTACTGCTAGCATGCCTGACTCTCCTCCAGAGGAGGAAGAGCAGCAACAGCTGCAAGCTAACTGTAAATGACAGTAAATTGTTTTCACTGCCACCTGGTGGTCAGTTTTCACCAGTGTGGTTTAGCGGAGATGCAAAGGTAGAAAGGGGAGTTGATGATTCTGCTGCGTAATCTCCACACCTGTTGCATCTCAGCTGTTGTCTCCCGTCGGTCGGCTTGGCGTTGTGCTCCGTTTCTTTTGTTTGTTTAATTACCTTTATTCAAGTAAGTTTCAATTTGATGACGGGTCTTAATTAAAATGGCACTTATTTTAGGGGTTTTCTTCCTTTGACATTAATTTGGGTTGTTTATTTTCAGGTTTGATTAATTGTCGGGACGGTTCCCTGAAGGCATCAATCACTGACACTTTCCAAACAAGCACCCTTGGTAGTGGAACGAGGTATTTCATTTGTATTTTAAATCTTTGGGATGTTCTGTTTCATTAAATGATACTGCTATTTTTTAATAGTAATACATTTAGATTTTTAATAGTGGTCACTGACTGCGTTATAATAAATGTATCCTTTTATATTTCTATGTTTACGGATGGAATCATCCGTAAACATATGTGATGTTTAATTGTGGAATGTTTGTTAATTTACATTAATCCTCCCTTTTTCCTTTTTTCTGTCTTCCCGTCAGTTTTCACGGTGCCCGTTACGTAATAAAATTTGAGCACCCGTACGAATCTCTCCGCCTTTTTATTTGAACCAAGGGTCCGCTACACTAACAATGAGGTTGTCCTTGACGCCGCTTTTCGTCAAACAGGTACTTTTGAGAATTTTCCGTTCATTGGCACAAAAAACCACAGGTGAAAATCCTTAAAATCCACAGAGAAAACTACTAAAACAGACAGACACATGCCAGAGACAAACACATGTTTACAAGGCTCTTTTTTTCATTTCCCTTGCATCTCATTCTATCACTGCTTATCACCCTCAGGCTCAGTTGTGTAAAGCTTGTCAGAAGGGAAGCTGGGATTAGGGAGGTTTTATAGCGTAAAATCTGACAAAGGTAATACCAGTAATTAGCATTCACTGGATGACTGTGAAAACATGAACGTGATCAAAGACTGCAGTGAAGAATTCTGTGCTGATGTACTTGTGGGTCAACAAAGCAACATTTCTGTTGAAATATCATAGCAGTTTAAAAACTCCTTAAAAGTTTTCAAGCGCTGCCAAGTGTCAAGTTTGATAGTAGTGCAACAAACAAACGAGATGGGGAAAATGCAATTATTTTGAAACAACATCTAAGGGTTTCTTTTGGATTTGAAACACATTCATTTGTGTCACATTCGTGACACATTAGTGTTCTATAGTTCAGTCTCAACCCAATTTTAGCTACAAAAGGTGTGGAGTTTGACTGATATTTTCATTATCATGATAATTACAGATGATGGCTAATTAAAATAACTTGTAAAAAATCTTTGCAAAGCAGGAGTGTAAGCAAAATATATTTCATATTTAATAAAATAAGCTAAGCCATAAGTCTTCATTATTGTCCCATTTTAATACATGAACTGAAAACAGTTGTCAAAATTAAAAAAAAAACAATAAAAAAACAACTCTATTTTAGCTTAGCTTGGTTGACTGGTTAGGTAAAAAAATTCACTTGAGTGACGAAAGAGGGGGTTATAGATGGGAAGGTTTCTCAAGCACAGACATTGAGAGGGACAGGATTGCTGGCAGTAAGGCTATCATCATTCACCGTGCCCCTGTTATTTGTGCTTTAATTAGAAGTCTCAGGCTTCCTCTTTGATGTCAATCCTTCCAGTTCTCTCTGAATTTGAAAGTGTTTCTCCCTGAATAGACTTGACCTGAGGTCCATACTCGGAACAACCATATTCACTATTTCATACAACACATGTCCAGGATGTACCCCTGCCTTTTGCCAGAAGAAAGCTGGGATAGGCTTTAGCAGATTACTGTGACCATGAAAAGTAATAAACAGGTACAGTATAGATGATGGACAGATGTACTTTGAAATAGGAAATTTCACTCTATTGATGTTGTGGTACACTGCAAAAATGAGGAGAGGTTTTTGTTTCCTTCTCTCTAGAGATGGATTGAGATGCAGTGTGGACCAAACCACTATTAAGAATCTATAGGGTGGAACCATCTTTTAATGCATTCCAACCCAGTTTTCTGGGTTTATACTCAGCAATAGTACTTCAAATTCAGGTGTAGCATGGTGTTGTGATGTTTTACTCTCCCACCTCAGTAAGAATGTTCCTTGTTTAAATCTCAGTTGGGGTGTTTCTGATTAGAGTTTGCATGTACTCCCCTAGCCTATGTGGGTTTCTCCATGGTATTTTGTCTCTGTGTGGCCCTGTGATGGACTGATGACTTGTCCAGGGTGTACTCCGCCTCTCGCCTGATGGAAACGGTGATAAGCCTCAGCCCCCTGTGAATGGAATGAAGTGGGTATAGAAGAATGGATGGATGGATTTTGAATGTTTTTTCTATTTAAATGTTTAAAATAAACTGCCAGGTTCATAATGATTCAATGCATAAAAGCCACCATTTCTGTGCTACATATATGGGAATCAAAATAATGTGTGGACTGATAAATACGACTGGGAAAAATATAAAAAGGCTGTCGACAAAGAAAGGATTAGCAAGGTGAATTAAAGTGCATAATTCATGAGCTGAATCAAATGAAATATCTTACACAACCCAAAACACTCATTTGTTAATCCTCTATATAGGAGGTGGGATTCAATGATACCACTCTGGCTTTCAGGGCCTCATTTCCAGGGCCATTTATGTTGATTTGTCTCACGAGCGCCGCAATTAAGGAACACTCTTCATTGGCAGTTTGACTTACATCCACTTAACTGCAGAATCTGCTCTTCTGTCACCCGTCTGTTGCTTTAGATTTGTCAAAGTAAGGCCATCCGTGCCAAGGAGAAGAAAAAGGATGAGGGGACAAGACCTGTGAATTAAAGGTTTAATCATCAATATCCAGGAGCACTGAGTCACCCTGAGCTGTACAGCTACAGCACCTTCCTCCTCTGTATTGAATTTTGTTTGTGCAACAAGCCATTGCTTGTTTGTTGCACACCCTTGTACCTTTCTGTTCAAAAATAATTTAAAAAGCATCTTGTTAGTAGTGGACTGACAAGCACAAAGCTTGCTTCTGGAGAGTGTTTTTTTTTTATATGTAAGATATAAATCGACCAAAAGGCATTAGGAGAGAATATAGAGAATTGAACTTCTTTGAAATAGAATAAAAAACTGGTCAAAATAAATATAAACCATGCAGGTTCAACTTGCAGAGACATTATTAAGACAAATAAATTTAAGATCACAGTCTAAACGCATGACAAGGTAGTGTCTATGTAAATACTGCTGCTTAACATTTTCCTGACTAGTGCAACACTGGAAGCCTCGTCAGCCCCTTGTTGGGCAGCCTGCTGAGGTCAGCATCCTCTACATGACAGGTCCCACCGTCCGTTTCCTTTTGGGGCACGACATTACCATATAAACTTTGTTAATGACCTTGTCATTTACACAACTTAATTAACAGAGTTGTGTCCCTTGAACGCCTTCCCATATGAATTATACATCAGGACAGTTGTTTCAGATGGAGGAGCTGCAGGGTTTGGTAAAGGCATGCCAGCTCGGGTGCATCAGTCCTATTACCATAAAACCAAGTGTGTGAACACACCTTTTGTACAGTATGTGTCCCCAAATTTTGTATATGCATTAGGTGTTTTGGGGGAAGATTTTCAGTCCCCAGAGAGAAACAAAAATCCTCAGTGTGTTAAGAATGTGGAGTTTTAAAAACATGGCAAATTTCTGCAGTAATTGCATTGCTGTTTTGGCAATATTCAGACGTTTTTGATGCTGATCCATTTGCTTGACGGCACAGGATGCCTCGGAGGGTGGGTATTTCACATAAATTATGATGCAGGAAATGAGATTGCAATTTTGTTACTTTCAGAATGTAGCAAGACAACCCGATCTTGTTCACAAAAGGTGAGAAAAGCTCAATTCTTGTTTTTGTTAGAACTTCAGGTTATATACAGTATAGGGATGTGAGTGATCGGGCCCGATCACGTTGTTTCAGACTTGATCGAAATCGGACGTTGCATCCCGATCAAGGATCGGATATATATTTTATTCTCAAATTTTTGATCAGCACATCAAACAAACTATGGAAAAAAGGCTAAACAACTGGTGTATCAACAAGCAACTGGTCCAAGTAATTTTGCACGACAATGCTGCTAATATGAAGAAAGCTGTGGGTGAGGTGGAGTCAGGAGTGTGGGCCGTGTCACTTAAAGTGAGTTCAATAAAGTTGTTTGGTTTTGTTGATCTGCACATGCACATAGCAGTGTTACAGTGGAGGCAAATAAATAAAAGTTAAGTTACAATGGTGATTGAAAACTGAGCGAAGCTGGCGTCTGTGTCGTCTTTCTAAGCTGAGCGTTTAGAAAAGCACCACAAGCGGTTTCGCGCATTCTTGCCGACCTCGCATGCACGAAGGCAGCGTGATGGACACCCTGGCTGCTGCGAGGAAGGTCCCTTCAAACACAAACGTTTTATTCTTTAAGCCAGAAAAGGACAGTAAGAAGTAAGAGTACAGTCTAAAAACCACATTACTGGCCTTACTTAATGACACTGTTGCACTTTTATTTGCTTATTTGTTTACATGGCTGCTGGGTATTTTAAGTTGAACGGCTGTTTTTAATTAATTCAAATTTATGTATAAATTTGAGCTATTTTTACTAGTTAATAGTTGCACTATTATTACTTGATTGTTCAAGCTACCTCAAGGAAAAGTGCACTGTTTAAGTGCAAAATGATAAAATAAGGTGAATAAAATAAAAATGGGGGACAACCTGGATCTGTTTATTTTGCATTTGTTCATTATTTTAAATGTGTTATGAAAGTATCGGATTGGGTTGATATTCAAAATCAAATGAATCGGATCGGGGCCAAAAAAAAAAACCTGATCGGGACATCCCTAGTTATATATATAAGTTAAATATTGTTTGTATTTAAAGTGTTTATTATATATTGAAATAAAAATCTAAAAAAAACTGCCACTTTAAACAGGTTTTCTCATGAAAGTTTTTTTTGTCTCTCTATGAATACATTGGGTAATTATATTTCTTTTATTTATTTAACTTCTCTATTAGAATTCTTTTAATTGTATGAAACAATTTTTCTTTTCTGTTTTGATTATGAGGTGGTCTAATAAAAAAAAAGGTATGTATAAAATAAACATCATGCTGCGGGGGCTATGTAGTGGGCAGGTTTCCCTTCATAAAAATGTCTTTCATCTAACACAAAAAAGAATGTCAAAAGTGAAAATGGAGTAAATTACAAATAACTGGACCCTTAACAGAGGGTTTTTATAAAAAATAAAAAGACTTGTAAAGACCATTAAAAGGGTACATTGAAACCTAATTGTATTTCTTGGGATGATTGATTGATGTGATGCATGTCTAATTGCTGGTAAGTTTTATGTTGTTTGAGCAGAGTAACTGAACAGGTATACAACTACAAACTTTATTTCAATGTACATTCTTTTGGAGTTATTTTTCCATGGTCAAATATCAGCAGCACAGTGGCTTGCTGGTCAGCATTGTTGGCTCACAGCAAAAAGTTCCTGGTTTGACTCATGGCAGGGGTCTTCACCAGTGGTTTGGAGAGAAAATGTGTGGGGGTACTATATTATTGAAACTGTATTTCCCACCGCCATGCCTTGCTGGTGGTGGGTTGCCTCCCACCCTCCTCTCCCCTCTGTGGGGTTGCTGGATGCCTGGGTTCCGGGTTCTTCCTCGTCGGCCCCTGGTCTCGCGGGTGGCGGGGTGGCGGGGTGGCGGGGTGCCCCCCCCCCTCCCCCACTATAGATACACTTCAGGTGGAGCTTTGATAGGATTATTACACACACACACACACACACACACACACACACACACACACACACACACACACACACACACACACATACACATACAGCCACTTAGTCATATACATATACACACACACATACACACACACATACACACACACATGTACATACACACGCACGTATACACATACATACACACACACATAATCATATACATACACGCACACACACACATAGACATACACACTGACTTGTTCACCTGCATGCTTGCTCTGTAGTTTTTGGGGTTAGTTAGTTGCGGTAGCTTAGCTCAGACTGTGTTCGGATCTCAAGATTTGGGTCGATTGCTGCTCGTGTTTTGGTCGGCTCCGTGTCGGTTTTGTGTTTCGTTTGTGGTTTTTGTTGCAGATTTCCAGTGCTTGACGTGTGCCTTCATGTGTTCCTGCTTCCTGGATTGGCAGTGGATGTCACCCCCCGCCCCCCAAAAAAACTGGGTTTGTATGTGTATATGTATGTATGTGTATGTGTATGTATGGATATATGTATATATACTAAATATAGTAATAATGCACATATATATGCCTTAGGTTTTTACCGGCATGGTATCAACCATTAATATGTGTGCAGACAAGGTAAAAAAAAAAAAAACAATTGTGTCTCAACAGTTTCCTAATGCTAAGCCATCAATAAAACAGCTTGGCTTAGCATAAAGTGCATGTGATGTCCCTGAGTACTGTCAAACCCAAGATCTCATGTTTTTGTTTGAATTAAATGACCTGGTTTAATGATTGGAAATAATGAGTAAAAATATATGATCCAATATGTTATTTTAATGAGCTCTGACTAAACACCAATCCCTGGAAAGAATTAAAAGGTTTTGTGTTATATTTAGTAATCAGCAAGGCTGCGAATATGCTGCAGAGCCATTAACTGTCATCCTCCATCACACACTACAATGAAATCAAAAACACAATTAAAAATCCTTTTTTAAAAAGCTCTTTGTCATTTAAATATGTTCTGCTCCTGGAGGGGAACATTTCTACTCATTTATGTATACAACTATAAAAAAAACTTCTCCAAGATCTCAACTCTTCTGCCTCTTAAACTGTTAATATGAAATGAAATAAATAAATGTGTTGTATTTATTTTTTGTACAAAACCGCAGCCTTTTTGCATTTGGTCTTTCTTTCTCTCTTTCTTATCTGCAACATAGCAGAAAGGAAATGGTAGCGAGAGTGTGTATGACATAAAGAAAAACACGTAGGCTTGAATGAAATATGGGACTCAGCCTTTAGTGTGTATCAGTGTATTTAGGGTTATACACTGCACTAACTTAACGATGGGGGCAGCCCTGCTTTGAGTTCATGACTTTGCCGTGATGTATGAATACATTATTTTGGTTTATTTTTATGGTCCTACTCAACCCTCAGGTGTAAAACAACGTCACATCTAAATGGACCAAAATAAAAACTCTCACTTGCAACAGCACTTCCCGCACTGATGAGTGTCAGCATTTCCTGCCGCACAACTTAATTACTTTAACATCTTAATCCGCTTTTTTCTAATTTCTTAAACACATTACGTGTAAAGTTTCTTTACGTCAATGAAAATTATGACTAAATATCGTCGTCAACGAACCTCACCTGAGGAAAACGAGATGAGACACGACAAAAATGCTGGTCATGTGACAATAGCGATAATTAAATATATAATGCAATATCGTAGACGAATAAAAATGAGACTAAAATGTAGATTATAAAAGATCCTTAATATAAATGTTTTAAGTTGTTTCTTCTCGTTTAGTCACTGCTGCTGGGTAACGTCACTTCCTCAATCCCAGTCACGGCCCGCAGGGAATTAGATCCAGAAGATGCAGCTGCAGTGGTTAGAGGCTAACGCCATTAACGCAGAGCTCTAGGTTAACGTCAATTTAAAAAAAAAGTTAAATAGAGAAAGGGACCGATGGCCGGCCACGCAGGTATCTTTTCTGGGGCTGGGAGAAAAAAGAAGCGACAATGTTTTGATACACTTTCACTACATAGACGTGGAAAAGAAAACCAAATGTGTCGTCGAAAAAGATGAGGAGAAATGTGGCCACAAAATCAGAGGAAAAAACACCACGAATCTTAAGAGGCATCTCAAGGTGTTTCATAATGAAATTGAGGTGAGTCAAGTCAAGACATTAACATAATGTTACTTTGTATTTTTTTTTTAAGTTTTTTTTTAAGTTCATGCCTACTCATGAGGCTGTGGTTAATGTTTCACATTTTAATTCTAGTTTTTGACATTAGCCACTGGAGCTGAAAACATCTGAGACAACGTGTGTGACTAGTGGTCGGTATGTAGGCTTATTTGCTTGTTAGAGAGTGTAAAGTGGGTTCTTAGTTCCTACTGTACCTGACTGAATGACTCCATATAAAAAGCATCCGTTTCGCTAGTTTTTGTCATTCATAGCAGTCACACTGAACTGAATTTGGAACAACATGACTGAATACCGTATTCTAGACCCATACACACATGTAAATAGGGCTGGACGATATGGCCTTTTATTAATATCCCGATATTTTTAGGCCATGTCACGATACACGTCTCGATATTTTGCCTTAGCCTTGAATTAACACTTTGATGCATACAATCACACCAGCATGATGATTCTATATGTCTACATTAAAACATTCTTGTTCATAATGCACTAATATATGCTCATTTTAAACTTTCATGCAAAAAGGGGGAATACAGTAAGTCAAATTTACCAAAACTGTATTGATTAAACAGTTACTAAGCAGTGAATGGCACAAACATAAAAAAGTGTCATTTCAAAACAGAAAGAGCACGTTGCATCTCTCTGACTCCCCGTCTGAAGGACATCTGCTAAGAACATGTTCTGGTCCCGGTTTTACCAGGATGAGCTGCTCTGAGCAGGAGGGGCCCTTTAGAGCAGTGTCTCCCAACCTGGGGTCCGGGCCCCCCCTGGGGGGGCGCCAGAGATCTCTGGGGGGGGGGGGGGGGGGGGCGCAAAACTTTGTCTGCTTTGAGGATATGTAGTTGTAAAAATTATATTTGCGCATGTTAAATAAATAAAAAAAATCATAATAACACGCCTAATGGAATACAGTAATCCAAGTCTGTATAAACCCACTTAGAAATATATTTAGCTATTATTATTTAGCAGGAGAAAAACTTAAAAACTTATTATTATATAATTATTCGACATTTAATCATACTACTACTCCGACAGGTTGTTAAAGGAAAAATGTTAAAAAACGTTTGCTCTCATATTAAGAGACATTTTTTTGAAATATTTTTATGTCCTTGCAATTATTTTTTGTGCGTATTTTAAACATTGGTGACACAAAATGAAGTGAGAAAAACAAAGTCATATGTATACAGGGTAAACCAAAGAGAAATGTATAAAAAAAAAACCATAATGTTCATTTTTTCTATTAAAGATTTGTAACGAATCACTTTACCCTTTTGAGGGGGGGCCCGGCTGGTCTAAGACAAAGGTAGGGGGGGCTCCGAGGAAAAAAAGTTGGGAACCACTGCTTTAGAGCACCTTTATATTAAGACTAATTGTAGGTGTAGGGACTGCAATGTTTCATCCTCTCCTCCGTTACTTTGCATCACTTTCACTCACTTTTAGAAATATGACGTCATATAGTCTTGTTTGACTTTGTTTCGATGATAGTGATTGATTTCATGTGGCCACATTTAAGCAACACTAGGTGACGTTTCTCAGCTCTGGAGGAGAAAGGCTCGGCGGCGCGTTGCGTGCGGACGCGTGTGGCACTGAGTGGCTCCTCGGCTCTCCGTCTTTACTAAACCTCCCGTCTTTACGTCTTTACTAAACCGTCTTTACTAAACCGTCTTTACTAAACCGTCCCAGTTTGCTTTGAAAAGAGTCAGGCGCGCGTAGCAACCGCGCGGATGAGCTCACCGGCGGACCGGACAGCCGCGCCGACACCTGCTGCCGCTACCTTTCTGCTGGGCGTATGATGATGCACGCACGACAGTATGTGACTGACGTATGTAAATAGGTGCGCTTGTTTTATCTCTGAGAAGGAGAGACGAGAGAGTTGGAAAAGCCTGTAATTTAATGCCCGTGGCTAAAAGCAAATGCGTGACAATGTATACTCGAATATTCACAATATAGTAATTTTGTACAACGCACAGAGTAGAAGCCGAGATACATCGAGTATACTCGATATATCGCTCAGCCCTACATGTAAACTAAATATATTTGCATTAACATGCCTCCCGAAACTACTGCTTTGGCACTTTTCCACAAGTACCTTCTCAGCCCGCCTCGACTCAACTTGCCCTCGTTTCTTTTCCATACCCGGATCAGAAGTAGGCGGGTTGGAGCAAAGCTGCTGTGACGTACTCGATTGTGCGACACAAACGAAGAAGTAAGACGCCAAAGACGGAGAACATGGATGAGTTGATATATCTGCTGCTTGCTCTGTGGCTTGTATACAATATAAAATTAAAACAATGGAGGGAAAGAAGGCTTCAAGCGGCGAGGCGAAACACCATTAAAGGGAACCCTGCATATTAAGACATGTAGTCCCTAATTAGCCACAATTGTTCTCTTGTACTAAAATATGTTGTTAGAAACACATAAAATAATCTAATTGCTTTAAAAATCTACAATGTTTATTACATATTTTGACCTGCGGGAGGCGCCATGTTTTACCTGCGCAATGTATTCTGGGGGCGATGACGTACGACGGTGGCTCTGGGAAGATAAGCCCCATTAGTTTAACTGGGACAGGTATCTAAAACATAGTTGAGCAGCTCTCTCCCGGCCGTGGAGGCTGACGAGGGAGCCCATAAGACGTCTCGGTTCAGGCAAACTGGATCAAAGTTCTGTGATGCACGGGAGATCTGCAAAAATGATCAATGTTGTGCGCATCTTACCAGTGCATTAGGCTCCTGCGTAGACGGCGGAGCCTACGGCGTAGACGGCGTAGGCTACGCCGTAGCCTGCGTAGCCGGGGCTCTACAGCCCGCAGCGCTCCGCCACCCGCTCTCCGCTCTCCGCTCTCCGCTCGCGCTACCGCCGCCGGGATGGAGACGCCGGTGGGCAATATGCACGTTTGAGTGGGCATAGCCCCCCCCTCTCCCCCCTAAAACCGGCCTCGGTGCTGTGTGATGACAGACCGGAGGCTGAGGGGACTGGCCCGGGACTTTGACGAAACGGGAGGCGCAGACTTCGCTTCAAATAGGCAAGAACATCTTTATTTAATTTAATCACGCCAGATCTTGCTGGGGTTTTTATTGTAGCATCGGTTATCTGCTAATTGAAACGTGTGGTCTGTTAGTCTATCTGAGTTTTATGGTGTTTTTATAGTTCATGCTGTATGGGGCTGCACTTTTTTTTAATTTTATTTAACTTTTTTGTAGATGCGCCGTCACCTTAATGTTCAGCTGTGTTTTCATCTGTGTTTCTGGTGCGCCGTCATCTGTTTAGCTGTGTTTTCATCTGTTTCTGGGTGTCAAAACAATGTACGGGGCCAGCAGGTGCCACCGTGTGACGTACTACCCAGAATGTGAAAAACAATGGCGACCTACATGTTAAATTATATTTTCAAATTTTATAAAAACGAAGACATCAACAAGGTTTTTTATATCACATTGTTATAATTGATACCAACATTTATCTTTTAAGACCTACATGTCTTAATATGCAGGGTTCCCTTTAAGAAGCACACGAGAGTGCTCGAAGCCATACAGTCCTACCAGGCTGATTGGCCAACCGCCTGACCAATCGGTGGCATGTACTGTAGTGTGATGACGTCAGATACAGCCCGACTCAGCCTGCTTTGAACCTTGGCAGAATAGATACAGAAAAAGTATCTACTCGGGACGGCTAGACCCCTTATGGAAAAGCACCAAACTGAGGCGTGGCGAGTCGAGTCGGGCTGAGTAGGTAGTAGTGGAAAAGTGCCAATAGACTACTACTAGCCCACTTCTGTCTTGATTATGTAGCCTAGACTTAATTTTCCTTTTATGGACAGTCAAGTCACTCATTCAAGAGGTTTATTTACTAAGGTAAAAAATCTTAGCAAGGATTTATGCTACTTACTATCTACAACAGTTCCAGAGCCATCTGTCCTGACATATCTATTCCTGTGCTATATTCCAGAAAGAGCATTAGTGAAACAAGTCCCGCCTAAGAAGATGGACAACAAGCCAACTAGTGCTCAGGATTTCTTTGCCACAAGGATGTACAACAACAATTCCCCAGAGCAACGTACCAAAGAGGAAGGGATAGCACAGGGGATAGGCTGAACAGGACTCCCAGCATGAATAATTGAGGACGAAGAGTTCATCGCCATGGCAAAAATGGACAAAAAATTCAAAGTACCAAAAAGACACAAAATTTTAAACTTAATTGAAAATATGTATAAAGAAGAGAAAGAAAAGATTAAACAGAACCTGGCCACAGCACGCAGAGTAACTACGGGGTTGGATATTTGGACAAAAAAGGGGCTTACAGCATCCTTCCTGGGAGTCAGCTTCTGTTACTTCAATCCATAAGACAACAAAGCTGAAGACAAGCTCCTGAACCTAAAGGAGATGGCTCACCCTCACACTGCACAGTCAATAAGTACGCTTGTGGAGGAGTCCACGGTTGAATAAGGAATCTCTAGAGAGAAGGTCTTCACCACCATAACTGACATTGGCTCCAATATGTTGACTTCATTCCACTGCTATGCACAGGCAGAACCAGCCACAACCTCTGAAGAGGATTCAGAGGCGGAACAAGACAATGGCGAGGATGAGGGGGAGGTTGACAGGTCAGTCTGTGTATCAAAGCTATGAATTTGTTCAACATTTATGTAACTGGTCATGGTATAGAAAGTTATGATTAAAAATGATTATTAATTCATTCAGCATTCATGAAACTGGTCATGATCTAATTTCATATACTGTACGTACATAAAAATAAGTTCATAGGAAGTTAACAACTAGAAATATTTCATTTGGCTCAATAATAAAAAATGGGATGAAATGGTTAAATATGTACATTTTTCTTTTTGTATATTTCCGTGTAGAGACGACTATGGAGTCATAGAGAGGACCCCATGTGTAGTTCACACCATACAACTTGTGAATATGGTTCAGAAAGGACCCCCAATCCGAAGGCTTTTGGAGAAAGTGAGGCACTTGATGAACATGTTTAGGAAGTCGTCTGTCACCACAGAGCGGCTACTACATAAGTGTGTTCTGGTTCTCATAAAAGACTGTCCCATCAGGTGGTCAAGTTGCTTTGCTATGATGTTTTGAAGTCAAGGAGCATATTACAGCTATGGCTGAGTCCATGAGTTGGGACAGCCTGCAGCCCAGTGAGTGGCAGAAGATCCAGATGCTTAAAGACCTTCTTCTGCCATTTGCAGAGTAAACTAAGACACTTGAAAGTGACACTCAATCACTTTCCCTTGTTGTACCAGCACTCC
Organism: Cololabis saira; assembly: GCF_033807715.1. Taxonomy (NCBI): domain Eukaryota; kingdom Metazoa; phylum Chordata; class Actinopteri; order Beloniformes; family Belonidae; genus Cololabis; species Cololabis saira. The sequence continues at coordinate 25,161,495 of NC_084588.1, read as the reverse complement.
TGGATCTCAAAAGCCACCTGTCTGAGTTCTCGCTTGCACATGGGAGAACCTACAAAGATGCAGCTACACTGTTTCAGAAGATGCTGTCCAGCATGGATAAATGCTTTAATGTGTTTCTTGACATAACAGCTGATAACTTCTCACCACTTCCTGCAGCAGCATGCTTTGTGAACCCTTGTGTAGCTGAAACCCTTCTGGAAATGATGACGAATTACAGAATCTTTTCAGAAACGCAGAGGACTACATTGCTCATCTTGTGCCACAAAGAGTGAAAGTACGAGAAGAGCCATTGAGCCGATGATGAGCAGGTCGCAAATGAGGGTACAGAGGCCCCAGAGTTAACCCCTGCAAAACGGCCCAGATTTAAGTTTTTCAGTGCCAGTTGTCCATCAAGGCCCAAGACAGCCAAGATAACAAACATTAGGCAGGAGATTTCAAAATATAAAGAGGGACTGTTGAAGTCTACTAGTGCTGAAGGATCCAGCATTGAGTATTGGTTAACTCAGTGTTGTTCCACTGCGTTTCCAACACTGAAACCTCCGGCCTTGGACCTACTGGCAAAGCCAACCTCTCAGGCATTTACAGAGGCATTTTCAGTGTAACTGGTTACCTTTCTTGTGGCCACAGGAACAGGGCTAGAACCATTTTGGAAAGAAGTACATTCCTCAAAGTAACCAGTCTTAAAATAAAACCCAGCAGGTTACAGTTTTTAGTTGCTGTTGGTTCAGTAGTTGGCATAATTCAGTATTGTTTGTGCTTTTCTGTCAATACAATTAACTGTATGCAGCCAGTGCTTCCCATCCCATTCCCTATGACCAAACCATTTGTAAGGTTCTCTCTTAAAAGTTTTTATGATGCAAAATCTGACTTCAGTTTACAAAGAATACAAGTCAGACACACACTTGCACTTTTTTCAAGCACCTTGTTTCCATTTATGTTAAACTTGAATGTAATATTTTTTTTCTGATGCCATTTTATTTATTCTTTTTATTCAAATTTATATGTGTGTACCTGTAGCATATTTGGTTGGTAAAATAAATATGTTGTGAACTCCTGCTCGCTTCCCTGACGCCCCGGTCTGACCTCACCCCTCATTGCAATACATAAACCACCAAATCTAACTCTAATAATTATTCCTGGCATTATCATGATATATTGTTTCATAGTGTATTATTATATTAAGTTATGAAATCTCATGGGATGTTAAACTATAGTATTATTATAGTGTTATATATTATAGTATGGTGATATGATTTGGTTATATGTTATAATATTTTATAAAAATTATGTTATATTAGGATATTGCTATATTATTATGCTATATTTATATGATATCGTGCTACACCACTCTATATGATAATTATTTATTTGTTTACTCTCGAATTAATATTCTCAATTTATGTATCTACTTTCATCATCTTATTTACACACACACACACACACACACACACACACACACACACACACACACACACACACACACACACACACACACACACACACACACACACACACACACACACACACACACACTGATGTCGTCTTTTGTCGTTGTTTGCGCTGTATGTTAATAAATAAAATAAAAAAAATAAAAAATTAACTGTATTTGGCCTTCAATCAATTTTTGGCAGGTAAAAAGACCCATTTTCAGGGGAGAAATCAGATTCGGGCAGGCAATCACTTTTTGGCACGACACCGGCACGGCGTGTCCTGCACCGCAGATGCAGCAGCAGCAGCAGCAGCAGCAGCAGCAGCAGCAGCAGCACCAGCACCAGCACCAGAGCGATCCAAGCGCATGGCGCACCTGGAAGTGGCCGACTGACTGACGCTGTGGTTCAAACACAGAGGGACACGATCAGCGCTATTATATTACAAGTCTGATATGTGATGACATTAAAAGTATGACATGAATCTGGCTTCATTTCACCACCTCACCGTCTGCGTTGCCAGTTCCCCATATCTTCAAAATGTTCGTGCGCTAGGATCAAAGGGTACGTAAAGATACGCACATTTTCCCGTTAGTTTTGTTTTTTTTTTAAATCCCAACCTTTGCGTAGAAGGTGGCGTGCGCATCTTTCAAGCCTTGTTTTGTGCGCACGCAAGCTTTATAAATGAGGCCCCTGGTCTTTCTCCAGCCACAGTACACAGCAGGGGTACAGAGACAACCTACAACCACCTGCTCCTTCAGGAAGTGGACTCCTGAGGCAGAGGGGGCTCTGAGGGACTGTGATCCCTACATGGACCTACATGGTGATGACATTGAGGGGGTCACAAACACACTGCATCACAGACTAGCTGAACTTCTACAGGGTACACTGTTCTCCCCATAACAAATGTGCACTGCTTCCCTCACAACAAGCTCTGGATTACCAGCAACCAACATGGGACCCAGATACACATAGATTTTGGGCTCATGCCCATTCATGTACCAGAGTCTAACCATTACAAGCTTTTCTCATGAGGCCAGCATGGACAGTCTATGGGAGTAGGGATGGAAACTGATAAGATATGTACGATTTAAATTCCATTTTCAATTCTCCTTAACGATTTGGTTCTTTATCGATTCTCATTTGGAAAAAAAGGACAGTAAAAGGTTGATTAGCATCACAAATATAATATTTTAATAAAAATAAATTGCAATATTCTTCTGTAGAAATTTACAAAATACCTGCAGCCTTTGTTTACTCTTAAATTACTTGAGTGGGCTCTGGGTTCTTTATAATGTACTCTCGTACTAAAAACTTGTAATTAAATCTATTTCTAATTTTTAATTTCTAATCATTTGGGTCACAGGACAGTATATTTGGAGGTAACTCTAAATACTCAAATGTGAAAACTGTAAACGTAACTAACACCAGACACCAATAAAATAAAACAAGTTACCTTGTGCAAACGTGTTAATGCCGCGTTCCATTTGTCCTCGGAAGTGGGGATTTCCCAGTTCCCAGTCGGAATTTTCAACTGGAACGCCCGTCGAAGTGGGATTTCCCACTGGGAAAGTGGGAGAGTCTTCACCACCCCCGAGTTCACATTCCAAGATGGCTGCCCCGGTTGTAAACAGTAGAAGGGAGCTCTGTAAAAATTCGTAGCACTTCATTCTAGTTTTGGTCACACTAAATCAGTCGTATACAAGTATTGTTCGGCATATATATGCTGTTATAGTGTAATTTACATTTTTCATGTGGTATATGCGAACTAAAAACGTGTTTACCTACTTTGTAACTAGAACGCTGATAACTCGGCTGTTGCTTCACTCCCAGTTCCGAGTTCCGACTTCCGAGGTAAATGGAACGCAGCATAAAGGGCTGAGTATGGTTCTGCGTCACACACACGCAGAGCACACGGCGCACCCGTGACACCGTCACGAACTGTTCAGACTTCTCCGTCTCTCCATTTGGTCGCGGTGCAGTACCCCCCGCGGCCACTAGTTAGCGATCTTTTTCTGAATGGTTTATCCGACTTTTTCCGGTCACAGTAAATCAAAGAAATAAGGACAACTATTGTGCAAAAAACAAAAACAAAAAAAATCACACATAAACGAAGAAAAAAGCCCTGGAAGTTTACTACTGCTTCAAACCGGAAACCGGAAATGCTTCGCTTTCAAACGAACCAATCACAGCCCTCTCGGTCTGCGTGTGGACGGCGTCTCCTCGACGCGTAGTTACAATTTTCGGGAGGTGCACGTCACTGACGGCGCATGTGACGGCGTGTCCTCTGCGTGTACAAAAACCACACGCCGTAGACACGGCGTCGTTTTGACGCAGAAGCATAATTCAGCCTTAACCCCACCAGTGTGGCCCGGTCCGATTCTGTATGGTCCGGTTCTCCTCCACCAGGTTGCAGCTCGACTCCTCTCTCGTTTCCAGCGTTGCCATGATTTCTCTGAGTGACACGGGCACACAGAGTATTATCTGGGCTCCGTCTCTTTCGTTATCCGGTCCGGTAACGATTCATTGCAAACTAGGGATAAAGCCTGAACTATGGTCCGCGTTAAATCGACGCAGAACCTACGCCGTAGTGTGCGCGTCGCCGCGTAGCCTACGGCGTAGGCTTTGCGTTGGTGTAACGCGGACCATAAATCAGCCTTAAAGCGTGGTTGGCCTACCGCAGCCTGCAGGTCATCTCTTTATTCCAACAGCAGTCAAGCTTTGCTCTGAAACCATTGCTTTATACAAATCACTTGTGTAACAGGTGGAGCCTCATCAACCAAACACGGCGTGAAGTCTTAAACAATTATACATAGACTCTTCTTCTACTAGCTTGTTTCCTAGGCATCCCCAAACTACCTCATTTCTCAACTCCACCTCCTCACTACTCACCTAGAACTCCCGTTACCTTCACAGACAGTCGGACAGGGAAACATCGCGTAACATATTGTAAATAAAATACATATTATTCATTTTTAATTTTTGTAAATATGTTTTTAAACGTTTAAATTAACTATTTATTTAACTGAATGAAAACATAAAACAAAAATAAATTATTTTTTATAACATTTTGTATAAAACCAATATACTTTTACTAGCCTAAATGTAGCTTTTACCCGGGTTACATACAACATAAATTATTCTGTGGCAATTCCACGAGAATGTCCAACATTTTTGTAATAGAAATTAAAAGTTTCCTTTTTAAAAGTAGTATATATTGTAGCAGGATGAAACATGACTCCAGAGGTTGGAGAACTAGCCTTTATTCCAAACATGGAATTAGAACAGACAGAAGGCGAGTAACGCGCAAGAATATAAACCCGTGATCACGCCCCTTTTCCCACCATCTTGCTGGGTGCAGGTCCGTAATTGTGTCCGCCACAATATGGATTGAGCACTCAAAAATAAAACTGTCAGCCAAGGACAAATAGGCCTACAATCAAGTCAAATACAATCAAACTGTGCATTTTGCAAATCTGCAACCCTAACCCTAACTCTTTGACGAAATATCCACTTGACAAGAATTGCAAATTGCCCTGTTGTCTACTTTTTTACTGCAATGTAACCAGACTTTCGAGCATTTGTATTGCTTGGGCACCATGTTTACTATTGACTGCTGGCTTGTGCACCATGCTATGCAACGTACGCAACATACGCAATGTGCGTTAGCTACACGTGTGTGATGATGTTATTCGTGCCCACTGAAATCGAAAAGGGAATTGTTTTCAAAATTTGTAAACGATTTTAAGGAATTGAAACACTGGGAACCGGTTCTGAACCGATTCCCATCCCTATATGGGACCCTGATCTTCGGCCAATATATATCTCAGAGGTTCTCCACATATAAATTGTAGGCTGGGGTAAAAAGCAAGCTTTTATTCAAATTTTGTTTGGTTTTCAGTGCAGGGTAAAGTTTGTTTTTTACAGTGTAACTTCATATGTTTTTTTCCATAAACTCATTGCAATTCTGACAAAATTTGACATTGCTTCTAAAAATTTGATGGAAAGCTTGACTGTTTTGTTCCACTAGATACATAGAACTTTCCGGTGAAAAGGTCATACCGCTCTACATAGTCAATGTAGAGTGGAGATTTTCAGAGCCATTCCCAAGATGGAACCATTAGTGGCTCTAAAATAAAATCTATCTGTCCATGTGATGCATTGCTGTTTCACCAACACTGGCATTAATTCATTACAGAAGAAGGGGGGGAGAGATTACAGCTTTGTATTCCCTGACAATGTCACGCAGGGCCTGCGCCATCCAGATAATTATGATTCGAGAGCTGCTGCCTCAGAAGGAGAAAGCTCTCTGAGCTCATCTCATTCTTCTGAATGGGCCTCTGTCAGATACTGACAATGAGTGACCTTGTGCTTGAAAATCGCACTGAATTATCCATGGAGCAGATATCACTTAGGCAACCCGGCTTTCTTCCTCTTAAGGGGCCTAGAGTCATCCTTCCAAAGTGGATCAACTTAACTGCCCACCTACATTGTGTCAAACAACAGAGACCAAACTCTTTATTTATTTACAATATATTCTTTGACTGTGATTAAGAAGCTAGAATGGACTGTCAGCAGTGTGGATAATGGATTTTAAACTGAGGCAGTAATTAGCTAGACATTAGACTATCGTCTTTGTAAATTCTGATAATACGGCTTTATTAAACTGGTCTTATGGCTGTCTGTTGCCAGTTCCTTATTTTTTTCAAGTGAAGTGTTTTGTTGCCGCCCCCCCATGTTGTAATCAGTGATTTAGAAAAAAAGTTGTAAAACTAAAACAAACTTTGCTCTGACTGAATATCAATAAACTGGCTGGACGAAACCCTGCTAGAAGAGTTCTCATAATGCGCTAACCTTCTTGTCAAACATCAGTGTGGGTGCCACCAGCATTTATCCTCTGAGGTATACTTTGGAAAGATTATGTTCTTTATCTGTAAAACGGCTCCTTAACAGTAGTTAATATAATAACTACAGTTAAAAAGCTGTGAGTAATTGAGCTCAAACAACATTTGAGCTTCTGAGTGGTAAGAAATCCTGGCCTCAGCATTGAGAGCCCAATTCATTTAAAACAAAATGGCACAAATGGAAAAAAAGGTAAAGTAACTGTGAATTAGGGAAAAATGTCTGGAAAGGAGGGAGTCTGAAATATATTCATCTTCAAGGGATTCTTCATGGTAAAGAGTCACACTTCGTCACTGATATAATTTGGTAGCCACAAATGAGAATAATGAGACTACTTTGTGAGTGTGGATGGCAGTACCAGATGTCGTTCCTGAGAGGTCGACAAGGGGTGCAGGACCCAAAATCACTCTGTAGAAGATAATTAATAACTTTGATTTGATTTAGGTGGCCTGTGTAGCCAATGGAGTTTGGTGAATAATGTAGTGGCATTCTTTTTTTTTTTGGCTTATCCAACACCGAATTAGATTCTTTGTACAGGACCATTTTCACTGTGGATGATGGGTGATCTGCCAGAGCAGCACTGCAGCATCCAAGGGGAGAGCAAAAGGTAAACCTGGCCTGTAAAGGGAGATGAACGGCATAGAAGTCCAAAATAGAGTGACTGATGAAAAGTGCAAAGCGACATGTCTGTCTCTTTTTTTCAGATTGTGATGGCTTGGCGAATTGTCCCCTTCTTATTGTATGCCAGCTGGTACAGGCTCCTCTTTGAACATTTTTTATAAAATATTGAACAAAAATTTAGGATAGGATGTCAGCATTGACCATTGAAACTTGAGCTGCTGTTCCAGTTCAGCTAGGATGAATAACATTTTGTTTGCAGGGTTAAAAAACAAAACAAAAGCAAAAAAATACTTCTTTTTTTAACACGCTTTTGCTTTATTTTCTAATATTATCACACTGTTTTCTTCTAAAGGCCAAAGCTTAATAAGCTGACCAAGACGGGGACACTGAAAACCAGATCTCTGTAGTAAGGTGTCAGAGAAAATACATTTAAGCTGTAACACCTGAATTGTGCTCTCTGCCATCTGCTTAATTGACTCTGCTTTTAACAGATTTCTTGCTAAAAGAATAAAAAGACAGTTAAATAATTGTTTCTTCTGTTTGCAAATCTGTCTCAGTGTAACCAACCTTTTCCCCAATGACTGCTCTCTGACATTGCATGTTTAGCTAATTGAAAGTGTTGATTCAAGGCTGCATTTACAAGTACAAATTGAGCCAATATTACTACTCATTCAAACAAAAACTCAATATGAGCAGTGGTCATTTATTTTGTGTATTCCTTTTGTTGCTCTGGTTGTACTTGATGTGTTCTAATGTCTCTGTTAGTTGGTCATTACTCTCCACATTGGCAGATTTAAATTGTTTCGTTCTCTCATCTGTTTTTTTAGCATCTACATCAGCATCTAAGGTGGTGCCCCTGCTCCCATGTCCCAAAGCACTCTCAGGCGGCCAGTCTTCATGCAGCAGACCTTCCCAGCTCCAGCCAGGTCAGGAGACTTTTACCACTGCTCCACATCTAGACTGCAAATGAATCACGCATCCAGGGAGCCACCCCTGGCTGGTCCTGCATTGGCCCAGCATCATTGAAAAATAATTAATCATTAATATACCATTCTAATTTTAATTATGAAAATTATTCAATGGCAATGCACTGGCCTGCAGTCAGGATAAATGGAGTTGGCGACAGTAGAAGCGGAAAGGGATTCCTGGCTGTAGTAGGTGGGTGACACGCTGCCATTTCATTAAGGTGGTTGGCAGCCTCTCAATAAGTCTGAGATGCTTTTAGTTTCAGACATTTTACAGTAGTCAAATTTGAAACATTCAGTAAAAGTCCAAGTTCGCCCAAATTTTTGCAGTGTTTTGTTCTTCCTCTTCGTTGAATGTTTTTATAACGGTTTCCTTTTTTTCTTCCGGCTTTCCTGTCCTTCATGAGGATCTGCTTAACTTCACGACTCTGGCCAAACCCACATGGAAAGCATGGCCCCATCATTTGAATGTAAGGCATTGAAATACAAAGAGCCCTGAAATAAAAGTAGCAATGTAAAATAAGTGTCATGAAATGCGTAAATGTGGCATTACAAAAATAAAAGGTCTCACTAATAAAAAAAATACACCATGATGAAATATAAGTGTCAGGAAATGAATAAATTACACCATTATGACATGCCATGAAATAAATAAGTTGTTATTTGTATAATAAGGATTTTACCAATTTATACTATTTCATGAAATATTTATTAAAATGTTTATTTAATTGTGATTGAAGCGATGCTCCATGCTGTCTGGGCTACAAGTCACATCAGTTCAAAATTCTCAGATATGGTAAGCCTTTATTCTATTCATGATTGGGTCCAGGAAACACAGGACCCAATTGCAGGAGACTGGAGGCAGGAGTTTGCAAAACAGGATTTAATTAACAAAAAACACTGCAATAAGCATGGAATCCAAAGAGAAAACTCAAATAAAGCAATAATAACAAAGTAACCAGAAAATTAGCAGAAACCAGGGCATAACATAGTAAAGACAAACAGGGATGAAAGGAAAGACAACCCAGTACATAATTACACACTCAAATAGGGTTGATGAGACACTGGTGCAAATGATAAGGGACGTAAAACAGGTCAAGGTGAATGCGTCTCTCTTTCTACAAGTGGAACAGCAGCATACTTGTGTTTTTAACAACGTCACTGCTCAGCTGACGGGCTAACTCGTACTGCACTGTACATGTAACTTCTACAGTTTAATTGGTTATAGTGTTTCCAGATGTAAGATCGTAGTTGTAATTTTTACCTCTGCACGATCAATAGTCAGAAGTGTATTGTAATTTCACAATCTCTAAGAAAGAAGAGGATTTCTTCAAGAATGTTATTCACTATTAGTCTTATTTGGAATGAAATTCAGCAGATTAATTTGCTCTGAATTGATCTGGTGTTTTGTCACGTTTTGTTTATTTTATCTTCACTTTCTCCCTCACACAGACATGCCTCCGTATCCCCAAGGCATTAGCAAACTTGTTTCTAATTTGATGTTGTAGAATATGATCATTTTATGCAATTATGATTTGATTTCTGGCTCTATGATTATTTGGTATCTAGCAACACTGGTTATAACATCCTAAAAACTACAGAGAATGGGCCATATATTTCTCTCACTTAAGTTTTTATAACCATTAAATACAATGTTTTTAATGGATTGTACACTTTTGTATGCCAGCAATGTAAATTAAGTTTGATATAGGTGAAAAGAAAATTCACTCACACCGGCTTAATCAAGGACACATGAAACAAAGGATGTATCCTCAAGATGGATGGTGTGAAACTGAGGACAGAGGCTTGCGGTTAGACAACTTCCCTGTTCGTCAGATGGGACTAGAGATGGTTGGTACCCAATGGAGGACTCGAATGGAGACAGGTCTGTAGCTAAGGAAACGTGACAATTATGTGCGTATTCCTCCAAGGGTAAATGGACAGTCCAAGAGGATGGATGGGAAAAACAAACAGCGAAGGGTCACCTCAAGCGCCTGATTCATACACTCCATTAGTTTGTGGATGGAACCCTGCACTGAGGGCCACCTTGTCTCCCAAGGTGGAACCAAGCCCTTCCCGACTTGAGAAACAAACTGAGGCCCTCTGCCAGAGAGGATTTCACAAAGGATGCCATGCAAACGAAATACATGCTTGGTGAGGAACTGAGCTGTCTCAATAGAGGAAGGAAGCTTATGAAGCGGGACAAGGTGGCAAGCTTTGGGGGAGTGCGGGGGACAATAGTAGTAAGAATGTTGGTAAACCCTTAGAATAAGGCAAACCGGTAACAAAATCTAAAGAAATGTGACCAAGGGTGTTTGGGGATGGACAGAGGCTGAAGCAGACCAGTGGGGGGTTAGGTAGGGGATTTATTGCGGGCACAGATAGAGCAAGTCAGAACATAATCCTTAACAACCCTGTATAATGATGGCCAACAGAAATTCCATCTGATAAGGGTAAGGGTACAATTAACTCCAGGGTGACAAGAAAGCTTAGCATGCGAGTCCAGTGAATAAGGTAAGACCTGACAGAAGAAGGGACAAAAATCTGGTTGGGGGTCCGGTACCAGGATCCTGTTCGGACTGCTGGGCTTCCAGTACCTGATCCCTTATTTCCCATGACAGGGCCCCAACCTCACAGGAGGATAGAATGATGGTGGACACAGAAGGTTCAAGGTCAGGAGTAAACTGGTGAGAGAGGGTGTCTGGGTTGGTGTTCTTCAAACCGTGTCGGTATGAGATGAAGTTAAAGCGGGAAAGGAATAGTGACTTTGTGACTGCCTGCGTTTTAAGTGTCTGACTTTTTGAAGGTAGGACAAGTTCTAATAGTCCGTCCATACAATAACAGGATGTTCAGCCGCCTCCAACCAGTGGCGGCACTCCTCGAAAGCCATCTTGATGGCAAGGAGTTCCCGGTCACCAACATACTTTTGCTCTGCTTGAAATAAAATGGTGAGAAGGAGTAAAAAAAAACTGCACCCACTCCTGCGTCTGAGGCATCAACCGAGGACAAACTGTTTGGTAGAGTCCAGCTGCATGAGAATAGGGGCTTGGGCGAACTTCTTTGTAGAGATGAGACCTGTGAAGGTAGGGCAGTTTGGCTGCAATTGTTAGCCCAGCGGTAGAAGTTAGCAAATCCTAAGAAGCGTTAAAGTTGCTTAAGTGGGTTTGGGTCAGTTGATGACTGGTTCAACCTACTTGGGGTATGTCTTCACCTGCCCACTATTCAGGATGTGTCCCAGGAAGGTGATAGAAGAAGATGCATGGAACTCACACTTTTCAGCTTTAGAAAAAAAAAAGTCAATTCTTGAGATGTCGCTGGAGCACTTGACGGACGTATGATTTGTGTTGCGGGAGTGTTCTAGAAAAGATGAATGTCATCAAGATATATGAAAAACAAACTGATTAAAAAAAATAAAAAATCCCAGAGACCATCATTCACAAGAGACTAAAAACCTGCAGGAGCGGTAGTAAGCAAGTCCAAAGGTCATAACCAAGTATTCAAAACGTCCAAGGGAGGTCTTGAAAGCCTTCTACTGCAGAGATCCAGTTTAGTAAAATAATGAGAGCTGTGGACGGGTTCAGCTGCTGTAAGAAGTGGAAGAGGGTATTTGTTCTTTACAGTGATTTGATTTAACCCCCTGTAATCAATGCAGGGCCTGAGTGACTATTCTTTTTGCTGACTAATCAAAAACCCTGCCCCAACAGGAGAAGAGGAAGTGCGAATAATCCCAGAAGCTACACACTCACTGATGTATTTCTCCATTCTCTCTCTTTCTGGTTTTGACAGGTTATATAACCTACCAGAAGGAAGAGGGGCACTGGGGAGCAAATCTCATATGGGCAATGGGGAGGAAGAGAGAGAGGGCTTTAGACCTACTAAAAACCTTGTGATACGTTGGTGAGAGCAATTGGAGAATCCTCAGGGAGAGGATCAAGAAGGGATGTTGCTGCTGACTGAAGGCAAGTAGAGAATTATTGCTCCAGGACTCAACTCTATTATTTTTCCAGTCTAGATGCGGGTTATGAAGCACAAGCCATGAGTAGCCCAACACTGGGGGACTGAGGTGAGAAGACATAAAATTTTAGTTATTTATTTTTTTTAACAAATTTTACGAATAATATCAGAAGCAGAGATCATTTTACCAAAAGTCTGAAGTCAACAATGAATGAGTCAAAAGTACCTTGGCGATTCACCAAACTTTGTTCGGGCCTACTGAAGAGCTCTTCCTCTCAGACCACGCTATGGGTGGAGGCTGCCGTGGTGTGGCAGCTGCTCTGGCTGGAAAAGCAGGAAATCCTGTTATGGTAAGCCTCTGGAAGAGTCCGTGACAGAGACCTGTAAGGTGATCCATGAGTTGGTTAGAATATTTTTGTTGTTCACAAAGAGTGTAACGAAGTTGGTCATGACGTTGAAGGTTTTGTTCAAAACTGGAGTCCTGAGGTGATCCTGCTGGGTGATTATGTCATGATGGGTGGCAGTTTCCTAGCCCACGTGCAGAACCATAGAGACAAAATAAAACGTTTTTTTATTGTAGGTGTAAACCAGAATAAGTCATTGGTGAAATCGACCTGCACTGATCAGGACCTCTGAACTGCTTTGACGGTGAGCGATGAGAGCAGGAAGGGAGCAGCTAGGTCCTGGTGGATCCTTGGTCCATGGGGAACACTGGGGCTCCAGAAAGAGTGCAACAGTCAAGAGAAGTCCGGCGAGAGCTTGACACGAGGGGGAGGCTGGCGAAGCCGAGGACATCAGGCTGTGCTTGGCAGTTCACAGATGAGCTTTTCCTAGAAGAAACCAAGAGGCGCACAAGAGCGTCAGCTAGAAAATGGCAATCATCCAGCAAAGTATAGATGTTCCATGGCTCCTTATAACACCAGCCTCCCTGACGAGATGATCAGCTCCAGGTAAACAGGAACACACACACACACACACACACACACACACACACACACACACACACACACACACACACACACACACACACACACACACACACACACACACACACACACACACACACACACACACACACACACACACACACCAGAATCCTAACAGCTTCAGTAAGTGAAAGGCAATTCCTTATAAATCTGACAGTGGATTTTTAACCAGGGTTAAAAGTTTGTGATAAAGTTACTTTAAAGGAGCATGAGGCAGGATTGAGGCAGGATTTATGAAAAAAATTTGTATACGTTTTAAGTTTTCTAGTAATAATGTCAGATGAAGCTTTCCAAACCAAAAAGAATGAGCCCTCTACCGTATCTCTCCGTTGCCTTGAACAGGCTGTGTGCTGCAAAATGTGCTGCAATTGTGACCGGAATTTCCCGCGCTGTCCTGCGGATGTGACGTCACATGACGCTGCATGCGCGTTCTCCCTGTTCTCCCCGTTCTCCCCGTTCTCCCTGTTCTCCCGTGCCGGCTTCGCTGTTGGCTGCAGTACCCCCAACGGCCGTCGTGGCGAAGGGTGGCGCTAATGAGTCTAATTTCTTAAAAGGAGCCTCATGCTCCTTTAATAAACAATTCAAAACAAGTATAAGAAGTTTAATACGTTTCCAGTGAAGATACAACAGCAGACTTACAATATCGTATAATATAGGCACAGTAAATTGTTTCTAAATGATATTCAGTCAATAATCATGTTTTGTCTAGAATAGTATCATATACAATTTAGTTATATAGAAATGTAAATGAAGAGTTGAATATCCAGGTGTACTTTGCTTATCCTGCCAATGCACTTTAAATGTCACAGTAAATTTGTTGATTATTAAACTAAGTTGGCTTTGTCGAATTCAAGGTAATAATATACGTTCCTTTCCTAAAAGCTGAAAAGAGAGTGCAGCTGCAAGCCCACTTGAGAGCAAATCAACTCATCATTCATCATGCTGCATGTGTTGAAATTCAACAGGTAAGCATAAGCAGCGCTCACTTCCTGTCATCACTGCATCACAAGAACACCCAGCATACAGCCCGCTGTCTGGTATGGTAATACATATCATTGCCTGGACCAAACTCCAACACTTCAGGTCGAACTCATCAGATATCATGTATAGTAATTTACATTCCACATTGAAGCATCCCCGTACACATTAAAAAATTAACAGCTTTATATAATAGAATTTAACAAATGTCCAATGGACATTATTTATATAAACCATGTACATATAGGTGGCAATATTAATTGAAATATATAAATTAAGCACTAAAAGAAAGGATATTTGAGTTTGGTAGAATATACTTCCATAGGATGGCGGCGCCCAGGACGGCAGCAGCTGCAATGGGTCTGATAGCACCAGTGAATTTTATATCAAAAAATACAAATAGGTTGCATATTTCTGACAGAAACTGGCAGCGAAACTACTCCGACACGCTATGTCACCGCCAGGAAATACTAGACTTGGCAAAATTCAGCAGTTCCGGGAACATAGTTGTGACCACTCTGGAATTTCTATGCAGCCTCCGACTGCTACGACGATCACATCCAGGGGCCAGAGGAGCAGCGGAGTCTCGTATCAGCAGGATTCCCCCCGGAAGAGCTGGAGGAAGTGTCTGGGGTGAAGGAAGTCTGGGCATCCCTGCTGAGGCTGCTGCCCCCGCGACCCCGGAACGGATAAGCGGAAGAAGATGAATGAGTGAGTGAGTGAGTGAGTGAGTGAGTGAGTGAGTGAGTGAGTGAGTGAGTGAGTGAGTGAGTGAGTGAGTGAGTGAGTGAGTGAGTGAGTGAGTGAGTGAGTGAGTGAGTGAGTGAGTGAGTGAGTGAGTGAGTGAGTGAGTGAGTGAGTGAGTGAGTGAGTGAGTGAGTGAACTTTTGAATGGTTTGACATAAAGACTTGTGGGTGGTGTCATCAGACTCAGTTTTGAGTCCTTGAACATAATTGGTGCAAATTAGCCCCGCCCCTTCATCTGATTGGTCGATATCTGATAGTTCCTACTTTCTGCCATAACTTTTGAATGGTTTGGTATAAAGAGTCGTGGCTGGTGTCATCCGCTAAATGTCCAGGCCTGAAGAGTCTACATGCAAGTCGTACAAGCGCTTCCATTGCAACACGCCTGAACGTCCACAAGGGTGCGAGGGCCCGTTCATCGCTGCTTGCAGCTTTAATTCTGTATATATTTCTATACTTTTCTCTGTTATATTAACATCGTACAAAACATTGTAAACCGTCACTTGACTTGGACTGAACTTTTCTTGTTTTTGTAAATTTCATGCCACACTTTTTCATTCATATTATATCACTGCCACTTCCAAAGGTTTTCTTATGGTCAATTCAGCAATTCCTCTTTCCTCCTACCGCAGCTGATGATCACCACTGGAATCCTGTTTTTCATTACTGTTCCTGCTGCAGGTACCCTCTGTCTGTAGGATATTTAATAAATAGACTGAGGTGAAGTACAGTACAAGTCAAAGTGAAAAATTGTTCTTTTTGCAACAGACTCAGTCATCCTAAGAACTGGATTTCCTCCAACTCTGAGTTTCTTATCTTTGAATGTGTGTACATGTGTTTTTTTTTTTTTTCTTTTTCTTTTTTTTTTTTGCCTGCACAGACCTCAAAATCAAATCATTGCCATTTGGACTGGCAAGAACAAAGACTTTCAGTCAAGTTGGATTTGGTTTCCCGGGGATAAACTGGAGAACAACCAGTAAGAGGAATCATTTGTTCCTCTACACACACATTCCCTGGTCTTGGCAGATTTTGACAACCTTGTTAGAGTCTCTTCAGCAGAGATATAACTTTAAATATAACAGTATTCTTTTTATCCTCCTTAGACACATCAAGATCATTTGTGACTTTGAGTGATCTTCTGAGTTTAAAGAATCGATTTCTTGTCATGACCTCAGCAATGATGGGGATTCTAGTCTTTGCAGCCCTCATTGTCAGTCGTATCCAAGGCAAGCCATACAGGGAAATGAGCCATACAAAATGACTGTATTTTCCCAAAACCACCACAAACTATTGACTACAAAAAGTTGTGCTTTAACTTTAAAAAGACAATATTTGAATATATTAACAACTCACAACTCACTCTTTGTGCCCATAAAATATGCTGATTGAGAAGGTAGTCATTTTGGGGGGACAAATCATGAGATGAACCCCAACGAGTCACATGTTACTCGAATACCAACAATGTTTTCTCCACAGCACAACATTAAATAAAGTTTTGAAACTGTTTTCCCGCACAGAGGACAAAAATGCATTGTCTCAGGGTCTCAGGAGGTGGCAAGTGGGGAAAAAAGTTGCTAACGTTTTTGAGAGACAGGAAGGACGTCCTGTCCTTGATTGATCTAAATCTAACCCTCTCAAAGGTTTTGGGTTATATTGTTGTACCATTTACCAAATAGCTTCACTTCTAAAGTGAAGCGGAGCTTACGTATTAGATGCTGTATGTGCTTGAGCATTGTCTCAGGGAAAGATGTTTCGATGGGAACATATGTTGCTCTAAAGCCAGTATAAGAATTGATGTTTTCTTTCCAGATGTGCAAGCTGTGCAATTTTATCTCAAACTTGTGCCTAATTTTTAATGCAGCGGGCACACAATCAGATACAGCAGATGATGAGATATTAAGTCTTCATAACATTTGCTCAAGGAACATTATTTTGAAATTGTTCCATAATTTTCTTATAGTTTTTCTCAGATTAGTACACCTTAGCCCATCTTGAGTTCTGTTACACTCTCAATCTCTTAAATGCCCCCATCATCTTACAACTAATTCGCCTAAATAGTTGCAAGATGTCCTTCCATGTGTTTCTTCGTAGTACCACTTACTTTTCCAGCCATTTGTTGCTCAATTTATATATTTTTTTTCTTTTGAGAGACAAATTCAAAATGACAAAATATATTTCATGAAATAGTTAAATGTTTCACTTTCAACATTTGATGTTTTCTGTATTCTCTTTTGAATAAAATATGGATTTTTGAGATAAACAAATGATTGATATATTTTTCCTTCTTTTCCCCCCTCCATTTTAAAGAGCTTCTCCGCGTTTTGGGGAATTGGGGTTGTAAATCAAAATGTGGATTCATTTATTTTATCTGTCAATATGTGTAATGAACCAAACATGAATATGTTTTACAGGATTATTCACAGCTGTGATGAAACGCCCAGGTGTTCACATCTGCTCTGCAAAGGAAAAAAATGGAAGCACTCCATGGAATACATCAAGTCAGGGCTGCCAGCGTTGAGACAACCCCGTTGCTTCTTCACTTTCTGCTTTGTTGACTGCTTAACAAAACAGCTCATGTGAAATAAAATAGCGAGTTCTTGTCAAAACGCTGCTGCTCATGCTCAGTCTGGGATGCATAAACAGTCGGGTGTGTGTAAGTTTAATATGAGCTTTTCTATCATCAGAGGCAGTCTTGACATTCGTTCAAAACATCAACGAACAACTGGACCCTGCTCCATATTTTTTCAAGCAGGTGGGTGTCTGTCAGGCATGTCTCTAGTGCAGTAACAGTTGACATCAAAAAGTGAACGCACACGACTCCGAGCTTGAAATCAGACAATTATTGGCTTCAGGATGCCAGTCTGCTCTCTGTAAACTCAGACATTCAAACCAATTGAGCACTAAGGGAATTTCACAAACCCAGAACAAAGGCCATGCAAGGAGTTCATATCTGAATGAAATATTTGATTTCTTTGTTTTGCTCCCAAGGCTTGTGTACCAATAACTTCAAAACATGAAATATCATAAAATACAGCTGCTCCTCAAACGGCCGCCTTTGAGTAACCAAAGAGGGAAAATCTCTATAAAGCACAGGAGCAAACATGCTGTAAGATGTTTTATTCATTCATTAGAGCTCCATCAGCTTATACAGAGACAACATCAAACATGGATAAAAATAAGAATTTCATGAAACCGACTCAAAACAGGCTGCAAGGCTTTTGGCTTGGTAGATTGCACACGAATGTTGCCTCTGCCCTTCAAGTTCTTTTAATGAAATATGTGCCATGAATGAGAGGAATGACAATTCTGTCTTCTCTTGAAACCAACAGGCTCCCCTGATAAAATTGCACGCCTGAACCTCAGCAGCTGCAAACACATCGCGGCTTAAATGACATCTTGCTGTGGCTACAAACATTACAGCATGTGTTTCAACCCTAGGATTTGCAGCTGCACGTTTCTCTTCTTTGATGTTCTTCATTAATCACAATTGTTTCCTCAATGAGAAATGGTTCATACTAAGAAACAGTTAACCTGTGCATCAATAATGTTTAATAAGATTGTTTCTGCAGGATGCATTCGGTGAAAACCTCATCATTTGCTGTTACAGTCAGCTTAAAATGCTATACAGTATGACTCTTAATGTCACAGTTTGGTTATTCAGTTCCTGTTTTATTTTGAACCCTGTGTCTTTGTGTTTCAGTTCTGTCTTGACTTCCCTTGTTCCCATCTGCCCTAATCGTCTGCACCTGTGTCTCGTCAACCCTTCTGTGTATATTTTGTCTTGTCTTTCCCTTGCTCCCTGCTGGGCTGTACTGTTTCCTCCCTCGATGTGTCATGTAATGGTTTGGGATTTTTGCAATCCTGCTCAGCAGCACTTTGGTTTTGTTTGATTAAAAAATCACTGTTTTCTGGAACTCAACCGTCCTGGTCTCCTGCATCTGGGTCCTATCCACCACATACGTGACAGAACGGACCAGCCAAGCATGGACTCAGCAGGAGAATACATCACTCTCTTGGAGTACTTCCGCCGGGAGGCAGAGAAAACATATGCCACGGTTTAAGGAAGAGGAGTCCCCCTTCTGGGGATTGGGCCAGGCTTTAGGCCTAATATAGACTGAAAAGGAGATGTCGGCAGCGGCAAGAACCCCACCATGTCCCTGTTCCCAAGGTGGTCCTGGACGCACAGCAGCCTGTCCCTGATTCCGAGGTGGTTCTGGACGCACCCCAGCCTGTCCCTGTTCCCGAGGTGGTTCCTAACCCATCCCAGCCTGTCTCTATGTCCAGGACTCTGCCTCCCCTCAGCTGAGGCACCTGTCCAGGAGTCTGCAAGCTGCTTCTGTTCCTGATCATGTTTCTGACTTGAGCTTTGACTCTGATTCTGTTCACGAGGACTGTTTTGAACATGCTAAGGGGGAAGTCACACGGATGTCTGGTGACATCGCATCTTTGGTCCGGATCGGTCATCAGCACCAACATCAACTCCAGCAACAACAACAGCAGCTGGCCCAGGTGATCCAGGCACTCACTAACCTGGCAGTCCCGTCTGTACCACTCTTGCAAAGGACCCTGCTTGCCCTTCATTCGGCACCTAGGCCCCTTCCAAGGACCCTGCCTACCCCTCAGCTGGAACCCAGGACCCTGACAATCCCCAGGCCCCTGCCACGGACCCTGCTCGCGCCTCAGCCGGCACCTGGGCCCCTGACACGGACCCTGCTCGTGTCTCAGCCGGCACCTGGGCCCCTGACACGGACCCTGCTCGCATCTCAGCCGGCACCTGGGCCCCTGCCACAGACCCTGTCTGCACTTCAGTCAGCGCCAGTGGAAGTACCTGAACCAGTTCCACAACCTGCTCCATTGCCGGTCGACGTTCCAGAACCAGTTCTAGAGCCAGGGAGAGTACTCAAATCTGTTCCGGAACCAGTAAAAGCACTAGAACCTGCCCCTGAGCTGTCTGCCCAGTCCCAAGGGCGGCCCCCTGAATTGTCTCACCGGTGTGCCCGGCCCCGAGGGCGGCCCCCTGAGCTGTCTCGCCATTCTGCCCGGCCCCGAGGGCGGACCCCTCAGCTGTCTTGCCATTCTGCCCGGCCCCGAGGGGCCCCTGAGCTGTCTTGCCATTCTGCCCGGCCCCGAGGACAGGCCCCTGAGCTGTCTTGCCATTCTGCCTGGCCCCGAGGATGGGCCCCTTCCGCCCACCCTGTTCTTGGTTTCTTTGGTTTTTGTGGAACATCTGGAAGCTGTTCCTTAAGGGGGAAGGGGCGTTGGGGGTTAAGTTCAGTTTGGTTATTCAGTTCCTGTTTTATTTTGAAACCCGTGTCTTTGTTTCAGTTCTGTCTTGACTTCCCTGGTTCCCATCTGCCCTGATTGTCTGCACCTGTGTCTCATCAACCCTTCTGTGTATGTCTTGTCTTTCCCTTGCTCTCTGCTGGTCTGTACTGTTTCCTCCCTCGATGTGTCATGGTTTGGAAGTTTTGCAATCCGGCTCAGCAGCGCTTTAGTTTTGTTTGATTCATAAATCATTGTTTTCTGGAACTCCTCCCTCCTGGTCTCCTGCATCTGGGTCCTATCCACCACATATGTGACACTTAAGCATTTTTAGGCCAAGTGATCATATTTTCAGTCGAACTGCAGTCTGTTTATTACTAAAAAGTTACAATGCTAAAAGAGGTTCTTTTTAATATTCTCCAATAACCTTCTAGAGTTTAAATTGTATTGATGATTCAGTATTTTATTTACTGCCCTATAAAGCGTTAAAAATTGTGTTTAAAGAAAACAAACAAAAATGAAAGCTGCAAGCAGCGATGAACGGGCCCTCGCGTGTGCAATTTTCACCAATAAAGGTCAAGGACTCAAAACAAAGTCCGATGACACCACCCACGAGTCTTTGTGTCAAACCATTCAAAAGTTATTGCAGAAAATAGGAACTATCACATATCGACCAATCAGAAGAAGGGGCGGGGCTAATTCATGCCAATTATGTTAAAGGACTCAAAACCAAGTCCGGTGACACCACCCACAACTCTCTATGTCAAACCATTCAAAAGTTATGGCAGAAAGTAGGAACTATCAAATATGGGCCAATCAGATGAAGGTGGGGCGCGCTTTTTGGCGTCTATCGTCGCCACGGTAACGCTTTTGACTGAGAAAAGTAATACCCATTGTCGCAGGATCGAGACGAACATTTTGATGTATAAAATC
The DNA here is from genome assembly GCF_033807715.1 of Cololabis saira. Classification (NCBI taxonomy): domain Eukaryota; kingdom Metazoa; phylum Chordata; class Actinopteri; order Beloniformes; family Belonidae; genus Cololabis; species Cololabis saira. Next base: position 25,140,723 of record NC_084588.1, on the reverse strand, counting down.
CCTGGGTGCACGTTACGGTTCGGGCCGCATTAACGGCCAAAGGAATGGCTTAAATTGCGCCAAAATGACACGATTAATTCAAAATTCAAAATGGCTGACTTCCTGTTTTGTTTCGACCATAGCGCCAAGACACTTTTCTTTAAGTTGCGACATGATACAGGTGTGTACCGATTTTCGTGCATGTATGTCAAACCGTATTGTGGGGCACGAAGTTTTCTAGGGAACGCTGTTGAGCCATTAGGCCACGCCCATTAATGCAAACCATTAAATATCAAATTATTCGCCAGGCCTGGCTTGCATGAAAAATTTGGTGACTTTTGGGGCATGTTTGGGGTGCAAAAAGGCCCTCATTTCGTTGGAAAAATAAAAACGAGAATAAAAATTCCTACAAATACAATAGGGCCTTCGCACTGTCAGTGCTCGGGCCCTAAAAACGCATGTGGCCACCATTTCTGCTGTATGATTGTGCTCTTCTTTCTTTATATTTTTCAAAGATATGCAGCATTAGTCATTTTAAATTTCAGGGTAGACATTACATTTAACATGTTGGATATCAAAGAAAAAGTTTTTATCAAATTTTAGACATAGGAAGCTGCACACTAGTCTTGTATTGCACTGCAGTCCCCATTGTTTGTTAGGTCCAGTGCACAGCACAGCAATGCTAGCAGCACAACAATCACAGCCTGCTATTGCTCCTGGCTATAGGCTATATGGATGGCACAGAATGTTTAGTTTAACTTTAAAGGGAAACTACAGTGTGTGAGTTGTGCAGTCTCCAGGAAACTCCTGATGGGTTCAGTAAAATTGTTGGAATGTAAGTGTCTTTCATAATTGTCATGATTGTCATGTTATGTGGGTTTATGATGTGTAGCCATTTGTTCACTTAGTATTCATTTCTTTCTGTTTATAGTCACAGCTCATATTTCATAGTTTTAAAACTAGTTTAAAACTGCTGATCTTAAAGTGTAGCATTTGTTAGAACTGCTGTGCCTTGGCCACCAGTGCATCAGTAGGAGACTGGCAAGATGGATCTCTGATGATTTTCATCTCCCAAATCCCACAAGAATCCAGCTGCTATGCACAGTAAGTATATCCAAGAGGATGAGCATTTGCGCTGTAACAGTTTAACTAGCTGGTTACATGAAAACAAGCTCCCTTCCCCAAACATTACTTTTGCTTTGGAAAAATACCAACTTCCAGTGATTATTGCTGTTCAGCATCGTCATCATTCATTTACAAAAAGATAAATGACCAGTCTTTCCATCCCTTTATTATAATGATAAAGACAGGGCAGCCAGGCCCCCCAATCCTCCTCAAGCTTTTACAGCACTGGTGAGAGGTCTACCTCTACAATAAGACAACCCTATTATGACAGAATGTTGTTACTTCTAAAAATAAAAACTATATTAAATATAAATTACAGTTTTATGAGAAGGTAAACATGGAGTGATTGTTTTTCCTGTGTGTGTGCGTGTGTGTGTGTGTGTGTGTGTGTGTGTTAATATATATTAACAAATATTCAGATTTTGTGCACATCATTAAAACCAACATTATGTTTTATGCGCACTTTGCCTTTTAATGTGAGGTAGATGACAAGCGCTTCGGGCTACGTAGGTTAATTTAGTTTCCCTACAAAATGTGAATGCCTTAGTCTTTAACATTTAATCCAAAGGGAGATATTTTTCAAGAAGCCAAAAGGGTGTGTGAAGGGTAATAAATCCCGAGCTTGACTCTATGGAGCCTTGCAGAGGTTTCAACACATGCGAAAAACCTGGCCTCATGGGTATACGGTGAGAGAAACTGGGGGCAAACTTCTTACCTTAATAATGCACAAGGTTAAAAGGTCATAATAGAATTTCCAATTCTGTAAAACCTGAGAGAGGCAAGGTAGGAAAAGAGGTCCAAGGCAATTTCTTTCCTTCATAACACTAAAAAATCATTCTAATTACTTGATTTATTGATAATCTATGCTTGCTGGCAAAAAAATATAAAGCCTCTGCTGCTTTCACTTCTTTAAAATTCAAGTCATTAAAATATGAGTAATTACCAAAGATGTTTTCAGATTAAAGTGTCATATCAGTATGTTGTGACTATGTGCAAAACACAGCAGAAAATGAGTATGAGTTGTTGAGCCAAAGAGGCTAGTTAAAATGAAATCCTCTTCCAAAAAAAACATTTACATTTTCAGAACTTCTGAAAACCAAAACAGAGGACTCAAACATGATATTCTTGTATTATTTGTTTTTACTGTACTAACATGGAAAAACATAGATCCAGTTGCTGAATATTTAGAAACTAACATATGATAGCCTCTCAGGTTTAATTTTACAGATCAAGCAATATAGCTCATGTCATCTGAACTGGGGAGAGATGTAGTTATGTCCCTCTGCAGTAATAAATGGTGATTATGAAACATGCTACCCCCCCCCCCCCCCCCAACACTCTATACTTCAACTGAGCATATTACCTTAAAATAACCCCTAATAACACTATCTTCATGCTGTGTCTCTGAGTCTCCATTGCCCATTCAGAGAGTGGGGCAACCAAAGACATTTGGTACTTGACACAAGGGATAGATCTTATATATGAATTTAAATCTTAGGATTAGAGCTGCCTGCATGACAAGAGCAATATGTGTATCTGGTACAATGACATTTCCACTACATATCTGTTGAGATTCTCTCAAGGGAACTTCTTTGTAGTTATGGTGTAAGATGTAATCCCAGCAAAGGTGTCATATGTATAGGATTGATAATTTGAATAACACTTTGGCTGTGGACTCATGTATGAGCAAACTATGGGGTAGTTCTGTATTTTCTCAATACTGATACAAAATGTTAAAGGATTTGTTGAAGGTAAAACATATTAATTATGTAAATGATCCAATTTTTCATCATGGAGGCTCAATTTCTTTAAGTGTTTTTCAGCTCAAAGAGACACAAATCAAACATTTTCTGAAGTTTATTATGTTATTAGGGCCCACTGACTGACCTTGATGTTTCCTTGGAACATTTAACTAACCCCAAGGTGGCTATTATTGTGATGAATATTCGGCGCTGCTGTCAGCACCATGGCTTATTTATTTACCCAGCAAGAGGTAGCTCACTACCTCGCCGTGACCTCACGCTGTGTCTTCCTTCCTCATTTGTCAACCTGCACATCCTCTGGCGCCCATGCAGCTCTGGCAAAGGGGGGTGAACATGAAGTACAACTGAGGCAGCTGAAATGTACACAAACCAACAAACAAATAACCATAAGCAGAATGCTGATGTGAGTATTTAATATAAAATGCCTTAATCTTACACGTTTGTTTCACTTTTTTCATGTTTCCTAGCATGAGGTGTTGATGGATTTTGGTATTTTATGTAGATTTCCCCATAATAAGAGAAAAACAAAGCACTAACAAGAAGTTTAAAATAGCAGCCATCTAAGATTTTCTCATAATACCCTTTTAAGATTTTTTTTTGCAATATAGCACTGTATTTGTGCTATTCATTCCATCCATCCATCCATCCATCCATCCATCCATCCATCCATCCATCCATCCAGCGAGCGTGTTAAGGAAAGAGTCCCAGGCCTTCTTCTCCACGGCCACTTCCTCCAGCTCTTCAGGGGAATACCGAGTTGAAGAGATGTTATCTCTGTGGCATGTCCTGGGGAAGACCCAGGATACGCGGGGTCCTCAATCTGATTGGACAGGCCTAAAACACCTCCTCAGCAAGAAATTCAGGGGGTATCCTAACCAGATGCACAAACCACCTTAACGGGCTCTTCTCGATGTGGAAGAGCAGCGACTCTACTGAAAGTTTGCAACCATAATTGAGAGGGGGAATGTAAATCGACATGTCAGATCTCACCCAACTATCTCTTTATCACAATAACCCAGTATAGAGTCAACATCACTGCCACCTGTCACTTTTTTCACTTGTGAATAAGAACCAGAATTCCTTAGTTACCACAAACCACATTACCACGTTTTTCTGATTTGGTTGTACCCATTTCCATCACCGCTGCTTCACATTAGGCTGCGAAGAGCTCCTGTGATAGCTGTAGACAACGTTTGTATGTTTAAAGTGTGTGTGTCACTTTAAACATACTATCTATATGTAACACAACCACACACACACACACACACACACACACACACACACACACACACACACACACACACACACACACACACATATATATAACAACAATATATGCGTATATACGTATATGTATGTATATATTAATCTGAAAAATAAAATGTGATAGTGTCATTCATGTTATCCGATTCTCAGCTAACATAAAATAAATGAATAAATAGATAAAAGGCAACAGTAGTATTTCAAGAAACTGTAAAAAAAAAAGTAAGTAATACATCATCACTTGCTATCGTGTAGAATACACCTCTTTAATAAAGTACTGGCACACTGTGAAGAAATCAAAAGATGCGGCTTGAGTTCAGAGAATACGATACTGCAGCTTTTTTCCTGCATACATCAGTTTGTTCATTCTTCTGAAGTTGTGCCACAAGATTTTGATCTTTCGACAGTCTGCCATTACTTTATTAAAGCTGAAAAACATGTAGCTGCACAGTTTGTTTCTTGGCTTAGAAAGAGTAATAATAGAACCATAGTAAAGTGGATTTTCAAAGCTTATATAAACCCATGTAGTACTTAAAAAAATACTGTCTGTGGTGTTACACTCTGCAACACATGAAAACAGTTTTCATGCTGACAATACATGTTCTTTTTCAATAAATTGGAATACCTAGTCAAGTTGAGTGCATAAAACCTAAAAAGACAAAACTATACAAGCCCCAAGAAAGCAGCAGCTTAACCATGTCTTGTTCTTATAATGGCTTAAGGTGTTTTGATTAGGTCATTTTTTCATATGCTTAAAGGACCCAAGGGGGACCAAGTTCCTCGTTGGAGGGAGGAGATTTTGTTTATCTCAGAACTACATGACCATGTGGTACATTTGTGAATCGCTCAAATAATGGTAATATGAGCATTTGAAGCAAACTGTCATGGTTGGTCCTCCGGCCTTCAGTACTTTTCCACTCACCTCTCTCCTGCTCACCCCATCTGCCAGCCACACCCACCTCGTCAGTCACTCCATTCACCTGCTCTCCCAGTTGCAGCTCCTCAGCAATCAAGACGGTATAAAAGCTCCATTCTCCTCCACACTCACTGCCAGATTGTCTCTTAGCCGTCCCCATGCAAGACCTTCCAGCGCCCTCAGTTGTGATTTCCCGTTGCCGACCCTGCCTGTTATCGGACTCTGCCTTGTCTCCTGTCCTCCGGTGCCCGACCTTGTCTTCCGAACCGATTATTGCCTGATCCTTGTCCTGCATTCCTGCCTACTCTTCGCCCTGTTGTGGGAAATAAAGCGAACCAGACAAACTACCGCTGTGTGCTCTGTGTGCTGCATTTGGGTCCAAAACCTCACTCCGTTACAGTACGATCTGACCCAGCGCACCCTCCGGCCCGACAGAATGGGCCAGCCAATATGGACACAGAAGGAGAACTGATTACCCTCGCTGAGTTTTTCCGCCGGGAGGTAGAGAAGAACATGCCTCGGTTTGAGGAGGAGGAGTGCCCCTTCCGGGGAGCACGCCTGGCTCGAGGGGGGCCCAGGTGTTCTCAGCCCCAGGAGAGACAGCGGCGGCGCGAGCCCCAGCCTGTCCTGGTGGGGGTCCCGGACGCACCCCAGCCTCTTCCCCCTGTCTGGGGAACAAGCCTGGCTGGAGATGGCCCCAGGAGTCTCCAGCTCCAGGAGAGAAGACGGCGGCGGCAGCCCCAGCCTGTTCCCGGACTTATTTTTACCTTGTACAGAAGCAGCATAGATGTCTCAGGGTTCTGAGCCATCTAAATCCCAGAGTGGAAACATGTATTGGGACCCCCTTGAAAATGAGATGTTACATCTCAAGGGGCTATCCCAGTGGTCGGCAACTGGCGGCCCCCGGGCCAAAATTGGCCCGTCTCCAATAATATCTGGCCCGCCAGATGACATTGAAAATCTGATAATATTTATATTTTTTTATTATTATTTACTATCACAAAAACGACAATTTGATAGAGAATTCAAAGCCTTTATTTAGAAAAGATAAAATAAAATAAAAGTAGAATCTTCATGATTCCGGACGCACACAATTCTGTATAGTTCCCTGTCACCTGTAGCATAGGGGGACCTTAATTAGAGGTGCACACAAATATTCAGGAGTAACGTAGGCACGGACTCCCGGCAAAACTCCTGAAGCTGTTGAAATGGTAAGACTTATCTTCGTTTTATGCAAGCTAGCTTGCTTTAAAGTGATTTGTTGTGGTTTAAACTGTGAAAAATACAGCTGATAACTTACCTTGAGTTTTGCTGTTGGTCTTTTAAACGGTAAAACGTCCATTATATGTCTAAAAATACGTCGGAAAATCCGCCTCATTTGCATATCCTCTCACTCGCTTCAGGAGACACAGAGACACAGAGAGCTGCTGCTCCGTGTGCACGTGCTGACTGTCCCCTGTGCTACTGTTCATATCATGGGTTTTTCATGTGTTTAATGTCCTTCTGTGTATTTTAAAGAAGGACTGCATTTGTTAGTAGCTTGGCAGAAAATAATATTATTATCACTAAGTTACTTATAGCCTAAGCGGTTTCATGACGCAGCCACAGAGTAGCGCTAAAGCAGTAATAACACACTAATAACAGTCTGTAGCAAATTCAAGTTACTTTATTTAAATTAATGACTTTCTTAAATTACTTTTTTGTTCAAGATATAATAGTATAATAATACTAGTAGCCTATAGATAAGGGGAAAAAAGTTTTGTTTAGTAGGAAAAAAAAAACATGTTTGGCCTGATTGATGTGATGTTCTGGCCCACCATTCAGTTGCTCTGAAAAAATTTGGCCCGAGGCCAAACTTACTTGCCGACCCCTGGGCTATCCTTTAATAAGTTCTGAAGTATTGTGGTCAAATTCATCAGTACTCCTTTTTTTTAAGAAATGAGCACTGTTTGCTCCAAATCCAAGATCAAACATCCAAGGAAGGCAAGACAAGGCAACTTTATTTCTATAGCACAATTCAACAACAAAGTGGTTCCCAGTAATTAAAACATAACTAAAAGTATGATTTATAGTTTAAACAAAAAAATCAATACAATAAAAACATAATAGAATTTACACGACGCAAACCTGAGGACTCTAACTCACACAGAGTTTGCAGGATTTAAAATATGATTAAGTTGTGAAACTCAAATTTAAATACCAGTGTAGAAGAAAGTTTAAGTGGAATAATTAAAGGCAGACAGACATCGGTTAAAAAGAATTAACACATGAGATGCAAGAACTAGGGTTGCAGTGCATTAAGGTAGATTACTGAAATGCAGCAGTAAATAAAAAGGTTTTCAACCTTGACTTAAAGCAACTGAGAGTTTCAGCAGCCCTTATGCATTCTGGGAGTTTGTTCCACATGCGAGGAGCATAAAGGCTGAAAGTTGCCTCACTGTGTTTGGTTCCAATTCAGGATACAGAAAGTAGGCGTTACCCTGACGACCTGAGTGTTCTGGTTGGTTCATGATGGACCAGGAGATCAGAGATGTATTTTGGCCTGAGACCATTCAGAGATTTATAAACCAACAGCAAGATTTTAACATCTATTCTGTGACAGACAGGAAGCCATTGTAAGATCCACGAACTGGAGTTATATCGTCCACTCTCTTGGTTTTTGTGAGGACTTGGGCACAAGCATTCTGAACTAACTTCAGCTCTTTGATGGATTTTTTAGGGAGACCGGTGAGAACAGCGTTACAGTAGCCCAGTCTACTGAAGATAAAAGCATGGACAAGTTTTTCTAAGTCCTGCTGAGACATTGGTGCTTTAATCCCGTCTTTAGGTGATAATAGGCTGACTTCACTGCTGTCTTAATGGGGCTATTAAAATTCAGGTCTGAGTCCACTCCTATATTTTTGGCTTGTGGTTCCAAGGCCTATGATGGTATGGAGTTGCATCAAAGTCCCTGGAAAAATGTCATTTCCAGTTCTGTGATGACACCATTAATGCAGAAAAGTACAGTGAGATATGAAAGCAACACATACTGACTTTTAGATGACATCTTTTATATTTATATTTATATTTTTGTTCAGTGTAAGTACGACTTACAATTTACCACTTACATGATGTAGTAACTGCAGTCAAGGGCCTAGCTGGCTGGCATGTTATGTAAAGGAAAACAATGAACTGAAAGATGCTAAGTGACTTGAGAAGAACATAATGATGAATAATGTGATAATGTGTTTATTGACAAAGTCATTTTTCAACATATTTATGAACTGCATCACTGTCAGCAAAAGGCAGTTGAGATGGATGCTGAGCACTGAAAGCACTCCTTCTGTTAAAGTTAAGGACTGTAAATAAACATGTTTTGTCTGAAGTCACTAGAGATTCTTCAACTAGACAACAATCTTTTCGAACACTGCTAGAGCTTGGCCGGAGCTCGTTGAAGATTAACTGAGGCAAAGTGAAATACTGTCCTGTGGTCTGACAAATGAAATATCAATACTTGTATTTATTTATGTTTTTAATATGGCGAGGGGCACATCTGACTTGTTATCAGATCATAGTTCACAAGCTGGAATCTATGATGATATGTGGCACATTACTGCTCATGCTCAAGTGCTCAAAGGCACCATTAATGTTTATCAATATGTATGGTACATGTTTTGGAACTATCATCATGATAATGTATTTCTCTAGAAAGGCTTTGCTTATTTTACCAGGATATCATCAAAGCTTGTTCTGCGTGTATCACAACTGCATGATTCTGTAGTAACATAGTCCATATGATGAATTTGCCTACCTGCTGCACCGACTTGTCACCTACTGGAAATATTTGGTGGATTATAAAATTATAATTTTGATAAAGGAGGCCTGAAATTGTTGAACAATTGAAGCACTTATGTAAAGGAAAAATTGGAAAACATAGAAGAAGAAGAAAAAGAAGAAGAAATTTTACACGTGTACAGTTTCAATAATTGAAACTTTTCCATAATTGTAGCTTTTTAGGAACTGAGTGAAATGTAAAATGTGGTTGTCTTCAACAATGCATAAAACATCATCATGGCATCAAATATTTTTAAAAGTTTGTATGTCACCGGACATTTTATAAAACTCAAACTCCAGCTTCAGTCTGCAGCGGAGGTTGCAGCGCCACACTGAGGCTGCGTCCTGACCTGGCCGCTGCTCAACTTTGTTCCCTCTGGACACGTAAATGGCCAGCTTTGCTGTGCCAGAAACAAAATTGAGTAGCTGCCACTTCTTTTTGTTCTCTTTTCTTTCTTTATATCCATAAATGAAAACCCTTCTCTGAAAACTGTACATTAAAAGAACTAAAAACTTGAGATAAAAGAGTGTGGAAATTTAAAAGTCTTTCACACTCGATAAAAAAAATGAAAAATCGTTTCAGGGTGACTACAAAACGGGCGGGCGTTTGACACAGATGGATTCATAACAGAGACCACAGCGTTGCAGGCAATAGCACCATGTCAAGTCCTCCATTGCACGTCTGCAGTCTGCTTTTTGATTGGGAGGTATAAAAGATCTCCCAGCATGGAGCCAATCCATCACCGAACCTCCTGCTCCATGCACACTGTCCTTTTTTCCAACTCCTTCCTGCATAACACTTTGACACAGTTATTGTACAACGTCTTTGTGATGTTGTTGTGTAGAGACACCGTTGTCGCCCTCTCCAGCAATGGGCCAGATGCTTCTTTCAGCTGGGGGGTCAGTTGGAGGTCTGGAAACGGGTCCCCTTGTATGGGCTCTGTCCTTCTGCAGTATTTTTTAAGGAGGATTTTCTCCTTGTCGTTTAGTCTTTCTCTCCATAGTTGAAGGGCGCTCTGTATGAGCCTGGTAGACCAGACCCCCAGATATGTGACTAAGGCCTCTGTTCCTTGTAGATCTGGTCCTGCTGCGTTCACCACGTACTTTAGTTGCAGCGTCCTGGAGCAGAGCAGTGCTGTGTAGCTTTAATCTGTTTGTCTAATACTTTTTCTCTCTCACTCCCTTCACCACCCATCTCGCATATCACCTCCACAGTTTCACCTTTCTCTCTTATCGCCTCACCTGTCTCCATCTCCTCCTCCAACCTTTCTACTTCAACTGTCCCATTATGGCCTTCTTTGTCTTGTCGGTTTGCTTGTTCCACCATCTCCAAAAACAGTAAGACAGACTTGTTCATGCGGGCGGCAGATTTGATGGAGCTGTGCTCGGCTGCCACCAGCCTCAGGCCAGTGGGAAAACACACAAAGGCACAAACTAAACTAACCCCAAAACAAACTAAACCCGTGCAACCACAAATACCTACATAAACCACCACCAAACAAAAAATAAGAAAAAGTCCAAAATATGGAAAAAATAATCCAATAACTTTCACTCCCATTCTCTCCCTCATTCACACTCCTCTCACACGAAGAAGAAGACTTAATGCAATCGTCCGGTTACTTTTTCCTGTACAATTTCTAAAAACAATATATGTTACAGTATCAAATTTGAATTTGATATACACATCAACCAGCCACGGCATTAAAACGACTGATGGGTAAAGTAAGAAATATCATTGTGGAAAACCTGCACTTCTAGCTTCAAATCCATGCTACTTTATGTCTTTTCACACAAACAAGAAAATCCTTATTCACAGAAGAACAGAGGTGGCGCAACATATCAACGCGTGTTTATACAAAATTTGACAGTTTTGAAAAATCCTGTGAGTGACAGGAGCACCAGTAAAAGTGTGGTGTTCTATGTTGCCAGTTCACCTTCACACTGAGAACTTGTCTCCCCTCCTGTTTCACATCTGTTGCTACTTCCCAAGGAAGTAGAAACCAAGCCCAAGGCAGAACAGCGAGGGGCAGAAATGCCTTGTTGTTCTGCCTTGGGCTCGCTCACATACAAAACAGCTTGGAATACCACTGCAAAAGTCCCGCCTTGAAAGTGCTGTGTTTAAGGGATTTTTGACATTTGTTACATACCTGTACCGTTTCATGGATCAGTTATACCACCATTATGGTAAAATCACATCCCTATGGCTGCAGCTTCCCCATGCTGGACAGTGGTGGGCCCCAGAAAAACTGTTGAGAAAAGAATCAGATGAAATTGGATGGTGACTGTGGGAAGGAAGCCGAGTCAATAAGACCCAACCCAGTAACCCACAAAGATCATAGTAGCCTCTAGCAGATACCTCAGGAGATCCTTAGAGGTTATTTGTGTCATACCTGTAACAGTTTTTGTAATAGGTTCTAATGAATGACATGTTTTGTTGAGATGATCAGTTTTGTTAGCTTGATCATTTTTAGTATTTCTTTTTCGGTGCATCACTCTTGTACTAGTAACTACTGTTATGTTTCAATGTTTGTCAGTATTATCCTTTGTACGTTGTTCTATATTTTATTCAACTTCATATGTGCTTTATTTTGATCATCTTTTTCTTTTCTTTGGCACATTAGTTTGCTTTAATTCTTTTTTTTTTGCAGAGCTTTCTCATCCTATTTAGTTTAGTTTCCTGTATGCTTCATGTTGATCACTACCTCCTGCATTATTTAAACTCATTGTTTTTTCTTTGTTTGGTACAAAATCCTCATCTTTGTTCAGATTTCACAACCTACATGCCTTGTTTCCATATCCTTTTCCAGCCTCTCTCCTGGTTTGTTGATTAACCACTACTGCTGTGTGTGTGTGTGTGTGTGTGTGTGTGTGTGTGTGTGTGTGTGTGTGTGTGTGTGTGTGTGTGTGTGTGTGTGTGTGTGTGTTGTTTTTCTTTTTTAAATACCATTACTTATATTTGAACATAAATGTCACACAACCTGATAGACTGCAGGATTTTCCTCCAAAAACATCATCCACATTTTCAACGGATGATGCATTGTAATGTAAGGCAATAGACATAAACAAGGCCTTGCAGGCTGAACTGACCTTTGCATCCTTGAGTTGATCTTTCCGTACTGGGGTACTCATTCATGATCAATAAGCAATCAGGGAACTTGTCTCTGCATGCTTTGGTCAATGAAAGTGTTTACAAAGCAGGCAATCACGTTTGCAAATCACTGTTTCCATTTGCCTTCATACAACTTTACCTCCATCCATATCAAGCTTTGACAGTGCCACTATATAATGATATATATTTGTCAATGCAGTGATTGACCTCACACAATTCCATTGGGATTAGGAAGTTTCAGTGTATTTATTTTGCTTTTATACTGCATACTGCCCCGATGCAACCCTGTTTCCAGAAATGTTTCATTTGTAAGATATGCACACTCACAGAAAAAGAGCAAATCATTTCAATTTCAAGGATTTAATATATACTATAATTTTTATGTCCCTCCTACAGTGTTGAGAGGTTACGGTCATTTTTAGTAGTTTTATGAAACTGGCTTGACCAGACAGATGTGTCATTTGAAAACTGACAGAAGGCCCAGCACACTAACGATACTTCACTCACAACTGGCCTTTTATGAACATGTTTTAGCAGCAAACTCTCAAACGATACAAAGTGAAAAAGACCTGTCAAGCAATCCCATAGAGATCAACGCTTGTAGATATTTTAATATTTGGCATTCACGTAACACATCAGCAGATGACATTCAGCTCTAACCTCACTGCTGCTATGGGGGATTCATAATTTGCTAAATCAAAAAAAAATTGTCTGAGTGGAAATCAGACTTCAAATGCTGTGTTCCTCTAATAAAGACATAGTAGAGGGATTAATTTTTCTTATAGTATTTTTGAGAACATGAAACTATTCTGTACAATTCACTGTGGTTTAAACATCCTGCAGCAATCTGAATTTGGACCTTAAACGCAGGGGCGAAGCAGGGGTCCCAGCCTAGGGGGGGGCGAAACATTCTGGATGGGCCCTTGTGGCCTAAACATCCCCGTTAAAACATAATCGCTAAAAAAATGCCACAGATCAGCCCCTCTGACACACAACCACAGCACGCAGGTGACATGGTCAGAACCATTCAAATGAGGTTCTAGTACCATGGATTTCGCCAGTCATTATGTCAAACCTAATTATAAGCCTAATGCAGACTTTAAGATATAAGTATCAAACTGGAGATAAAAATCAAATGACATCCAGTGATGTCTATGGAAGCCCATTTCCGCGAGAAGAAGAAAAAGAAAGAAGAAAAAAATAAAATGAAATCTTTGCCTTAAAAATAAAAATATCCCCACGGTAAGTCATAATTATGACATAAAAAGTCATAATTTCAACTTTTTATCTCATAATTATGACTTTCTATCTCATGCTTTCGACTTTTTATGTCATAATTATGACTTTGTATCTCATAATTTCGACTTTCTATCTCATAATTTCAACTTTCTATCTCATAATTTCGACTTTCTATCTCATAATTTCGAATTTTATCTCATAATTATGACTTATCGTGGGGATATTTTTATTTTTAAGGCTAAATTTTCATCTTAACCATAGATGTTGGATCCAAGTAGCACAATTCAGACACACGTGTTCAACCTGCACGACAACAGTTTACAACAACGACATGTATTTAACACAATCACGGCGCGACACGGCGGTCAAACAGCAAACAATATAGGAAAGGTCATATATTCAGCGTCATGACAATGTTATCAGAAATAATTAATATCATGACAGCTTACCAATGATGGTTTCATTGGGGGGGGGTTCTTCATCGCCGCAAACCTTTCACTTTGCTCTCATCAATGGTCCCTCTCCATTGAGAGCAAGGAGAGGTTTGAGGCCTCATCCATGCAGTCCGGAGATCATCATTTCAGCCTGCGGAAACTCAGCATGACTTTCCTGCTACTTCTGATGCGACAACTGGCTAAAGGCTGATTTATGGTTCCGCGTTACACCAACGCAGAGCCTACGGCGTAGAGTACGCGGCGACGCCCACCCTACGCCGTACCCTACGGCGTAGGCTCTGCGTTGTTGTAACGCGGAACCATAAATCAGGCTTAAAAGTAAACAGACAACATGCGCGCACGTACCCGTGCATGACAGGCAGACACACAAGGGGAGAAGGGACTATTTCTTTCATTTATATTTTTTAAACAACTTTATCCTCATGAACGTAATTGTTATATAGTCCAACTTTCCTTATTTTATTCAGAACACCCACGGAGCAGTGGGCCCGGGGCGGCCTGCCCTCGTCTCTTTTCAATACCCAGATGAGAAGTAGGCGGGTTGGAGCGAAGCTTCTGTGACGTATTTGATTGTGTGATCTAAACGAAGAAGACAACAACACTAAAGAGCAAGAGCAGAACATGGAGGAGATGATATATATGTGCTGCTGGGTCTGTGAATTGTGTTTGATATCAAGTTAAAAAATGAGAGTGAAAGAAGCTTCGAGTGGCAACGCTTTTTCTTTTTGTTTGTTTGTCTCGGTGTTGCTGAAAAGTCAGCTGAGAGCCGCGAACAGCTATGAAGTGACCGAGCTCCCGGTGGAACTGGGGTCCATTTCACAAAGCAGGTTTAGTGAAAACTCTGAGTCTGTTAACCCTGAAATGAGGGAAACTCTGAGTTTTCCGTTTCACAAAGGGAGGTAACTCAAACCAGAGAAAGGGGGGTAACTCTAGCCCTTACTCTGGCACCTAGAAGTCAAATGAAGAGGCAACCAGATTACTAGGAGGAAGAGAGGAAGCTGTCACATTAGCCTGTGAAAGTTTTACCACAATAAACAATCTTGAACAATCTGTCAACAGTTGAATTTAGAAAATGATAAATATTGCAATGCGCATCAATATTTACATTTATATAAGGCCAGCGTACCGACTGAAATAAAAAAAATAAATCAATTTTTACAGAGACATGAAAGTGTGGACAAAATAAAATTAAACAGAGCAGGAGCCATCCAGCCAGCTCAAAGTCTGACAAAGCCTATTTAAATATTAACCAGACAAAACACAGACAGCTTCTTATTGAGTCTGCCAATTGATTATTTCATTTATAGGTTTAGATACAAGCCAAGAAAGACCTTTCTTCCCTCTAGAAACTATTTGAGAAGTGCAAGTCCATACAGACAGTCCATGGAGGCTCTTTTGGTCTAAAGCAGCCAACATTTTAATATTTGCAAGTCACAAAGACCGATTGGAGAAAGTAAGCGGATAGCCAAATCATGTCGTCAGTGTTTGTTTGCAACACAAGAAAGGAAACTGCTACTTATACTCATATTAAATTATATATTCAAGTTATATTTCTTAGCAAGATTGTAAAAACATCCACACTAAATTCAAATTCCCCAAATACCGCAGTGAATGAGGTTGAGATATCTGGATTTCTTCTAACAAGTGGCAGACTGTTTTTGCAGATCCCTGACTTTTAGGCTTCATTTAATGTGAGCTTGTTTGTGAATAAGATGCTTTGAGGTCCTCATCTGAACTCATTCTCCAGTGTTTTTGAGACTGAAGTTTCTTCTCAAATATGTTGACCTAAATATTCACTGTGTGTCTGTAACAACACTTATAGCACATGTATGAGGGAATGGGGTTCCTGCCTGTTAATGAAACCGTTCTTGTTTTAATCTGAAGTGTGTGTTCAAAATAATTAATTGAATTTTAAAAATTCTTATATTAAAAAACAACAAAAATATAATATGCATAAATATGTGCTTTTAAAAGGCATTCAAAAAAGCTTTTAGAAATAGTTTTAAGTTTTCATGATGACACCCCTCCAAATCTGTGTGCATGAAATTGAGGGCCATATTTAAGACTTTTTCCATATATTTTTTTTCAATTGGCATGACCCCTTTCTCATTTTTTGATAACAGTTCAGTGTGACTCGCTCTATTTATCAGAAACTCTTTACCAAGCTGCCGAAACTCAATAAATTATTCTGTCAGATTGCTGCATTTGAATTTCAGCCCCCTCTTTGCTCACTTTCAGATTTCTCCTCCCAGTGCTGAGCTTTCACTCCCTCCACCCTCCCTGCTCTCATTCACCTTCAAGTTCACTCATTTCCCTGCTCCACACAAATTCCAATTTCTTTTGGCAGGCAGCAGGTATTATCCAGAGGTACTTTAACATAGTTTGATAGTTTGTGTGGCGAATAGCGAAGGCAGGATTGCTCCAAAATAGCATCAAAAAACCTTAGTAATCGTAGGTTGGGACAAACATGATGCTTGATTCCATTTCAAATCGAGCTGGTGTGGCAACTTATTGGCAAACACATTACTTTAAGTCTCCTTTTCTCAATCAATTCTCTGGAAAGCTAAAAACCAATCTGGACCATGACAGCTCCCACGAGGCCTGATTGATGAGTCAGAGTGGGAATGTGCATATCCAAGCAAGGTTTGGTTTATATGTCCTCAAATTCCATTGGGTGGAAAATGTGGATTGAGTGAAGCCGTCATGAATTTGGCATTGCTAACTTTGGGGCAGATTGCAGAGACTGAATTGATGCTCAGTGGAAGGGATGTGACAGTTCATCTGAAGGAAGAATGAGCGTGAGAGGGGAAAACAAACAAGCAGATCTATTTAGAGATTGACAGTGCCGTGAGGCTGACAGTGAGTTAGGGACTACAGGAAGGTAGAAATTGAAAATAACATGAGCTAGACAGAATGACTGGAAATTGCACTGTTGCCAGATTTCCGATAATTTCTACTAATATTTTTTTCCAGTTGACTTTAAGTAGCTGGAAGATAAAACCAGTATTATCAAACTCCACAAACTCATTATGAGGTTACTGCTCAATTACTTTTCTTATTTTTTATGGGAATACAGAATGCATACAAAAAAACATAAGTATGATGAAACCAATCAGCCATGTGATTAAATCAGAGAGTAAAATCCATTTTATCAATAGCTTTTTCTTACTGTGGTTTCATATTTCCTTTCAGAAGCAACAGTCATTTCACAAAAGAGATACAGGTATCTCATCCTAAATCAAAGTATCTGGGGATGTTTTTTTTTTTTTCAGACTTTTTTACCATTTTGCTGTGTGAAAATGATCTCTTGCATGTCACTTACAATCTACAGGAAAAGTTCCAGGTGTTGTATCTGTCTTTTAAACAGTTCTTATTGCACAAAACATGACAGCGATGCAGGGTTAAATTCAATGCAAGAGTAGCGAAAAACAGCAACGGCTTGTAATTATAGTTTTGAGGTACACTGGATATGAGTAGTATCTCTCCTCTTCTGGATCTATGCCATTCTTGTGTTGGAACTCGCTTGCCCCAGAGACCTTGCAGATTACCTGTGTTAGCTGGGAGCAGCTCTCATGTTCACACTTCGGTATCTGGGCTTACAGCTGGCCCATCTCTTAACGGCATGCCAAACGTGCCAGTGGCACTGCTACATCTTTTACTGCAGCAAGTGAAATCCTGCCAATTACTGTAGCAGCCTGGTAGATGTGGGCACAGAAAAAAAGTTCTGCTTGTGCTAACGGCTGTATCTATCCAAGCAGTGAAGGTATAATGGAGAAGTGGAGTATGGTTTGTTGAGCCACTTATAGAAGACAAATGGAGCTGGACAGGAACATGATATTATGTGTTAACAATTTAAAACTTGAAGAAAAGGTTTCAGGCTTGATGGAATTTAGACGGGTATCTTAATTAACATGATAAATGCATAGGTTATCGAAGGGCCTCATCACTCATACCTATTGTTTTAAAGCATTAGGCAAAAATTTATAAAATGAAATTAGGAAAACAATTTAATTCAAGAGATACTGTTGGAGAACTTAATTATGGGTGTAGGTGACAGGTTATTAATAGAATTTCAAATTTGTTGTACATAGTTGTATTAATGTATTTTTGGCTCACACCCGGTATCAATGTTCAGTAACAGTTCTGTGTAAAAGGGTTTACACAATAGACCGGCTCAGGGGCTATCTTTCCCCCTACAGAAAAATGACAATAATCTCTGCATAATAAATAATTTACAAAAAAAGTACAACTATGGGCAGGTGAGCCTGGAGTAGAAAGAGTGGGCACGAGACTGCACTAATCAGCAAGCTGCCCTCAGGGATTGGCCTGCCGAGGCAAGGACTTTTGAATGAGAGAAAGTCAGAGGAAAAGAGGGCAGACTCAAGGGGGAGGAGGAGAAAAGAAGCCATAGTTAATACAATGCATTCACCAAAAGGCCCCCCAAAAATGAAAAACTAAATAATGAAATGATAGTGCAAGCAAGGGATAGGGAGAGAGGCTGAGAGAGATAGCAAAATTGAAAGACAAAGAAGTGTGGAGCCACAGTTCATGTATAGCATCTTAAGTGAGAGGTGTGAGTGTGAGGACTGAATAATGAAACAAAGATGAGGTATTAAGTATTCCAGGTAGGTGTTCGTTGGAGAGCTCTTGGAAATATTTAAAAAGGTTAGTGTATGAATAAACATAGCCTATCAAGGTCCTTTGTACGGAAGGAAAAAAAAGAGATCCTAATGAATAATAAAGAGCTGATGTGACAGCGGTACCAGCCTTGTGCTCTGTAGCCCTTCCCTTCCCTGAACCCCAACCCCCCACCCCTTAACGCAGTAATGGAACACTTCCTACAGGACTTTTAGCCACAAAGGACAAAGGCATAATCATTAGAATGGGAGAACAGGGAGGAGTCAATATTGCAAAGAGCTGTTGTTATTCATTGTGTAGGCTACACGTGGACTGTATATTAGGAGCTCGGTGTTCCCATTTGAGACTCCACTGACACATGTTCGCAAAGCCCCTTTCAGCTGCTCCCAAGATCTCTGTTACATTTCTGTCACACACATGTAGGACACTGAAATAGTGAGATGAGCTGGGACAGACATTTAAAGGATTCTCTGATGACTCTGGGAGGCACTTCTTGCATAATTTTAAGAGGCATTATTCCATTTTTTTATGAGCCATAATGGAATGGATTGTGTGGTGCATGTTAATGGTTCATTGTTGCCCCGTACAGTAAAACCAAAATGAATTCCTCAGTGATAATTAGCCTGGTGTGTGTGGCATCATGCTTGTGATGTATGGTGGCCCACTAATATTAAAAGCAGGGGTATAAACTTTATTGTTTATACCCCTATTATACCCCATTATTATTTAATACAACTTGCTTTTTTTTAAAGTTGAAATTGTGTTTTAGACATACCCATTTGCCTATACATATGTACAAATCTATTAAAGAAAAAAAACAATTATGGTGACTGAAATAACTTAAACTAACAAAAGCAATACTAAACGAGAATTTACTGAACTGACTAATAAAAATATGAGAATATGAGAAAACTATGGTCCAATGTACAGTGTGACATATGTCACTGAAGTACAACACAACAAAATCATGTAAACTTTGAGCTGCCACAAAGTAGGTAAGAATGTACTACTAGCGGGAAGTAAAAGGAGGCACCTTCGAGTGGCATCTCAAACTATACACAAACCTGTGATGTTAAACTTTAATAAATTACGGTTATGCCTAACATTTACTCTACTCCGGGTTGCAGTCTAATGACAACAGGTAAAATTGCAAAAGTTTGAAAAATATGATTTATTTGCACACATTCACTTGCTGATTTGCTCCTCAGGGCCACAGGGCGCTTTTACACTAGTACCTACTCGGCTCTACTAAACTCAGCTCGGCTCGACTCAACTCGGCCAAGTTTCTTTTCCATAACAATTCAGCAACTGGAGCAGAAGTAGGAGGATTGGACCAAAGCTGCTATGACATATTTGATTGTGTGATCTAAATGAAGAAGACAACAACACTAAAGATGTAGAACATGGAGGAGATTATATTTTTGCTGCTGGGTCTGTGGCTTGTGTTCGATATCAATTTAAAAAATGAGAGTGAGAGAAGCTTCAAGCGGCTACGCTTTTTTTTTTGTTTGTTTGCGAGCAGCTATGAAGTGACAGAGCTCCTGGTGGATCTTGTCGTTCCTTATCTCCCCATCTAGATCCCTTTTTAATTCTTTCCTCAGCCACCAGGTTTATGAACATCTGCACCTCAGAGTTGGTCGAAACAGACTTTTGCGCTGCCGTTGCCTGTCGAATAAAATATACAAGAAGCCACCGTCAGAGTCACTCTTTCGCTGATTTCTGCCTCCTGACTGACTGTGTCAGACTGACTGGCCAGCCCCCTGACCAATCGGTGGCGTGTAGTGCGATGACGTCTGATGCAGCTGACTCAGCCGCTTAGAACCTCGGCTGAGTAGTTACACAAAAAGTATCTACTACTGGAAAAACGCAAAACCGAGGCGAGGCGAGTCGAGTTGGGCTGAGTAGGTACTAGTGTAAAAGCGCCATATGTATCCTTTCCTGATACATAGCAGGTAAAGTCTGGAAAGTAAAGCCTTGATAATACTGCAGCTGCCTACATATGAAGGAGCCAAACAGTAAGTCCTGCAGCAATCTACATGGTGTGCAGCTAACAACGTGACCCTGAACACCATACAGACAAAGGAGATCATCTTTTTTTATATATATATATATATATATATATATATATATATATATATATATATATATATATATATATATATATATGCATACATACGCATACACATACACAAATATACACATACAAACCCAATGATTTTATGTGTGTGTATGTGTACATGCATGAATGTATGAATATGTATATATGTGTATGTGTGCGTGAGTGTGTATATGTCTATGTGGCTATGTGTATGTATGTGTGTGGGTATGAGTGTGTGTGTGTGTGTGTGTGTGTGTGTGTGTGTGTAACAAAGCTAACAAAGCTCCACCTGAACAACTGTATCTATAGTGGGGGAGGGGGGGGGGGCATAACCGCCACCCGCGAGACCAGAGGCCGACAAGGAAGAACCCGGAACCCAGGCCACCGGCCACCCCACACACCAAGCTGGTTCCAGGGCTGGTTCTGGGCTAGAGCCAGAGTTAGCACCAGTTCTTTGGTTTTACACAGCCTAAGCGCCGGCTCCTGGCTCTCAAAACGGGTGCTACGCCAGCCCCTTTGAGCTGCTGGTCCAGCTCAAAGAACCAGTTACGCTGGGGGCTGGGGGCGGTGTTACTGAACAACCAGAGCAGAGTAAACACGGAAGAGCGCCGTTTTTAAACAACGTAGCGTTGCAGACGGTGGTTAAGTTAGTAGACTCTTTTATTATTACATCCATTTATTTAATAATGGATGTAAAACAGAAGCAGCAGTGGTCTACGGTACAATCCACCAACAGTAACTTCTGCGGGCTCCGTGCCGCCGATGCAGCGGCGCAGCCTCGCGTCCGAGCCCGCGGGGGAGCGTTCCAGCCCCGGGACGCTTGGACGCGAGGCTGCGGAGCCCGCCGATGCAGCGCAGCTCCATCCATTTATTTCATAAAAATTCCCGGCCCGCGGGGACGCCTCCCAGCCCGCCGTTCTGGTTCCGCCGCGTTACACCAACGCAGAGCCTACGGCGGAGCTCCTGAGGAGAGGAGAGGAGCTGCTGTCCCCCGGGGCTGCTGGCTTTCGAGTCAAATTTGTTAACAGGCCTTATTTGGATAAACTGAGCCCAGGTTGGGGATCTTAAAGGGTTACTTTACCTGAAAAAAATATTAAAACTTAATAAAGTGCCATATTAACAGCGCTACAGCAGGAATTAAAACAGCTTTTAACTGTCGGCTTCCTCATATGGTGTGACGATCGACGCAGAGCCTACGGCGTGGGTTACGCGGCGACGGGCGCCATACGCCGTACCCTACGCCGTAGGCTCTGCGTCGATTTAACGCGGAACCATAAATCAGCTCCGGAGCCCGCAGTCAGCCAGAAATTCCGAAATTTTCAGAGCAAATTTCTTAACAGGCGTTATTTGGATAAACTGAGCCCAGGTTGGGGATCTTAAAGGGTTACTTTACCTGAAAAAATATTAAAACTTAATAAAGTGCCATATTAACAGTGCTACAGCTGAAATTAAAACAGCTTTTGGCTCTCAGCTTCCTGATCAGGGTGGGGATGAAAACGAGGGGGAGTGGTGACGTGATGACGTGGCTCTCTGGCCAGCTGCAGGCCAACACCAGCTGTGTAAAAGCAAACGGTTCTTACTTAGAACCAACCGCGAACCGGCTCTAGCACCAGCACTAGCACCAGCCCTGGAACCAGCTTGGTGTAAAAGGGGTATGTTACCCCTTTTACACCAAGCTGGTTCCAGGGCTGAGAAGAGGGCGGGAGGCAACCCACCGCCAGCAGAAAATAGGGACAACCAATCAGAAGAAGGGGCGTGGCTAATGTTCACCAATTATGGTCAAGGACTCAAAACCGAGTCTGATGACACCACCCAAGAGTCTTTATGTCAAACCATTCAAAAGTTATTGCAGAAAATAGGGACAACCAATCAGAAGAAGGGGCGGGGCTAATTCAGGCCAATGAAGGTCAAGGACTCAATACAGAGTCCGATGACACCACCCACGACTCTCTATGTCAAACCATTCAAAAGTTATTGCAGAAAATAGGGACAGCCAATCAGAAGAATTAAGGGGCCGGGCTAATTCAGGCCAATGAAGGTCAAGGACTCAATACAGAGTCCGATCACACCCTTTTGGCTTTTTGGGCACGTTTAGGGGGGACAAAAGGCCCTCCTTTCGTCAGAAGAAAGAAAGAAAGAAAAAATTCCTACAGATACAATAGGGCCTTCGCACTGTATATAAACACATACACATAATAATATAATAATAATATTAATAACCATCTTTGTATGTAATAATATCAATACATTATTAAACATTTTTTAAGTTGTCCTGCCAAATGGAGGCCCAAATCCTCCATGGCAGGACCCTTTCATAACGCATTCTAACTGACAAAGACGCACAATCACGCACCGTTTCCCACTCCCCGGGGGGGTCCAGCACC
Organism: Cololabis saira; assembly: GCF_033807715.1. NCBI lineage: Eukaryota > Metazoa > Chordata > Actinopteri > Beloniformes > Belonidae > Cololabis > Cololabis saira. The sequence goes on along the minus strand of NC_084588.1, from coordinate 25,117,941 downwards.
GCCAGAAGGCACCCCAGGCTGCGCGGCGAGCCCCGCCAGGCCCGGGCATCGCGACCCACCTATCCCAGGCCGAAGAGGGAACAGGTGATGTGGGAAGGAGATCCTCTTAAACTTCAGAAAATGCAAAGCAGAACCGTCTCCGCTCTCCATCAATGGAGTCTCAGTAGAAAGAGCGTACACATTCCTGCGCAAAATAACTACCTCTACAACCAGGGGTTAATTTGTGCCGGATCCTGCCGGAACAGGATCCGGCACCTCTCGATTTTGGCCTCCCTGTGTTCCGGGACTTATTTGGGCAGATCCGGCACCTCTCGTATATATAAAACAATAATAATATAAAAAAGTTTTTTTTTAATGTATAAACGTATAAACCTTTCCAATGATACCAATATTGTGTTTGTACAATTTAAAACTGCGTTATTTTGCGGTTGATGCAGCCGCGTCTCTCTGCCTGCAGTCACTTTCCCGGGGGGGAACACACTAGAGCCCTGCGCGGGACTGTTTTTTTTCATCCTGCTCCCGCTGCATTTCTGACCATTACCGCCCGCTCCCTCAACATGTGTGTGTTCCGCTCCCGCCCGCTCGCTCAGTGTTTTCATCCGCTCCCGCCCGCTCCCGCAAAACTCGCCTTTTGCGCACGCATCAATTATGTGATTGTGGTTACAGCAATGAGAGTAGGTTGTGAGTGGCTCAAATAAAACTAATAAATAACATAAAATGAACAATGTTAATGAATGAAACAAATTACTGTAATTTAACAAATTAATCTCTTGGCCATTACATTGCTGTGGAGGAAGAGAATGCTGCTGACCGACTGCGGTCCCAATCCCGTGCGTCTCTCTTTCAACATGCGCCCACAGACACTAAATGCAGTTTCTCCAAATATCTGACTGGCCTTGCTTTGTCTTTGCTTTGTAAAGACCTTATTTTAGGTTCTTTTTCACGTCATTTATTTCCATCTGGTTGCTAGACTACATCCCGATCCCGCAGGGGTTTTTTTTGTCCCCCCCCCCCCCCCCCCCCATTTTTTTTTTTTTTTTTGTATTTAGCATCTTTTTTATTCTTGTATATTTAAATTTACTTTTACTTTACTTTTCTTTTTTTGGCACTGTATTAGGACCGGCACCTTCGTTGAAGCCCCTGTACATTTTTGGGCCCACAGCGTGTCTGTGTGTACAATGACAATAAAGAATCTTAAATTTAAAAAAAGCAATCTGCACCAAAAGTTATTATATAAGATATAAGTTTATCCTGGTGAAGCGTGGTTGGAGATCTTGTTAAACACAAAATTGAAATGCTAATGCGGATGCAAATTGGTTTTAATTTTTATCGTCAGTTCTGTTTCAAAATACTATTTCAAAATTAACTCTATCTAACATGGTAACGAAATCATTTATACCATCTATTGAGCCCTCCCAGCAAAATTATTTTGAAAGAACACTTAAAATACAAATATGGCATTTCTCTATACCGTGTCTTGAATTGGTTAAAAGTGAAATGTGAAAAGTCCTAATTTTCAGACTAAATATCAACATGTGAGGCTAAATCAATGATGGACCACCCTGATTTAGACAGAAGAAAGATGCACGTGTTCAGTCAGAGCACTTGATGACAGTTGATTCAAAAACCCTAGGTCAAATAATCTTTAAATAAAAGGAAATAACTGGAGCTACTTTAGTACGGTAATAAAATTAAAAAAGAAACAGAGAATATGGTGAGGGCATATCTATAGATGAAACGATTTATGATTATTCTGAAATTAGCTTGGATTGACAAGCTTTTCCAGCCTCCATGGTTTTCCAGAAAAGTGTTACAGCTAAAGCCACTTCAAACACAAGGAGTATTTCAAATCAAACATCATTCCTTCTCAGTCAATCACAGAGCCAGTCAATTTTGGCCTGAGTGGTGATCTTCCTGTATTCAGTATGTGCACTGAAAAAAAAAGATATGTGGAATTAACATAAGATCGGTTGCAATAAAACAGTTTCATTAACGCAATTGTTTTACTTACGTTATGTTCGTTAAGCCAACATAACTACTTTAGGTTGTTTTAGTGATTTTCCTTTATGTCTATTGTGTAAATTGACCATATGTTAATCTAACATAATTTATTCCAAGTTAGTACAAGTTTATTCATGTTTAATACAATAAATTATCATATGAAATCTTCTTTCACCAGACTCCAGACTTTCATCAGACTCTCCAGTTAGGTACGAAAGATGGTAATTTACCTTAGACCGGCATGTTCCTTTGATAGCTGAAGCAGCACTGGATTTTCCCTCTGGTTTGTGCTTTATGGTGTTCAACACAACCTCAGGACATCCCAGCGCTACATTGCAAGTTTATTCTTTAGGCTAGCTTTACAACCAGCGTATCCTGTTAGGGAGCTTCTTTCAGCAAGGCTAGGATGTTTTTTACCTCACCAATAGTTCTAAACTCTTGAACAATGTTTGACCCCACTTTAGGATCCGGAATAAGTATTGTGCCATTTTCCTCGTATGCTGTATTGCCCAAGTTTTTATCTCTGCATCAAAGCTAAACTGAGGTACACAGAAGATGTTGATCCAAATCATCCTGGAGGAGGATGAGCTGGAGGTCTCAGACTCTGGTGAAGAGCATATTTCTGTGTCAAACACCCAGGGATCAGGTTTCATTCAAAGATGGATGGATTGAAGCAGCTGAAGCTGAAGTGCAGAGGACCTCAGTGCAGTGCAGGGATGAAGTTGTTGTTTATCCATTGATGGAGGTGCCCTTGGCAATCTTCTGTGCTCACACAATATTTTTTCAGCCTTTCACCTGAGAAAAGTGTTAACCTTGCAATATGAAGGGGAAAAAAATGAACAACAAAGAAACAGTTGTGGATCAAACTGTGAAGTTTAAAACCGAAATGCAAATGTATATAGCCCCAATTATAACCTAATTTCTCACTCCCGTCTGATTTGATTGTTGACAATTTTCCTCAACTATTGAATTGTAAAAATTGTGCATCTTCAATATATATTAATAAATATTTGTAATGAATGGAACAGATTGTAGATGACAGATAAAATTTATATTTGATGACTTGCTGAGGTACAGTGAGCAGCCACTGAGTAAACATCACTCCCGGTCTCTAATTGTTTTGTTGCGACTCCATTACTTTCTGCCACGAATCCCATTCCCTTCTGCACTCACATGGCTTTCATGCAAATTACTATTATTCCCCGTCAAGAAAGGAGCGTTCCCCAAGCGACTGGGTCAGGCAGGAGGAATCATATTACCTGATTTAGATCTGCCGGATTTGCTTATATAACTCTCCCTGCCACCATTTATCAATTTGCAATATTCCAAATTTCACTGAAGTCCAGGATGCATTTGATGAAATTGTTTCACTGCTTATATTCACTTTTTAGTAACTCATACTGGATTTGCATATATAATCCATATTCATATATATTTTGGCCTCTTGTTGGAAGGCATTTGTAAAGAAATGATTTTTGAGCAACAGGATGAGATTCTTATGTAAAAAGACGCTACAAGTTGTAAGCCATTTACTTTTCAAATCTTCCACCAGTCCAGTCTTTATTTTGATTAGAATATTATACCTTTGTAATGATTGAATATATGATTGGCTATTGACAAGTTAGCCAATGGACACCTTAGTTCTTGCTCTTTGGACTTAAAAGTTGGACTCAGCTACTAAAACTACAGCAGTTTTAAAAAGAAATAAAAGGCACGGTGGCAGCTGGTAGTGCAGCCGTCTCACAGCAAGAAGGTCCTGGGTTCGATTCCCGCCGGGGACACTGTGGGCGCTGAAGTGCGTGTTAGTTCCCCCATGACTTCAGTGCCCACACCCTGGGTGGGTTTGGCGAAAGGGCCATTCTGTGTGGAGTTTGCATGTTCTCCCCGCGTTCCCTTGGGTAGCAATGTGAGCTACCTCACAAAAACATGCACACAGTCCTGGGCTATACATGCCCCCTCTGGCCAACCGGGGCGCCAGATGGGGTGGGGAGGATCTGGCCGGAATAACGTGATCCTTCCACGCGCTATACGTCCGGCTGTAGAATCCCTGCCTGGTGAAAAGATGCGGCCTGCTCACTCCTCAGGTTAAGGAGGAGACCAGTGCAGGGCCCTCCCGGGGTTGGTAGAGGATGGCAATGTCCAGGACTGTTACTTAGGTAGGAGCACTGGGTGATAAAATGGGGATAAAAATAAAAAAAAAACGGGATTAAAATATTTTTAAAAAAAAAGAAAGAAATAAAAATCAGATTAATGTGCATTATACTCTAAAGCAAGCTGTCAACTTGTTCACTGGAAGAAACCTTTAAGGAGGTGGTATAGTATGCCCCTTTTTCACCAGTTGATGTCATTTCCAGTCTTGATTGCCACATTGATATATTGACATACTGCATACAGTGCAATATTCCTTCCATAGAATGTTTTTTTTATTTTATCATACGTAGTATTACAACGTTATAATAATAATTAAAGCTGCAAGCAGCGATGAACGGGCCCTCGCACCCTTGTGCACGTTCAGGCGTGCTGCAGTGGAAGCGCAGATGACACCACCCACGACTCTCTATATCAAACCATTCAAAAGTTATGGAAGAAAGTAGGAACTATCAGATATCGACAAATCAGATGAAGGGGTGGGGCTAATTTGCAGCAATTATGTTCAAGGCCTCAAAACCGAGTCAGATGACACCACCCACGAGTCTTTCTGTCAAACCATTCAAAAGTTATGGCAGAAAGTAGGAACTATCAAATATTGACCAACCAGATGAAGGGGGGGCGCACTTTTTGGCATCTATCGTCGCCACGGTAACGCTTTTGACTAAGAAAAGTAATGCGCATCGTCACAGGATGGAGACGCAGATTTTGATTTTGATGTATAACACACCTGCACGTTACGGTTCAGGCCGGATTAACGGCCGAAGAAATGGCATTAATTGCGCCAAAATTACACGATTAATTCAAAATGGCCGACTTCTTGTTTGGTTTCGGCCATGGCGCCAAGAGACTTTTCTTTAAGTTGCGACATGATACAGGTGTGTACAGATTTTCGTGCATGTACGTCAAACCGTATTGTGGGGCTTGAGGCAAAATTTTTATAGGGGGCGCTGTTGAGCCATTTTGCCACGCCACATCAGTTTAAGTTGACAATATTGAATTATGTTATGAATGAGAGAATTTTGGGTTGTTTACCTTTGTTAATGAAACCTGAGAGGTGATAAAAGAGATTTGCTGAGCTTTCTATATCAGAACATCATGGGGGGGAAATCAGTCCAGTGCCTTTGACCTGAGATTAGTTTCAGTAGGCATGTCAGTAAAAGTGTCTTTTTAATTGTTTCTCTATGTGCGAGCTGCTGAGTGGAAGGTGAGAGTGCATTATACCTTGATGACGCAGCTATGTGGGCACATGTGTTTTTGAGTTGTCGATGCAGATTTACATTAAGGGATGATGTGATATGTGGAAGACCCATCTTTATATCCATCTCCGGAAACTTCATAATTTACTATAGTCAGCTTAGATATGTTGTTAAACAGATTTATAGTGAAATAAATATATTTGAAAAACTTAATGTGGACATTCTTTCAATTTTGAGCTACTTCAGAAAATAATTGAAGGCTTAGCTATGACTTTTAAGAGAAGCAGTGAGTATTACTTGAGCCTCTACATAGATCAATATCAGACAGTAAGAGGCAGGAAACAAGCCCTTGATGTTGGGCCTTTTGTTTGCAGTGGGGATATATTATTGGTTTAATTTACAAAATATAAGCATGATCAGTAATTCTCTTTGTCCCAGGTGGTCCACTCCTCTGCCTGGCTAATTAAGATGCAAACAGACAATTGTATTTGTATTTGTGTAATACTGTAACAGTCCATAAAATTATTCTGTCTCAGATTAGTCAAGGATGTAAAAATCCATATACAAGCCACAGTAATTTAATATAACTTATTGGTGATTTATGCTTTCTAAGTTGAACCAATGAACTGTAGCTGGAAACCCTACATAATAACCACGCACCTCCCTAGAAATGTGACGGTCTTGTTGAGACTGATTGACACTGAACAATTGGTTTACCACAGACTGTAAATATAATGGACGAAACATCAGTCACGAGCCCCATAGGTTTTTCGAAGAGTCATTATGAAGCCTCTTTTTCCTTCCACTGTGTGTTACAGAGTAAGCCGATAGGAACACACCTACCGTGTGTCAATCAAAATGAACTGTGGCTACCACCTTCTTCAGGTGATCCCTGCCAAAATAGCTACAAAGCTGCCAACATACAGCTGAATATCCCATTTCAAATGTTGTTTCAATGGCAAAATCAAAAATGACTGCCACATTTAGCAGATGCTAGGGTATTACAAACTGCTGATGGCTTCAGTTCAGCTTGGTACCTTCACAAGATTGACGCGTATGATGATTACAGATGAGGAAGTGATAATGGTTAGCCATTGGTTGAGCCAACTGTCATCATATTTTGAAATAAATGTATCGCTTTATATACATTCTCCTGAAGTGGTAGTATTCTTTCCCTGATACGGTTGATATCTACGTATCACTAACAGATTGCTAGATAGAGTCGAACACGGTTTCTTGTCTATCCATTTTTTATATAAAACTGAAACAAACACACATTTTCACAGCTTTAGTTACAAACATATACAGCACAAAATAATTTACATTGATTATGTCTACAAGCTAATTTTAGCTTGGCTTAACATTTTTCAACTTCCGCATTTTTACCCTTATCAAACTAGCAAATGCAATAATCACAATGAATGTAGTTGGTTTTTCACTAAAACATGAATTTCAAATAATTCAGTTCAAATCAAAATACTTTATTAATCCCTGAAGGGACACTGACTTTCCAATACAGCCCATCCAAGAAAGAACAAAAAGCAGACAAACAAAGGACATAGGTTAACAGGTACTGGAGGCTGCAGCCATGGGTAGGCACTGCCCTTTCATTAGATAAGAAAAGGATGACACAAGGAAAGAAGAGGGAGAAAGAAGCCTAACACCCTTGCATCCAGTTTGCAGTTTGGTCGCTCCAACAACATACAGTATTCCTTCACACGGGCCAGGCAACCTTGAAAGAGGCAGAATAGCTGCAAACATTTTCCGAATTTCTCGATATGCCAGGTAACTGCCAACTCCAAAAAGCAGAAATCCTGTTATCACAAATCCAATTATGTAGGCATCTTCAACACCCTAGACCGACACATTATAGACCAGTGATTCTTAACCATAGGGCCGCGGCCCAAGTGTGGGCCGCGAGCGCCATCTGGTGGGCCGCAAAAAAAAATCAGTTTTGTACGTGTGGGCCGCGAGGGCCGCGGGACTGCATAGCAACTCCCGACCAAATGAGGAGAAGAAGACCCTCAGCTAGCTGTACGTGTAATAGTAAGAGAAATGGTGTGTATTTATAGAGAAAATCCTTCATTTTGCACAGAGTACGTTTAGATCCGCCAGGATCTGGGATCGATTACTTGGGTCTGCGCCCAGAGCGAGCGAGCGAGCGCGGCGTGTTCATTCATCCCGACGCGTCCCCGCGGCTGGGGAGGTCGGTGCCGCTCGGGCGGCTCCGTCGTTACTGCTGAAAGATTGTAGATGTAGATGTGTGGGCTGGACTGTTGTTCGGGCTCGCAAAACCATCGGAAAGTGACACGGCTGCAGCGGCCAGAGAGCTGCGGGCTCTGCCCGTCTCAGCTGATCAGGCTCGGATGAAATCCGACACGCGCAGTCCTGACAACTTATTAATGTAAATAAAACTTAGTAAGTTACTTAGTAAGTAATTAGCTTGACTCTTACAGAGATGAGAAGCGTAACAGGTGGAAAGGGAAGTTCAACCCAGAATGGACAGATTCATCCTGGTTCAGTCTTCACACTGGGACAAAACCAGTGTCTCATACGTTCAGAGACCGTGGCGTTCAAAGTGCGAAAGTGAAACGCCACTGAAACAATACACAAAGTTTTTCATCAAACATATCCACTCAAGTCTGAACTGAAGTCACAGAAAATAAGCTGACCATTTTAAAACATTTTTGGGTCCACATACAGCTGTGAAGCAGCTTTCTCCACAATGAACATAATTAAAACTAAATATCGTTCCAGGCTCACCAATGAGCACCTTCACATGCATATGAGAACCTGACACCATCCAGCCCAGATTTAAAGTCCTGGCAGGAGAAATCAGAGCTCAGTTCTCTCACTGAACGACAGAAAGTTGGGGCATAAGATTAAGGGGAAGAAAGAAAAACTGCAAAACTGTTCAATTGTGTTTATATTCATTTATTATAAAAATGTGTTGAGACAATTAACAAAGAAAAGGGGAAATTCAAACTGCTGGTAAAAAAATAAAATAAGATAGCATTTGAAAAATAAAATAAAATCTATTTTATTTTTAAGAGAAAAAAATATGTGTAATTGAAGTTACACATGTTAATGGGCAAATATGTACTTTTTTAATATAACAGTCAGATGCAGATGTTGATACAACTATGATAGTGCGTTAACGACGCGTTAACTTAACGTTCTCTTAACGCCGACAATTTTTTTAACGCACACGATTAAAAAAAAAAAAAAGAAAAAAAAAAGGTGCATATCATTTCAGGCGCTTAACGGCACCCGTAGTTCGAGGAAAAGTCTGGTGAACTGAAAGATGGAGCATGAAAAGCGACTTTTGAACAGCAAGTTCACTTTCAAAAAGATGACAAGACTGAAGTTATTTACATGTACCATCGATTTGAAATGAATTACCACCGAAGTACGTTGAGTCTCAAATACCAGAGAGCGCAGCGCTGCTCCGCTCCCCCCCCCCTCGTCAAAATCAGACAACGCTGGATAGCAGCTTGCAAAAAAGGACGAGTCAAATCAAATCAAACTGCATTTGTTAAGCGCTTTTCTTACAAAATAAGAAATGCAACGCAAAGCGCTTTACATAAAACATAAAACTCAACAATGCTCCCACCCGCCGCCGCACACACGCGCGCGCACACACACACACACACACACACACGCGCACAGACGGGCGCACACTGCGATTCGCACTGAGGATTCAGGTGAGGAAATGGCTGAGTTACTCCCGTTCCGTTACATGTGCACTTTATTTGTTTGTAATTCAGTTTTTGTATCCCCCTGTTTTTAACCCACTTAGGAGAAGGGGATATTTTTTGAGCCTTTTATTTTCCTCCATATGAGAGACATAATTACAGGGAAAATGTAACTGACCAATGCACTTCTTGTACAATGTAGGGAAACACCTATAAAACCATTCTCATGCCCATATTTTTACTGCAAAAGAGAATAGTACGTATAATTATGGGAGCAGAGTACCTGGCGCCAACCAATGCTTTTTTTATTAATTTAAATACATTAAAATTCTGGGATCTAGTTAACCTTCAAACCTTATTGATCATATATAAAGCACATCATAATCTCCTCCCAAGATGTTCTCAGAGGCTGTTCCAAATCCACAACAGTAAATATGAACTAAGGAACACAGGTATGTTTAAGAAGGCATGGGGAAGAACCAAAAGTAAAGAAAACTGTGTATCCGTGAAAAGTGTGAAATTGTGGAATTGCTGTGATGAGGATTTAAGAATGTGTACCTCAATTTATGTTTTCAAAAAAATGTTTAAATATAAAATGATAAACAGTTATAAAGAATTTTTTTTAATTATGTTGGTATAGCTTATTATAGATTAACATGAAAATAGCACCACTATATAACCCTTTTTGCATTATTGGTTTTACTATTTTTATATAATATAATGCAATGACAGTTTCTCTTTGTTTTCTTTTTATATATTTCTTTTCTTATTTGTGTATTATCATCCACCGAATGATATACACTGCACAGGATAGGCTATAATAAGCCCTTGGCTTCAGCCTACTCCTTTTTCGGACATTTCTATTTACCTTTTATTTTATTTGTGAAACTAACATGTAAATGTTTCAATGTATTCTGTCCGAAATAAACCATTCATTCATTCATTCAAAAATAAAAATGTTTGTGATGCATATGGTTCATTGTTTTACATTGAGCTGCTTAAAACAGGAATCTTAAGTTAGTCTTTCCAAGTGTAAAGTTGGGGACTACATTGTGTTTGTATTTATGAAGGAATGTTACATTCAGGTCAAAAGATTTTTTTGTGGAAATTGAATAAACATTGGCATAAAGCAGCATATTTGCCCTTTCTCAGGTTGTTAACAGTATTAAAAACATTAAAAAAATACCTTGAGGTAATTTAGAACAACACAAAATGTGTGAATAAATATGAAATAAATATGCGATTAATCGCAGTTAATTACAGAAATCATGGATTAATTAAGATTAAAAATTTTAATTGTTGGCCAGCACTAATATATATATATATATATATATATATATATATATATATATATATATATATGTATATATATATATATTATGATGTTCTGGACCTTCGCTTGAGTAAATTTTCTCTAAATGGACCTCTTAAAGTTGAATACCCCTGCTATACAGTGTTAATATTTAACGGGCCCCGGGCCACTCTGTAACTCTGTACTGAAAAAAATTGGGCCCCATGGTCAGAAAGGTTAAGAACCCCTGGTATAGACGACACACGATCCTCCCCTTCTTTCAGGAGTCCATCAACCCCAAACGTCCCGTCGGGGCAAGAGAGCTCCCCTTTGCCCTGTCTTATCATCAAAAATATCGCACATATATGAACATTTGCACAAAAACACACAAAAAATATGAACTTACAAGCAATGAGTCTCCAAGGCAAAAACAAGGAGAGGAGCTCTGTGTCTGACCGCATGAAAAGGTTTTCACTTTAAGTTTCATTTTCCCAGGCTGACTTCTAGCCTTTGAGTCCTGTGATCTGAAGTGACCACTCGGAAAACACTTACCAGTCAATACTATTTAACACCACTAACCCCCAAAAGGTGGTGAAAAAGATAATCAATTTGAGGCCACAGAATATGCAACATGATAAGTACAAAATAAACTAAATCCCCTCGACGGTTGGCATGGATTGAATTCAAATGACTGAGAACACAATGTTTATTTTTTTAAATAGGCTGTAAATATGTTTATTTTTGCTTTAAAGTTTGACCTTTTAACATAGGATTCAATGGTGATTGACTAGCTTTTGAAGCCAGCCTCGAGCGACAAGTCTTACTTCCGCATGGTTGGTGCTTGATTGTAACAAATGTGATTTGTTACAGTACATTTTTTATGATGTATTGCTTTAATAGTTGTGCTAATTTTGTAAAAAAAAAAAATTGACATCTAAATTTATGTAACTTCTGGAAGACTTAGAATGTTTCAATGTTAAATCGAAAAGTTTTATAGAAGGTCAGTATAAAATTTTAAACAGAGAGTGGAAAATGCATACACCTTTTTATGATCAGACAGAAAACTCAAGCGAAGGTTCAACAAAAATGACAGGTAATAGCAGTCGTGATAGATCAATGAAGAAAAAAGCTCACAGATCAGCTCTATCTTGACCAGGGATGTCGTGTTTCTTAATAAGTCTTGTTTAATTAATTTATATACTGAGATCAGATCAAATTGAGGGCGTAATGAATAAAACAATAATGCGATCACAAAATTCAAAGATGCTAGACAGGGGGAGCCAATTTTGAAATACTGTCAGCTGTAGCTGTTATAGCAGCAGCTTAGCTTTCAAGTTTTGAATATAATAATAGTATATAATGGCCATATAAAAGTAGAAACAAGCTCAAGTCTGAGGTTGTTTGCAAGCTTTTGTCTTGACATAGTGAACTAATTCACATGGAATTGATCATTAAGTCAATGTGGAAAATGCATTTTCTGTCATCCAAGCGCTGACCATGTCCCCATCTGGAATAACATAAAGCTCAGCAGGGATTCGGGAATGAAGATGTTGACTCCTTCATGAGCGCAAGCTATACCAATCACTATTAGGGCATCTATTATGAAGGAAAGACAATACTGAACTGCCAAGTAAGCGATTCCCTGGAGCCATGCAGAGTGGAACATAGTTTGTAATGAACTCTGTATGTATGAGCTAAAGGACCAGTCTCTCCATACTGTTATAGCTACATGTATCTAATGAAACTGCTGTGAATGAATCTAAATGAAGCAGTTGCTAGACATGCAGCAATGCCCTGATACGTTCAACTGGGCAGCGAATAATTAAAATTCTTAATGAATAGCTTCAAGCAAACAATCCCTCCTCATCAATCATTAATGTAGCAGGATAACAGATGACCAGCAACGGGTGGATGTAAACTTGGATTGAATGGTTCTGGCTGCATAGAGCACTTTGGATTATACTCAGGGCTCTCAAGTTTTGAATGATGCCTAGAGTGAAATTTTGCTTTTTGGGGTAAGTGAAGAGGAATGTCTCCCTCTCAGTGTACCATTGAGCCAGCTTCTTCAGAAGGACAAATTTGACTATATCAAATACAGTGTTTTATTTATTTCATAACAAAGGAAAGTGGCTGTTCTCTTCACGTCTTAGTGATGTATAATAATAATAAAAAATACAAATAATAACAAAACCAAATCAGCCCCTTGAACAGCAAAGGTGTCATTCTGCTCTAAACACACAAGCAAAAAAATAAATGAAGAAAAACCCATGTTGCCCCAAATGGGCCCCTTGAACGGTGGTGGTTATTCTGTCCCTGTTTGTTTATTTGTGTGTGTGTGTGTGTGTGTGTGTGTGTGTGTGTGTGTGTGTGTGTGTGTGTGTGTGTGTGTGTGTGTGTGTGTGTGTGTGTGTGTGTGTGTGCGCGCTCACATTCATGGAACGCTTGAAGCTGAAACTCAGACTTTACCCGGCAACAAAATATTTTATTTTCTGATTGGTTGAAAAATTCTATTTTTTGATTGGCTGATGGGTCGTTAACTCCAGACAGCTGCTCTGAGCTGAGTGCTCAGTGTTAGGTTGGGAAATGCTCCATTGTAAGAAAACCCCACTCCACTATTGTGCACGAATGGTACATTCCAGCAGAAGTCTAAGCAGTGTTGTCTTCATGTTCTGCAGTTCGTTCCTAATGAATACTTCTGAGTAAATAAGAGTCTCCTGACTCTTATTTCAGACAAACACTCAGCGCACATCAGCGTAGCCTGCCTTTGACTGATTTGTAAGATGGGCTGTTGGAATTACTGTGCAGTAAAGTTAATTTCTCGTTGTGAAAAATGCCATGTGTGGCGTGAGAGCGTGTGAACTTGCTTAAAATGCAACGTGAGTCTCACACTCAATGCGTGAGACTTGAGAGCCCTGATTACACTAATATAAAAAATTCCTCAACCCTTCCACTGCCAAAACCAAACATCCAAGGGGAATCATAAGCAAAAATAATTATGCATATAATAGTCAATGCAAAGCATGAGTGCACATACTATTTAACTACAATTTAATCATCACAATCGAAGTTCCAAACAGACCAGAGTTGAGCTTAGTCTTCATAAGACAAAGGAATACCCCAGGGAATCCAGCTACAACCTGTAATTTACTGCAGGATTTGTATTTGTTTATATTTATTTATTTCTTCATGCCTGATCCTCCAACGAGCAGGGTTGGTACATGGCTCGAATGCTGTAATTCACTTCTTTAACACCCTTAAATTATACAATCAGGCTGATTTAGCAGTGAATTGCTTGTAAAATTGTGACAGCAGCGGTGGGACCAGAATCATGTATAGCTGGTAGATGAGAGGAGGATACAGTCAGACAGCAAACGAATAGGTAGAGCACAGACTTAAGTATCACAGTTTTTAATATCATCATAATTAAACCTATCATCATGAGAAGCGTGTTGGGAACATGTGATGTAGTGGAACAAATATGTCATGTGAAGGTAGCGGTGAACTTGAGATGGGCTGCTTGCATATGCTTTCACGCTTTGATCTATTTTATGACATCACAATAAAGATTCAACACAACCATTTAATAGACCAAACCTGGCACCGTCTTTAACATGGATCACTCACGGAGCACTAATACCATGTTGCCACTGAACTGGCAAGGTCATTTAAATGATTTGAACAGCATTTAACACTTCAGCCAGATAAAACATTTTGGTAAATCTGCTCACAATCATCCATGCTATTATAATTGTCTTGATATTGGGGAATTAAAGTGACCATCAGTGTAAAAACCAGTTTAATGTCAAATAAGGATGGTTACATGACTATGTTGGATGGTGGAGGAAAAAAAACACGTGCCTTTTGCCCCAAAACACGTACAGTAAACACTGTAAAAACTGTCCGTAAACACCTTCAATGCTTCTTTGTGATCATATCTACGATCATTAAAAAAAAGAAAGACAAAAGTACCGGAAGTTTAATGTCTTGCACTTTAATCAAACTAAAAAACCCTTGACAGATGTAAAAAAAAAGAAAACATGATTGTTGAGCGATAGATATCAAATCAGTCAACCATCTTATTTAAGAGGAATAAAAACACTGATTTGATTTGCCAGTTTAATCCAAATAGAATTTTGAGTCTTTCTTTTCATCATCCAATCTTTTAGAGAGCTTTGCTCCTGCAGTCATTTTAACTTGAACTAATAACAAACCCCTTTGTCTAGAAATCAGTGTTGAATAGACAACACATGATGTAAATTCACAGCCGAGGGAGAACATCAAATATCCAAACTTGTTTAGCTTTTTCACACAAACCAAAGACGCTTTGCATTCACAGTCAGATGTAGGTTATATGACGTGTGTTACCATGGCAACCATAAAGGCAGAAAAGGATCAGGTGTTGTACTTTGTCTCAATCTACAAACAAGTCTGTTCTAAACTGCTGATATTCAAAAAAAAGAAGAAGAAATTAATACAAATGAGAAACTCAATTATATCCGGTAATATAATTCCATTCGTTTTCCGGACCCGGACACCCTGCAAAAGTCATCAGTCCATCAGTGTTCAATAGTTCAAACAATACAATGTTGTTTTATTTGTTTGTTTGTTTGTTTGTTGAGGTAGTGTAGGATAAACATGCTCTTTTTGAGAATCAGCTTTAAAGTTTGAGATCATTCTTTCCACTGCATCACATCAGAGACAACGTCAACAGTGCATGTTTCGAACTAAACAGACCAAAAACACTTATGTGCACAGCCAGGAATTTGTGGCTTTTCTCCATTGTTTAAATTGCAGCTTTATTGTTTTTCATTTTATTAGGGCCCGAGCACTTACAGTGCGAATGCCCTATTGCAGAGGTCACTAACAGTCGGACCGCCGTCCGGGTCCGGATCCAGACGCTGGACGGGGCACTTCTGTTTTAACCAGCGCAGCTTTACTATTCTTTACGGCATTTGTTAAGCAGACCTTACAGACCAATTGCATACGAGTTAAGCCATCCCACATGATGCTGCTCAGCCAATCAAGTCCGTGTACGCGCGCCCAATGACGCAATGCGCACATTGTATTATTGTAAAGGCTGATTTATGGTTCCGCGTTACACCAATGCAGAGCCTACGTTGCGCATCGCTGCGTACCCTACGCCGTACCCTACGCCGTACCCTACGCCGTACCCTACGCCGTAGGCTCTGCGTTGATTTAACGCAGTTAGGACAGGTTTAACAACCATAAATCAGTTTTTATTTACCGCACTACCCACCCATGCGCTCCTGAAAGAAACTCCTAAAATAACTCCCCTGCCCCCCCCTGAAACCGGCCTCGGTCCACACTGAAAGCGTTATGGGCCCCCCACGTTATTTTGATTGACAGCTGAAACTTGCTTTTTAAGGCTGATTTATGGCACCTACGGCGCAGGGTACGCGGCGACGCGCACGGTACGGTGTGCGTAGGCTACGCCGTCGATTTTACGCGGAACCATAAATCAGCCTATTCTCACCGCACTACCCGCCCCGCGCTCCTGAAAGAAACTCCTAAAAGAACTCCTAAAAGAGTAAAGAGACAAGTAAAAGATGGATGAGTACTTGTAATCTTCCTGCGTTGGTACTTTCTAAACAGAAAACAAGCTTGATATTGTGATATTTAAATGTTCTTCTATTTTCTTCCTGCCGCTCGCATTGAAAGCCAGTTGAAAGCGCTGTAGGAAACAGTCATGGATGAGGAACGGCTGATCCAGTTAGTTGAAATGAGAAGTTATCTCTATGATACCTCCTCATTTCACTACAAAAACCTCAACTGACGCTTGGTCAGGAGCCTTTGGCAACACCTACTGACGCAAAAGGTACCTATTTGCGTCTCTCTCAGACGCAAGAGGAATACTATGGATTCCAATGTAATCGCGTCTGCGGCTATATGTGACGCTCACAGCAGGTGATCAAATGCATATACTTCAATTTAAAAGTGTGGTTTGATGACATTTCTAGCGAGAAATATGCATTTTCTCTTCAGTGAGTGTATATTTTATATTAAAAACATTACTGTTTACTCAAGCGTACTCCTAAATTAAATACTTACCTGCTGTATTCTACTACCCTTATTTTTAACAGCTTGTGCTCTTACAACGCCATATTAAAACAAATTATAAACCACATTAACACTTCATAGAAACAAAATAGATCGAGGGATGAGGTCTGAAAGATCTGTTTTAAAACGTTGCTTAATACGTTACGCAACTGAACGCAACCCTTTCTGGCGGGGAAATAGAGCAGCAGGACAAAACGTTAATACTGCGGGTATACTGAACTAAATGCTCTTGTTTGGACATCACGCCATATTAAAACAAATTATAAACCACATTAACACTTCATAGAAACAAAATAGATCGAGGGATGAGGTCTGAAAGATCTGTTTTGAAACCTTGCTTAATACGTTACGGCATTGAACGCAGCCCTTCCTGTCGGCGAAATAGGCAGCAGGACAAAACGTTAAAATAGCACTAATAATTGCATATATTGATCTTTTCCATCACATACATCTACTCATAATATAAATATACATTTTATGGTCACACTTTGTCTGTTGAAAAATGAACGGATATATGATTTCTGAACCCTAATGTCAACATCTTAACCCTAAACCGGAAGGAGGTTACCAGAACTTTTTTAACTTTTTTTTATTTTTTTTACATTTTTTAAGATACATTTGCATAACTTAAAGGGGACCTATTATGAAAAACACATTTTTCTTGTTTTAATATATATAAAGTGGTCTCCCCTCACCCTGCCAACTCAGAGAAGATGGAAAGCAACTAAATTCTGCAGGGTCTGTTCATCCCGTCCGGAGGATCCTTCCAGTGTCATGTGACTTTTACGAGCCGTTCAGATTTGTGTCTTTTTGTTACGTCACCAAAATGCAAACCACGCCTCGGTCTCCTCCGCTGCTGAAACCACGCCCACAACTAACTCCGCCGGCTGGTATATATATATATATATATATATATATATATATATATATATATATATATATATATATATATATATATATATATATATATATATATCTCCATACATACTTTTATGGAAGAAAGTAGAAGAGGAGGTTCAGGCAATGTTCTGAAAAATGAAGTCTTTATGCAGCAGAAATTCGTTTTACTCACATGAGCAAAGGTAAGATGACTCTTGAGCCAGCAGGTTTATCAGTAGTGAGCTCTGGGAACCGTGACCATATGCCAGTTGTAGGTCACACTAGACACAGGTCCACGGAGAGCGTTTGAACAAACCTAAACTGGCAGGTGAAATTAAAAACACCCTGTCAAAATGCAAACAACACTTGGCTGCTTTAATCCCAAGAGATACTACCTTGCAGATGCATATTTGCCTGTGTTTTGGCCTCTGGCCCTGGTCTAGAAAAGAGCAAGCATAAGGTAAATGAAATCGAGAACACGGTCAGACCTGGTGGGTGGTAGACACAGGGCAAGAGGGTGCCAACCTGCCAGCTCCATCTTTTGACACAGAGGGTTAGAGGGCAATGAAGGCTGCATGTGAGCTGGATGAAACAGTCTCGGACAGAAAAAAAGCAGGAGATCAGACTTGAACCATAAGGAAAAAATTAAAAACATGAGAATAAAATAATCTGATTGCCCTGGGTCTTTGTATTAATCAAATAAAACTTCAGACAAAGAATACAATATAGTTGTTTTCACTTTGCAAATATTCAATTAAATATAAGGCCAAAAAGAAAAAAAAATCATGTGGGCAATAGCCTACTAAGTTCTCTCATTATGCAGTATCTTGTAGATCCAATTTTAGCAGCTATGACTTGAAGTATTTATCACCTTTATAACTTATAACTCACCTGTATGACTTTAGCAGTGTATGGGAATATATACAAGTTGTACACAAGATGAATATACAATCTAAATCATGAATGTGTGCGCATACACGCACGCACGCACATACATACATACATACATACATACATACATACATACATACATACATACATACATACATACATACATACATACATACATACAATATATACAGTATGTATATATATATATATATATATATATATATATATATATATATATATAAAAAAAAACATAACATGACGATATTTTTAGGTTTTAGGGAGTTTCTAGTGAGTTATTGGGTAACTGTGCTGTTGTTACATCAATAGTTATTATATGAAGACCAAAGTAAACCAAATAATGAAAACACTTCTCATGAAAATGTGTGACACGGTTTGACGGTCAGTTAGCAGTTTTTTTCTGCTTTGAAGTAACACTTGTGTCAGATTATTGGTGTCACAGAAGTAGCAAAAGCTGTCAAAAACAACTGACAAAATCATTTAAAATATCAGAGGCAACTCAACATTCGAACCCAAATGGCAAACACAGACAAGATTCACTTAGATGGCGACGAAGAGGAAACTAGCTCACACAAACATGATGGACACATGAAAGGGGTTACAAAATTCTTATAATTGACATCCAAGCTGATATGACCCAGATTTGTAGCTGCAGTCATGCAAGTACTTGAAGCTCTCCTTTATGAATAGTTTACAGTATTTTGTTATCATTCTGTCTTCTTTCTCTATCAAAGTGTCTGTGATTCTTGATACAGGAAACACGGGAATAAAACACATTCACAACATTTTTGTTTTTCAAAATCTTGACAGTTTACATCTAAAATGCCTATTAATGGGATCCCTTATGTGTCTTTCACTCACACACAGACACACACCAAACATGCATATGCATTTTCTTTTACTTATATTTTTCAACTTGAGTTTACGAGTGCTGTTAATAATTTCATCTGTAATTTTGTTTTACTTGAGTCATCTTAAGAGTTTGTAGAGAATTTTAGGTTGCATTTCTGTTTGAATAATTTAAAAACATTCAAGTTGAGTGTCTTGCTCTTTGTATTCAATTGCTGTTTTTGATTAAATTCAACCTAATTTTTTCTCAAAGTTGCAAAAGGGTAATCTGTCTCAATTTTCCTCTCCTTTATTTTGACTCAGATGACTCATATTATACAATGTTTTTATGCTTAGGGTGTTCTGAGCAGAAATCTGTACATAACATATTTATAATTTTTTCAGGAACAACAGTTTGCATTATAAACACTTGGCTTGGTTACCAAAACTTATGATGTGATCTTTATTGGAACTGTCGTTCTCCAAACAACTCCTAAATATTATTTCATCCTCAGCCATCTCTTGTAAAACGATCCAGCAGTAATCAAAATCTGTAAGACAAACATGGGCATACTATAAATATGTATTACATGGGTTGTCTGTGATGAATGCTAATTTGGCAAATTACCTGCCATGAGACGCTATTGAATGACTGTCTGAAGGACAAGAAACGTCCTCCGCTTTTGTTGTCATAGAAGAAAATATACATACAATATGGCTGCAAAATCTGTGGATATAACACCACTAGAAGGGGCATGCACACACATATTGCACTCAAAGCCTGATACCATCCCACTCTTTCAGGCCTTCTAATTGCAGTTTACTGATGTCTAACACTAAAATATGAAAGAAGTTTAAGGACATTATTATTACAATAACTAAAAAATTTCAGGACATTTTGTAATGTTACCGAGTTCCATAAAGTCAGCTTCCACTGAACTGAAGGGTGACTACAAGGACACAATATTTTTAATTTTGTCCACATTTTCTTCCAGGATTTAATACAATATTTTGTTCCTGATTTTGCAACAGCTTCAAACTCACTGTTTCTACTTTCAGTGCTGTTTAGTTTTGATTTGCCCGTGCCATCATCCTCAAACATTCCACAACTGTCATATCTGGAAGTCATTTAGAGTTGCAAAATACAATTAAAGCTGCAAGCAGCGATGAACGGGCCCTCGCACTCACGGCCACCGCCCCCCATAAGCATATCAGAAATTACACCACCCACGACTTCCTATGTCAAACCATTCAAAAGTTATAGCAGAAAAAAGGGACACCCAATCAGAAGAAGGGGCGGGACTAATTCAGGCCAATAAAGGTCAAGGACTCAATACAGATTCCGATGACACCACCCACGACTCTCTATGTCAAACCATTCAAAAGTTATAGTCAGAAAATAGGGACAACCAATCAGAAGAAGGGGCGGGGCTAATTTTCACCAATTATGGTCAAGGAATCAATACAGAGTCCGATGACACCACCCAGAGAAAAGTATTCTAGGGGGCGCTGTTGAGCCGTTAGGCCACGCCCATTAATGCAAACCATGAAATATCAAATTTATCGCCAGGCCTGGCCTGCAAAATTTGGTGACTTTTGGGGAACTATCAAATATGGACCAATCAGACGAAGGGGGGGCACGCTTTTTGGCGTCTAGCGTCGCTACGGTAACACTTTTGAAAAAAATAAAGTAATGCGTGTAGTCGCAGGATGGAGACGCATATTTTGATGTACAACACACCTGGGTGCACGTTACGGTTCGGGCCGTATTACCTGTCAAAGGAATGGCATAAATTTCTCCAAAATGACGCGATTAATTCAGAATGTTCAAAATGGCTTACTTCCTGTTTGGTTTCGGCCATGGCGCCAAGAGACTTTTCTTTAAGTTGCGACATGATACAGGTGTGTACCGATTTTCGTTCATGTACGTCAAACCGTATTGTGGGGCTTGAGGCACAAAGTTTTTTTTCTCTCTGAACCAATCAGATGAAGGGTGGGCGCGCTTTTTGGCGTCTAGCGTCGCCACGGTAAGGCTTTTGAAAGAGAAAAGTATTGCGCATCGTCGCAGGATCGAGACGCACATTTTGATGTATAACACACCTGGGTGTACATTACGGTTCAGGCGAACAAGCAGCTGAAGAAATGGCATAAATTGCGCCAAAATTACACGATTAATTCAAAATGGCCGACTTCCTGTTCGGTTTCGGCCATGGCGCCATGAGACTTTTATTTAAGTTGCGACATGATACAGATGTGTACCGATTTTCGTGCATGTACGTCAAACCGTATTGTGGGGCTTAAGGCACAAAGTTTGATCTGTATGCACCAATCAAATATAGGGGGGGCGCGCTTTTTGGCGTCTATCGTCGCCACAGTCACCCTTTTGACTGAGAAAAGTAATGCGCATTGTCACAGTATTGAGACGCACATTTTGATGTATAACACACCTGGGTGCACGTTACGGTTCGGGCGAAGAAGCTGCCGGACAAATGGCATAAATTGCGCCAAAATTACATGATTAATTCAAAATGGCCGACTTCCTGTTCGGTTTCAGCCATGGCGCCATGAGACTTCTTTAAAGGAGCATGAGGCAGGATTGAGGCAGGATTTATGAAAAAAATTCGTAAAAGTTTTAAGTTTTCTAGTAATAATGTCAGATGAAGCGTTCCAAACCAAAAAGAATGAGCCCTCTAGTGTATCTGTCCGTTACCTTGAACAGGCTGTTCGCTGCAAAATGTGCTGCAATTCTGGGCCCGAATTTCCCGCGCTGTCCTGCTGATGTGACTTCATGTACGTTCTCCCCGTTCTCCCGTGCCGGCTTCGCTGTTGGCTGTAGTACCCCCGACGGCCGTCGTGGTGAAGGGTGGCGCTAGAGAGTCTCATTTCTTAAAAGGAGCCTCATGCTCCTTTAAGTTGCAACATGATACATGCGTGTACCGATTTTCGTGCATGTACGTCGAACCGTATTGTGGGGCTTGAGGCACGAAGTTTTCTACGCCCATTAATGCAAACCATTAAATATCAAATTTTTCGCCAGGCCTGGCTTGCGTGCAAAATTTTGTGACTTTTGGGGCACGTTTAGGGGTTCAAAAATGCCCTCATTTCGTCGGAGGAAAAACGAGGAAAAAAAACATTCCTACAGATACAATAGGGCCTTCGCACTGTCAGTGCTCGGGCCCTAACTAGAACATTTCAGTAGGGCATGCCCTACTGCCCTCTTGCTGCTGATGTTTGGGTGGTACTGGTTGTGTTCGGGGTTGTTCTGGTTCTGGTTCTGTTTGAAGTGGCATGCCCATAGTTAATGCTGTAATTCTGGATAATACTTCCCAAGGACAAGATGTATAAACTGAACAAGAGTGGCCCTAGCACTGAACCCTGCAGGACACCGTACCCTTGTCTGTTCTGAAGAAACCAAAATAACATGAACAAA
This sequence comes from Cololabis saira, assembly GCF_033807715.1. NCBI lineage: Eukaryota > Metazoa > Chordata > Actinopteri > Beloniformes > Belonidae > Cololabis > Cololabis saira. The sequence goes on along the minus strand of NC_084588.1, from coordinate 25,095,483 downwards.
CTGGATATGATTTAAACCAACCTAGAGCTGTCCCTCTAATCCCAATCTAAGAACAGAATCCCCAGTTAATGCGATGTTAATATCCGGTGGTATTTTCAGAAAAATATCAAAAGTCTATCAACATTCATAAAAAAAATAAATACATTGACACTTAAAACTGGAATACATTCTCAGGACACCATTGATATCAGTAATAAAAATCAATGAAACAGCACAGATATCTCAGAATGGATCAAGTGATGGACTGTCCTTCATAATAACATCGTCAGCATATAAAATTATATTACCAATGCCGTGTTTGGAGGTGTTCCAAACCCAAATGTTTTAGGAACAGGTGCCATTTCTGCACGTCAACCACAGCTGTCTAAGAGCTGGATCTCTGAACTGAAAGCAGCACATTCAGGGTAACCCACAACCAATTACATTTCATTGCAAAGCTTATCTGTGCAATAAAAAACAAAAAACTAAAACAACAACAAAAGCACTGCCTGATTGAAAGTATACTAGCCAATACCAGGTTGACAAATGTTGACAAATGTTTTACTTCATATTATAAATACGATTTGCCATCTGTGAGAGAACAATAAGGTCTCCAGGGAAAATATTCTTCACTCTTTCCTCCTAGAACCACTGACTGATAGGCATTCAATTTCAGAATCTTAAGAGATTCCATTAAAAACAGCACAGACGTTTTATGTGCACCTATCAAAATCACTTTAAATGTAAATTCTACAAATCTTTTATATAAAAGAAAAGTCTCATTATGAAACAATATCTCTGTGTGACTGCAATCAGCAATCAACAGTTTGAAAATGTCAATATGTCTTCAAATTAGAAGCAATTTTCTCATAATGGCGACACTGCAGGGAGAATGTTACTAATGAAAGTTTGGGCAGGTTGTCTTTGTCAATAGCCATGCAAATATCATATAAAGTGGGAAAACTGTCCACTCTCCTTTTAAGACACTCTTAAAATTGACATAAGAATTGTGTCCACATTTTCACAGATGTAACTCCAATACCTCCGGTACTGTCCCACCACCTCTGAAATCAGCTGCAGTCACACCGTAACTCAAAAAACCTGGCTTTGACCCCAATAACCTCAACAACCTTCGTCCCATCTCCAACCTCCCATTCCTCTCAAAAATCCTGGAAAAGGCGGTGGCTTCACAGGTTCATACTCATCTCTCCAACAATAACCTCTACAAACAATTTCAGTCCGGCTTTCACCCCGCCACAGCACGGAAACTGCCCTTCTCAAGATCACCAACCCTATCCTCTTTACCACTCATCTCCTCCCACTTGGTCTAATCTTCGGTAAATACAATATCCACTTCCACTGCTACGCGGACGACAACCAGCTCTACGTTTCCTCCAAACCCACTTCCTCCTTCCCACCCTCCTCCCCCTGTGCCTGTTTGCAGGAAATCAAATTGTGGTTTTCCTCCAATTTTCTCAAATTAAACAGTCATAAAACTGATGTAGTCCTCATTGGCTCTAGGTCCACCCTCACTAAATATCCCAGTTTCACCCTTACCATAGACAACTCCTCAGTCTCCCCCTCCCCTCAGGTCAAGAGTCTGGGTATCGTCCTCGACAGCACCCTATCATTCCACACCCACATCAACAACACCATCCGGTCCGCCTACTTCCATCTCCGCAATATCAACCACCTCCTCCCTTCACTCACTCCCAACAGGGCCGCAATCCTGGTACACTCGCTTGTCACCTCCCGCCTGGATTACTGCAACTCCCTTCTTTTTGGTCTCCCGCACAAACTCCTCCATAAACTTCAACTGGTCCAGAACGCTGCAGCCCGCATCATCACCAGAACACCTTCCACCAGTCACATCACTCCCGTTCTACACCAACTCCACTGGCTCCCCATCAAACACCGGATCAACTTTAAAATCCTCCTCCATACATTTAAGGCCATCCACAACCTCGCTCCCCCATACCTCTCTGAACTCCTTCACATCAATGTCCCCACCCGGTATCTCAGGTCTGCTTCTTCCATCACCCTCACCGTCCCCCTAGTCCGTCTGTCCACCATGGGGTCTAGAGCTTTCAGCCACTCTGCCCCTCATCTCTGGAACTCCCTCCCCCCTGACCTCAGGAACACTGACTCCTTCTCCCTTTTCAAGTCCCTCCTCAAAACCCACATCTTCAGACAAGCATATGAGACCTGATGTTCCCCTGTTTGTGGTTGCTCTCCTACGGGTTCTGTGCAGTTGTCTGTTTATATTTTTTATGAGTCTGTTTTAATCATTTTATTGACTGTATTGTTGTTGTACAGCGACCTTGAGTGCCATGAAAGGCGCCCTATAAATAAAATGTAGTATTATTATTATTATTATTATTATTATTACTGAGAGGAGAAAAAGACACATTTTCATGATCAAGTTTGGAAGGTAGTACTGGATATTTCAAAGGAGCCACAGATTTAAAATCAATACAATATTTGAACAAACACGGTATGGTGTGGTTTACATGTTAAGTGCAGTTTCCCCAATGTTTGAGAATTGACAAATCTATTTTATGTGTGCAAAAAATGTACTTCAACCAAATTATTTCTGCTGTACTTCAAAACCAAGGTATTGTGTCAGAAGATGGCATTATCCTAATTTAATATTCTTTGATATCACTTTATTTCTATGAATAACCTTGACTTTCCTGACATAGGATAAATTAACCCATCATCTTAAGATAACATGCTGTTGTTTCTTAAAATCGCAGTTTAATTATGGAGAACTCTGTAGCTCTAATGACTGTTGGGGGAGTATATGTAGCTCAGCAGTAAGTACAAACTGAAATGGGAGCTTGACCAACTCCCACTTCTGTGATTCATCCAGCAGCTGCTCAAATAAAATCCAATGACAGATGTACAGTAATTGCTAAAGATATTGGGATATCCCTGTTTGCCATCTGACATTTTCAACTTGAATCAGTTGCTGCAGTTGTCAAGGTGCAATGTTAATATAGTACTCCCGATGTCTGATTATCATGAGAGGAATTTATGCTTTGTTGTAATTATAAAATAATTAACCTATTATCAGGATAAAATTAACTCTGATATCTCAAGATAATGAGATAATTAACTTTTCAATCTTGACATAACTGCTTAAAGGACTAATTTCAAGGACAGCGGGTAAAGTGCCTCGTTAACCTTATCCAAATTGAACCTTTTCACTTTACAATATATTTCTCATTTACTATTGTAACAAACACTTATATAGCACTTCATATTATACACAGTATGTGGTCTATGTGGTGTTCTGTTTTTACAATCACACAATGATGAACATGAGAGAGGCAGATGGGGGATCTGTGTCTTGCCCAAGGACACTGCATGCTGTGGATTGTGGGACAACCTTCCATCATCCAGTGGACCTGTGGCTGGACATTCCCAGCTCCCACACAGCTGGACAGTCTGGATCATGTAGTCAAAGTTCAGGGACCGTCCTTGGGACCAGGCAGATCTGCGAGACAGTTCGGAAGGCCGCCCTTGGGGCCAGGCCGACCGGCGAGACAGTTCGGGGGGCCGGTCTCGAGACGTAGCAGATGGGTTGGAGGGTCGGTCTCGGGATGTAGCAGAAGGGTCAGAAGGTCGGTCTCAGGACGTAACAGACGGGTCAGAGGGTCGGTCTCGGGATGTAGCAGGCGGGTCAGACAGAACCGGCTTCGGGGCGGACAGAACCTGAGGAGCCGGCTTCGGGGCGGACAGAACCCGAGGAGCCGGGTTCTGGGCGGACAGAACCCGAGGAGCCGGCTTCGGGGGATTAAGAATCCGAGGGGCCGGCTTCGGGAGACACGGGGTCCTCGGCACTGGCTCGGGGGGACACCGGGTCCTCGGCACTCACTGAGGGGGACACTGGGTCCTCCGCGCTGACTGAGGGGGACACGAGTCCTCGGCACCGGCTTAGAGGGGTCCGGGACCATCACAGGAGAAAGAACTGATGCGTCCGGGACCACCGCCGGAGCCGGAACAGAGGCTGATGCGTCCAGGACCACCGCCGGAACAGGAACAGACTGGGGCTGGCGCCGACGTCGTCTCCCCTGGGGTTGAACACTGGGGTTCCCTGGAAAGGGGACTCCTCCTCGACGTGGTGCATATTCTTCTCCGACTCTCGGCAGAAGAACTCAAGGAGAGTGATATACTCTCCCGCTGGATCCATTCTGGCTGGTCCGTTCTGTCAGGAACAGTTAGATGAGGACCCAAACGCAGGAGAGCAGGAGGCAGGAGGCAGGAGTTCCAAAAAACTTTTCATTCATAAAAACAAAACCAACAACACTGCTGAGCAGGATCAAAAACGGAACAGGAACATGAAGGTATGACTGAATTAACAGAATGGTGCATTGTTAAAAAGAACAAAAACACTGGTTAGCTCAAGATCAAAAGGCCTAAAATATCACGGAAAACCACTAAAATGGATGATCATAGGATATTTCTTTAGTAACGAAAACACACTACGCTGTACAGATAGTCAAATTTTTGCCTTAATCCGACCGATATTGAATTTTGAAAAGCCATGTGCTAAGCTGCTTGCTAAGCCACCTTAGCCGGGCTATAGTCAAACCGAACCGAAGCTCATGAGATCGAGCTATTAGCACCAGATAATGCGGTCCTAATTCGAGTTATTCTGGCGTATAGCCATGCTTAGCTAAGCTAGTGACTGCCCCGGGACTCCCCCTTCCAGAAGTGACGACTTCGCGAAAGCCAGAATATCAACACAGTAGGAGAAGAAAAAGATGAACAACAAAGAAGGAACCTAAAGAATGCCAACTCAAAAGTGCATGTGGCGCCACCTAGCATCACGGAGTCGAACGCACCTCACTATATCGATTGTCTTCTCACGCATGTATACTTGGATTTTCAGAAACTCCAGTTTAATCCTTAGCTAGATTGTTGCCAATAACTGGCGCCATTAATGAAAAAACAAAGTTTAAAACAATATGCAAACCACTGGTAACATTCAAGAACAGGACAGCTAGATGACATTTTTGTCCGAAAATCGAAAAAATACAGGGAGAAAAATATATGGAGGAAAATAGGAACAGCTCATGATCTTTGTGTTAGGGCTCGGCCGGCTGGGCTTTCCTGCCGGGCGCACGCCGGCGGACAGCGGAGTTGTGCTCTGAGTGCACAGCTGCAGCTCGTCAGCTCATCTGTGAGGAGAAGTTAAAGAGTGGGGCTGCCAGTAGCTCGCTGCTAGTTCGTTTGTTAGCTTTGTTGGTTTGTTTGTTTATTTGTTAGCTTGCTGCGCTGTGGCTGGTTCTTTTTCGAGTTCCCTGTGAGGAAGGAGATTTTTTTTTGTCCTCTGTGAGGATTCCCTGTGGGAGTTTTGTGTTTGCTATTAAATGTGTTTTTGGCTAAGTTTGGCCCTGTTTTGTGTTGTGCGCTTGGGTTCTTAGAAAGAAATCCATAACACTTTGCTTTAAATGGCTCCCTTTAATTGGAAAATGCCATAGTTTTATTACACTTTTATATTAAAGTTGAAAGTTTAATCACATCTTGATTATTTTCCTTCAAGATAGATAAATAGATTGTTTTATTTTGCAGGAATGTCATAAATGTGATCTTGTGTTCATTGTGGAGGAACTGTGCTGGTTAAATTTTCAAAATTTTTAAGGTATTAATTTGTGTTTACTAAAATATCGAAAAGATGGCTAATTTATCTTGGGAATAATTTCCTATTTGTGGGAATGAAATGGTACTTTAGACCAACTATGTAGTGAATTTTGCTAATAAGCTGTCTCTCTTGCTGTTGTGTGTATTTTCTAACATATCTATTTTAAAGACACATGTTGATCATTCCTTATTTTAAAATTTTAACATGTTGCAGCTTCATACACAGTTGATGTGGAGGCAAGTTACTTTTGAATGATCACTTTTGCGGGCAAAAATGGGAAACCAAGTAAATCAAATGCTGTTGGCTTTTAGTCAGATTTGGTTTAGATTTGGTTTAGGTCATTAACAACCCACTACCCCAGGCAAATATTAGAATACAGATATGAGCAGCTAAACACACACAGCAATAGTTTACCTCCATGGATGCCCTCTGCTGTTGTGCTGTCTGATGTGTTTCTCCACCATGGGGAAAAAAGAAGTGTCATTTACCCCATTCTGATGAATTATTGGTTGTTAATATCCATTTGAAATCTACAGTCTAATTAACAGGTATGAGGCTACATCAACAGCAGTAATAACCACTGTTTTATTAATAGAACATGCCTTTTGCGGAGTCTGCACACAAAGCCTAGGCAAAGATGGATGTCTTGGCTTTAATTAACCAGAATTATTTACTGAGTAGGGCCGGCTTATGGGAGCATCACTCATGTAATGGATATATTAGCAAAAGACTGAAGAGATTAGCTTCTGTGGAATTAACAAACTCTGGGTAGTTCATCACATAAAGCGAAGGTACTATATGATATTCCAACTGACAAAACAACTTGTAGGAATATTTGTATAAGCATTTGAAAGAGTTGACTGCACATGCATTATTCTGTTTTTCCAGTGACAAATACTTCCCATCTCACAATATGACATAATGACTCTGTTATTCATTTTTAAAGACTTTGTACTTTCCTTAAAACCTAAATCCTGAGGGAATTTTAAATACTAAAGCTGCACATGTAATGGGTCCTAATACATATTACCTTCATAAATCTTTACTAATGCATGTGTCCTTTCAGTGTCATGACATAGAGGAACTTGCTTTGAGGGAGGAGCAGGAATCTGAACCTGACTTGGGATCGTAAAACAAAACAAAAATCTTCTGTGATATCCTCTAATACACAGCTTTGCCAGGGCATCTTTGCAACCTCCAAGTGGTGGATATTAAGTAACCAAAATACTTTTGGTGACTTCACTTTATGTTTGCGTCATTCATGACAAATGCACTACATTTGAATCGTTGGCACTGAGGGAAAGTAAATGATGGCCTCGCTTCATGAAGTTGTATATTCACAGCTCATTTACACAGAGGGTCTGGGAGTCCCCACAAATCTATGGGGACAAATTTCCTGTATGCCTACTCTATGGCAAGCTGTTTAATTATTTATTCCATATCCTTGATTTCAGACCTCAGTTTTCTTTCTAGTATGCACTTTGACTATAATAGTTGAACATTTTTTGTACTAGTTGGCAAGGACGAGTGTCAAGATCACGTGATCACATGAGCTGGCAAAAGGGGTGCCACAGGGATCGCTTGGCCATCTTCTCCTTTCACTATACGCCATTTCTCTAGGTGAAATCAGCTCTCATGGCTTCTCCTACTACTGCTATGTCGATGACACCCAGCTCTTCCTTTCCTTCCCACCTTGTGACACGGCCGTCTCAATGCGGATATCAGCATACTGTATATCTTTCCTATATCTCTGCATGGATGAAGGACCGCCACTTTCAGCTAAATCTGTCGAAGAATGAGCTTATTGTCTGTCCAGCCACCTCCTCAGACAAGTTTGCAGTTGGATTCCAGCACACTTGTGCCCACATCTTCTGCTAGGAATCTTGCTGTCATATTAGACAGCCATCTGACCTTTAAGGCCCATGTTGCCCCGGTCTTGCTGATTCGCTCTTTGCAACATCAGGAAAATCAGAGCCTACCTGACAGAACATACGACACAGCTCATGGTTCAGGCTCTGGTCATGTGACGCATTGACTATTGTAATTACTTGTTGGTCGGCTTCCCTGCGTGCTCAGTTCTGCAGATGATCCAGAATGTAGCAGCACATCTGTTTTTCAACCAAATGAAGAGAGCTCATGTCACACCGCTGTCAATCTCTCTGCACTGGCTTCCACTTGCAGCGCATATCAAGTTCAAAGCTCTGCTTTTGCCTTACCAAACAATTACCCAAACGGCTCCTGCCTACCTTTATTTCTTCTTCCAGAGGTATACTCCCTCTCGACAGCTCCACTCAGCCAGTGAAAGATGCCTGGTGCTTCCACCACAACGTGGCGTGAAATCAGTAGCTAGACTCTTCTCCTCCATTGTTCCCCGATAGTGGAATGACCTACCAAACTGTCTGATCCGCAGGGTCTGTACCTACTTTTAAGAGCCAATTGTGTTGCTTAAACACACAGGACTGAACCAGTTTCATTCACCAACATCTCATCTCAACGCCTGATACAATCAGTTGAGCATAAATCTCTGAAACCAGTGATGGGAATGTTATAAACTAGCTTTGGTGATTAAGTGTAAAGAAGTGTAAACATGGGGGCCCTGGGTAGCTCTGTGGGTTGAGCGGGCCCCATTTTTAGAGGCTATAGTCCTCGTGCAGGCAGCGCAGGTTCGAGTCCCGGCTTGTCGCTCTATACTGCAATGCCCCCCCCCCTCCTGTCTACCTACTTTCTCAATAAAGGCCACTAGTGCCACAAAAACCTTTTAAAAAAAAAAAAGAAATATAAACATGACACACTGTTAAAGATAAGACCATTCCAATATTTTTATCCTGTCACAGGGATTATGTTTCAGATTGTAACCAGCTACTCCAACTCTATACTCTAAACTTTTGTCCTGTGTTTATCTCAGTTCATTTTCAAATTATCCGAAATCTTAGGAAAAACCAAACATTATACAAAAAAACCCTTATAAAAACTGGACATAGCTTTGTATACCAGCACAGATTTTTATATGAAATAAATTTAGTCTATAAAACTATAAAATTCTTCCTACACGCTGATGCTTCAGTATTATGCCAACTTTATACTTAAATGTTTGATTGAAACAGAGCGGTGCTACGGTGTAGCATTTTCCCCAACTAAGAAATGTGTGGCAGACTGTAAAAATTGTGATTATTTACTTGCCATGTGTTTACATGTGGTACCCTGCTTTGCTCATCTGCAATGCCCTTGTGAAACACAAATGTAAAATGTCACAACTGTAACTGAATTATGTTTGGTTATAATGCTAAAACAATAACTGGTACATGTAAAATCTAATTTCTATGCTCAAACACATGGTCTCCTTGAGGGATCTTTCAAGCAGGAGTATAACTTAAAGTTTGATTTTTTTTTACATGCTTTGGCACACAACAATAAGCTGAACACCCTCAGAGCTTGTGTTCCTCATTTACATGGTCTGGTGTTGAACTTGGTAAATGTCAGATATTGTTTCTATGATTTATGTGAAAAGTGAATAGCTAGAAATGTTAAATGGAAACGACAAAATCAGTAGGATATAGTTCTGTGTTTGCAGTTGTGCCGCTGGTCACCACTGCATCCTGTTTGCTGTTTATTTAACATGGCACATTTAAACAGCATCTGGGGAAGCAGGGTCACGGCTGCAGACTAAAATCCGGAATTCCAGAAAATACAGAATCATTCGGTACATGCTGAACATCACTGCTGATTTCTGAGATAAAGTAATTTTTCTTTTGAAATCCTGAATGGCGCCAGGTTTTTAGTTAATGACTTTCAGGTGATGATTAGCTTTAGTGGACATAGGTGGTAGTCGGGTGGGTAGGAAGGAGGATAATAAGGGCAGGTGATTTTCAGGGACACAGAGTCCATTTAGAAGGTACAGGAATGGGCCAGAGAGGTGGAGGTTCGGACATTCACATGCTGTGCAGAAGGCATCTCTGTATTATTCCCACCCTCCCCCTAGATCCCAGAAGGCCGGTGGTGGGATGGGGGGTAGATGAAACGAACAGGAAGGCCTAATTAAAGGCTCTCAGCTCAAATGCATTGATGTATTACATCTATTATGCCACAGTTCGATAGGTCTGCCAGGCCGGCGCTGCTGCGGCAACTGAGTACCACCAAACAGACTGAATAAATAAAAGCAGCTGAGAGGAGGGGGAGAAATGGGAAATAAGTCAACTGGAAAAGTTGTGGCAAAACCTTTTGTAGCCATAGTCATGTCCCACAGGATCTGCAATTTATATTATATATGGAAAACATAATTTGTATTCCATACAACAAGTATAAAAAGTACACAATTAAATGAATAAAACTGTATCAGATCCCATGCCAATAATTTAAAGATTGCTTTATTAATATGTAACTTCTCCATGTTTTATTTATTAAGAATTATTTAAATATAAGCAGGCTTGAATAAAATAATAATAAAGACAGAATAGTGACATATTGAAGAAAAAAACTGCATTACATTTGGCAATGAGCTGATGCGACAGCTTCAGTACACGCCAACGTTGATTGCACATGTCTATCTCTTTTGCTGTTTTAATGGAAGATTTTAAAACACAATAGTCACAAATCTCCTAGCTGGGTTTAGACTTTTTGATTGAAAAAATTCATCATTGTTTATGCTTATCAAATCATTCAATTACCCATTCTGGATGGTGTCATCCTAGTAGAGACAACCAACAGCACGAGAGAGGTCTTTTTTTTTCTTTTTTACCTTGTCTGCACACATATTAATGGTTGATATCATGCCGGTAAGAACCTAAGGCATATATATGTGCATTATTACTATATTTAATATATATACATATATATACGCATACATACACATACACATACACATACATACAGTTAGGTCCATAAATATTTGGACACTGACACAATTTTCAGTATTCCAGCTCTGTACAACACCACAATGGATTTGAAATGAAACAATCAAGATGTGCTTCAAGTGCAGACTTTCAGCTTTAATTTGAAGGTATTTACATCCAAATCAGGTGAACGGTGTAGGAATTACAACACATTTTATATGTACCTTCCACTTTTTAAGGGACCAAAGGTAATTGGACAACTAACATAATCATACATCAAATTGTCAATTTTTAATATTTTGTTGCAAATCCTTTGCAGTCGATGACAGCCTGAAGTCTGGAACCCATAGACATCACCAGACGCTGGGTTTCGTCCCTGGTGATGCTCTGCCAGGCCTCTGCTGCAGTTGTCTTCACTTCCTGCTTGTTCTTTGGGCATTTTCCCTTCAGTTTTGCCTTCAGCAAGTGAAATGCATGCTTAATCGGATTCAGGACAGGTGATTGACTTGGCCATTGCAGAACATTTGACTTCTTTGCCTCTTTGGTTGCTTTCGCAGTATGCTTCGGGTCATTGTCCATCTGCATTGTGAAGCGCCGACCAATGAATTTTGAAGCATTTGGCTGAATATGAGCAGATAATATTGCCCGAAACACTTCAGAATTCATTCTGCTGCTTTTGTCAGCTGCCACATCATCAATAAATATAAGAGAAGACTTCACCAGAGGAAATACAGAGGAAATACAGATGGGTTACACAAGGTGTAAACCATTGGTGAGCCTCAAAAACAGGAAGGCCAGATTAAAGTTAGCTAAGAAACGTCTAAAAGAGCCAATGCAGTTCTGGAACAACATCTTATGGACAGATGAGACAAAGATCAACTTGTACCACAATGATGGAAAGAGAAGAGTATGGAGAAGGGAAGGAACTGTTCACTTTAATCTGGCTTTCCTGTTTTTGAGGCTCACCAACGGTTTACCTTGTGTAACCCATCTGTATTTCCTCTGTATTTCCTCTGGTGAAGTCTTCTCTTATATTTATTGATGATGTGGCAGCTGACAAAAGCAGCAGAATGAATTCTGAAGTGTTTCGGGCAATATTATCTGCTCATATTCAGCCAAATGCTTCAAAATTAATTGGTCGGCGCTTCACAATGCAGATGGACAATGACCCGAAGCATACTGCGAAAGCAACCAAAGAGGCAAAGAAGTCAAATGTTCTGCAATGGCCAAGTCAATCACCTGACCTGAATCCGATTGAGCATGCATTTCACTTGCTGAAGGCAAAACTGAAGGGAAAATGCCCAAAGAACAAGCAGGAAGTGAAGACAACTGCAGCAGAGGCCTGGCAGAGCATCACCAGGGACGAAACCCAGCGTCTGGTGATGTCTATGGGTTCCAGACTTCAGGCTGTCATCGACTGCAAAGGATTTGCAACAAAATATTAAAAATTGACAATTTGATGTATGATTATGTTAGTTGTCCAATTACTTTTGGTCCCTTAAAAAGTGGAAGGTACATATAAAATGTGTTGTAATTCCTACACCGTTCACCTGATTTGGATGTAAATACCTTCAAATTAAAGCTGAAAGTCTGCACTTGAAGCACATCTTGATTGTTTCATTTCAAATCCATTGTGGTGTTGTACAGAGCTGGAATACTGAAAATTGTGTCAGTGTCCAAATATTTATGGACCTAACTGTATATATATACACATACAAACCCAGTGAGTTTTTTTTTTGTTTTTTTTTTGGGGGGGGGGGGGGGGGGGGACTGTCATTTAGGTAGAAGCACTGGGTGATATAATGGGAAAAAATCTCGGATAAAAAAAAAAAAACACAAACGAAACACAACACCGACACGGAGCCGACCAAAACACGAGCAGCAATCGACCCAAATCTCGAGATCTCATCACAGTCTAAGCCAAGCTACCGCGACTAACTAACCCCACACTAACACCTTGAGCAGGACCAGGCTCATAAGGGGGGACGCTCCTTCCAGAGGCCAGCTGGGCAGAGCAGGAAAAGGGAAAACAGACAGAGAGAATGAGGAACAGAGAAAAGAGAGACACAGACACAGGCTAACTGGGGGCACCACAGGGACGACTACACAAAAAGATGTAGGGACTGCAGGTCAGCACACAGCTCCCGAAGCTCCGTCCTGCAAACTTAGACAAAAGAGAAATAAAAGGGGGGGGAGCAGCACAACAAACTATAAGAATGATGGACAACAATGATGGCTATGAGATACTTATAATGAATAAAAAATGAGGAGAAGTGAAAAAGGGTGAGGGCACCGCCCAGTGGATCATGTCGGTGCCCCCCTGCAGCATAGGCCTATAGCAGCATATCTACCACAATGCTATGTTTGGGACTAACTATTATAGTCTGGTTCTATAGCTGCAGCTATGAATACTGACTCTAACACACTAGAGTTTACACAAATTAGAGGTTTATTTGTTAGGGCTCGACCGGCGGAGCTTTCCTCCGCGACCCAGTCGCGCTGGGAGTGTGGTGTCGGCACAGCGTGTAGCCAGAAGAGCTGCGCGCGCGAGGACGAACTTCTCCCCTCATCTAGGGGGAGAAGTTAGTCTAGAAGATACAAACGCATGAACTAGTTTTTCTGCATCACTCTGCGAGAGGATTTTCCTAATCTTTGAGATATTACGGAGATGGAAAAATGCTATTTTACATACTTTATTTGAAAAGAACACAAAAACACTTTTAAATTTTTTAGGTCAAAGGGTTCCGCTGAAGGCATGGAAATTAACCTCCACAAAACTACCCCATGTCTCATTCACCTGTAAGCGAGGCCGGTTTTAGGGGAGGGCAGGGGGGGCTGTGCCCACCCAATCAAAGTTATGGGGATCCTTTATTTTTTTATAATTTTATTTTTTTATAAATATAAAAAAATATCACAGAATATCTGTACCGTTTCTGATTGGGTGGGCACTGCGCATAATTTTTAGACACAACAATGAACGCATATGGCAAAAGTTATGTCTCGGCGGAGGGACCGGCGTCCCAGCAAAGTGAGCACAACAGAGAAGTGTTCAGAACAGCACACAGAGCACAGACTGAAGGCTGATTTATGGTTCCGCGTTACACCAACGCAGAATGGTGCGCGTCGCCGCGTACCCTACGGCGTACCCTACAGCGTACCCTACGGCGTAGCCGTGGCAACAGAGCCTGCAAGGCACCGCAGCGCACCGGCGCTCTCCGCCCTCACCGGGATGGAGACGCCTCCATCCCCACGGACTCTGACCAATCCGTGCCATTCGGTGCGCAAAAAACAGATTGGTCAGAGTTTTTACAGGATTGAAGCTGTCAGATAGGTCAGATTTTTTTCTTTCCTTTTTCTGAACACATTATTCACTGGCTAAACCTGCCAGACAGGAACATCTAACTGGGTTGTCCCCCTCCTCAGCCCCTTCAGCTGGCGTGTCTCCATTATACTGTAGCAACACACAAGAAACACTGACTGAACAAATAACACTGCTGACCATGAGGTGGCAGTAATTAACATTTTTTGCTGTTCCCAAATGGCCAACAGGATAAAAAGAGATGAAAAAAATTTTAAATAGAGGATGCTACTTGCATTTTCTTTCCTTTGTTAATAAAATCACGTGGCAGTGATTGAGATTAAATGAAAATCAACTGCCAGGACCATTTGCATAATACGCCAACAAACATTTTTTTCTTGTACTCTCCATCTTCATCAAATGTACTTACAGTAAAATGTTTCTAATCCACTAGGTTTCTAATGAGTTGTGTTCGTATTGTGTTATATTCAGGTGAGCATGCTGAGCGTAATGTAGAAACCCTGATCAGCAGAGACCCCCCACCTGCTAGTTCCTGTAGGCCAATCTGAGTACTTCTCCTACTACAGGAAAATGTATTTCCCCGTAAAGGTTCCTGAAGTCCTCTTTTGCAGGGCCATTACCGGTAATGGAGAATCATGTCAACGATCTGGACCCGGAATAACTTCCTGGAACCCCTGCTAATGGAAATGTACCTTTTGATAACCCTCAGACATGTCTGAGATTTACTCTTGTTCAGGCGCTTTGCTTCTTCTGTCATTGCTTTTGTATGTCTCTTCATAATCTATATCATTAGGTGCCTCTGTGTAGCTGTAAACAATGGATATAGGATGATACTAAAGATGGCCCACAGTTGATTATTGTTGTTGGTGTGTGACTTAAAAAAAAAAAAAAAAAGAAATCCAAAATGTTTAATTTGTTTGAATTAACACCAGTTTATTTATAATCTAATGCTTTGTTGAATAATGTGCAGCCTTGAGTGCTGATCAGTGTTCACACTAAAACTGGTATTTGGCTGTGAAATCAAAGGTTAAAGCTACCAACTCAACTGCGTATGGATATTAGTTTGTCACTTACATGGGAGGAGAGGGCATTTTTTGGTGCTCGTTAAACAGGACAGGACAAGTGAGGAGATGTACAAGACACAAATGTGTTCACACTGATTAAAATGTTGTAAAATTAAGAGGAAACTAGAAAAACAGTGCATACATTTTTATATAGATGTATAGATGTGAGAGATGCAAGTTGCATCTAAAAGGAAAACCATTAATGCTGATTCAATTTTCAATACAGACAGCCTTTGTTGTGGCAGTTTTTCTGCTTTGGTATTTGAAAAACAGTTTGAAAGAAAATTTGATTTGTTAATACATTAATTTTTTTCACATTTTAAGCACAATTTCAAAAGCTAGTTTTAACTGTATTTTTTCCTGTAGCATTAAAGAAATCCATGAATAAAATACATTTAAAAATTAATATTTTTTTTAAATTCAATGTTATTTACTGCAGGATGTCTGTATTGTTAATGTGTCTAGTCTCATAAACACAGTCCAGTTACTGATGCGATGTAGGCCGTCTTACATGAACCCAGTTCACTTATGGCGCTTTTCCACTAGTACTTACTCAGCCCGACTTGGCTCGTCACGCCTCTACCCGTTTGTTTTTCCACAGCCAGGGGAGAAGTGGGCAGGTTGGGGTGAAGCTGCTGTGACGTACTCAATTGCGCAACCGCTTTGTTCATGTCGGCGCTGTCTAGAAATCAGCTGGAGCCGCGAGCGGCTGAGAGTAAAACAGCCCGTCTACATCCCTTTTTTTAATTATCTCGTCAGCCCCCAGGTTTATGAACATCTGCACCTCAGAGTTGGATCACCAAACAGACGTTTTGCGCTTTATAAGAAAATCGCCGCGAGCCGCGAGTCACTCTCGCGCTGACTCCCCGCTTCCTGATTCAAACGTCTGACGGCCCCCGAACCCCGACCAATCAGTGGCGTGGAGGTTGGTGACGTCAGAAATAGTCCCGGCTCAGCCCGGTTAGAACCTCGAACGAATGGTTATAGAAAAAGTATCGGCTTGGTGCGGCGCGGCCCGCCTTGGCCCGTGGTGGAAAAGCGCAAGACGGGGTTGTGGCGGGTAGAAGCGAGCTGAGGTGATACTAGTGGAAAAGGGCCATTACTGTAAGTGACGCTGTGTTAAAATCCATAACATATAATACAATCTGAGTTGGTTTAGGTGGGCTGCACACCAGAAAATTGTGGAGACATGACTCAATTCAAAGCTTGTCACAACTAATTAAATAATAGTTGTCTCTGGTTTAGATAGTGTCAGTTAGCTTAATGCCCCCAGTCGAGTTGGAGCATCTCTGATCTTGAATCGTCCGTCCATCCATCCATCCATCCATCCATCCATCCATCCATCCATCCATCCAACTCGATGATCTGTGATCATTGACCAAAAAGCAGAAACGTAATCCTGAGGCCACCAGACTCTCTTCTACACTACGCTTTCCACTGAATTTGTGAACAAAAACAGTGATAAAGCTCAGTCCTGATGTAGTCCAACTTCTATCTGAATCAAATCTGACTTGTGAACCAAATTCTCACTCCACGTTCCTAGCCGCATACACTGGAACACCCCCAACAGATCACCCTGCTCTATGGGCCCCTTAACGCGGAAGTAATCCAGGAAGTCAGAAATTTTTGTGAGCAAATTGCATTGAAATTAATGGGCGGCCATTTTCGATGTACCATCCAGTTAATATTATAGATCCATGGTAGGTACTAGTATAAAAGCGCCATTTGAGTGTCT
Source organism: Cololabis saira (assembly GCF_033807715.1). Lineage (NCBI taxonomy): Eukaryota > Metazoa > Chordata > Actinopteri > Beloniformes > Belonidae > Cololabis > Cololabis saira. The sequence continues at coordinate 25,078,907 of NC_084588.1, read as the reverse complement.
GTCAGTGTCTTTGTCTACATATAGACCCTCCTAACCTTCCCTTTCATGCTTGTCTGTCGTTTTTCTAGAGGCTTGCTCCCTATTTTGCTCTCTATTTATCTGCCACCTTAGCCTGCCTCTGTATTTTTGAATTTCAGTGTTTTGGTTTTTATTGGTTTTGCCATAGCAGATGAATATTTCTTATTGGTGGCATATAGCAGAAATGTAGTTCATCATCATTCCTGTACAAGAAGCATAGAAACATAGAAAATATGAAATTCACTTGTGCAAAATTCTGCCAAAAAAGATAGCATAAATTACTCTGTAGATAAAAATGTCCACCATTAACAAAAAACTCTGATTACACTCAGTCACTATCACTCCTGGCAGTTATCAATGTTATCAATTACTCTTGACTGTTTCCTGAACAAACGGTTTAATCTCTGTACTGATAAGAACATCACAGACAGCACAACATCTAACTGAATGGGCTTTTGTGCGACTATTATGAGAGGTCAGTGATAAGAATTTCTGACTTTTTTGGTTAGAAAGAAAGAAAGAAAGAAAGAAAGAAAGAAAGAAAGAAAGAAAGAAAGAAAGAAAGAAAGAAAGAAAGAAAGAAAGAAAGAAAGAAAGAAAGAATTTTTCTTCTGTTATAAGCCCGAGAAACATGAATGACACAAGCTGGATTTCCGTCACTGTAAATCCAGCATCCGACTACATAGAGGGGAGGACATAAAAAGGAGAATGATAACAAATTTATTTGTGCTTTTTGGTTCTGCCAAAGTGACGAAATAAATATATGCGTGGACGTGCTGATGTATATTTGTCTTTGCTTGCAGAACACACGGAGAAGCAGATTTGCGAGACAAGCTTAAGCAGTTGCATTCACAGCAGTGGTGAGATTGCAAGCGAACGGTTTTTGAACCAGTCTGACTGATAGTGTCTGTTAGTAGCGACGGCCACAGAGAGGATGTCTTTTACTGGCAGAGGTAGAGAGCTGAGGCTTCCAGGAAACAACATTGCACTCAAAGAGTCTACTGAAATGATGGGACAAGCTGAGCCAGTGTTTCCATTCACAGCTCTCTCGTCTAACACTTGTCTTGCTTCTACATCTCACTTATTATTACGCTGCTCACCACTCTCACCATCTCGTGCCTGCTTTCTTCAAGCACCTCCTTACCATGCTGTCTCTGTCACAAATAAAAGACTGAGTTCACAGACCAGTATTGCTTCCAGTTTCCTTATTTTCTGCCAGGCTGATATATGAAGAACCAGATAAAGCCCCCTGTATGTATGCCCCCTATGTATCAACATGTAAGGAAAAAAAAAACAAACACAATTTTTTTTGTGATTTTTATTTTATTTTATTTTATTTCTTGATTTTTATTTTCTAAGGGAGAAGTAAGTCTTCTGATTGTCTTTCAGCAGAAAATAATCACCTTCTCTTGACACGGTATACTTTTCTGTGTTTTTGGACTTATCTAAAATGTTGCAATGATGAATTCTCACCCTAAATATAATTGTCAGTTCAAAAATGATGTGTAGGAGATTGGGTTTTCCCTCTCTACAAATATAAACACAGTGTATCAAAATCTTTCAAACTCCATGGCTTAAGTCTTTATTTTGAGACTCCACCTAATGATCAGGTCTAGATTGCCTTGACTATCACCAGCCCAGCCAATGGGAAACAATTATAGAGTCTGTGTAGTGTTAAGATATATGAACACCGTGCTCATTTTCGACAACAAACCAAGGATGTTATAACGTGGTTAGGGAAGGACCAAGAGATCCGGATGCGAATCCAGGAGTTACCGGCAGATACCATTTAATAAAAAAGAAGAGTAACAGAAGGAGGAACCACCGGGGCAGAACAAAATGGACTTGCAGGAAGGAAAGACAAGACAATACACAGTATACATGCAGAGGCTGTCGAGAAACAGTCAGAGAGTTGGCCTAGAAGAGTCAAACAGAACAAAACAAACCATGCACAGACTTTCAAAATAAAACAGAAAGTAAATCAAACAAGACCAAAACAGGACAACCATGGAAAACCACAAATGAGTCTTTTAAAATTTTAGGGCCAGGGCTGTTGAGAGGTGGAGAAAGACGCATTGGTCAATTTGAATAATGGTGATGAATGCAACAGAGTTGTCAAACCACCGTCAAGCAATTAAAAATATTATGCCACACAATGAAATGTCCAGATATGGCGAGGCCCATAGAGGTAAAGCTATGTATGTGTATGAATAAAGGCTGCTTCTGTGAAACTGTGCAGTCCGTGACTCAAAAAAGAAATAAACGACTGACGATCACTTGAGCCTTCACTCAATTAAAAGCCTTGAAAATTGCCAGAGTTAAACACAGCCCCTGCCAAGTTTACTGTAAGTCAGCCTTGTTTGGTGCAGATGGTTGTTTTGGTGTAACAGACTGCAATATGGAGTCTGCAGTTTGCAGGATAAGTCTCGCCAGTGGCAAATCTTAGATTTGTCCAAGTGAAAGACCATCGACGTGGCCACATTTCTTATCATCCTTGCACACAATTCCTTTTTTGGTAAGGTGTATACACGTTTCACCAGTGACACCTTTTTAAAACACTTTATGTAGTAATAATAATAAAAACAGTAGACAGTAAAACCATTCATTTTTTCTTTGCATAGACAAAATGCTTTTTTTTTTTTTTAATAATATTTTTATCCCGATTTTTTCCCCTTTTTTCATCACCCTGTGCTCCTACCTAAGTCAGTCCTGGGCATTGCTCCCTCTACCAACCCAGGTAGGGCCCTACACTGAGCTCAGGTCTCCTCCTTAACCTGAGGAGTGAGCAGACAGGGGTGGGGTTTCTCCGGCCGGACGTAGCGCATGGAAGGATCACGTTATTCCAGCCAGATCCTCCCCACCCCATCTGGCGTCCCGGCTGGCCAGAGGGGACAGTGTATAGCCCAGGACTGTTGCATGTTTTTGTGAGGGTAGCTCATTTTAGCTATCCAAGGGAACACGGAGAGAACATGCAAACTCCACACACAAAGGCCCCTTCGCCAACCCCACCCAGGGATGTGGGTGCTGAAGTCATGGGGGAACTTAACACACACACCTCAGTGCCCACAGCGTCCCCGGACAAAATGCTTTTTAACACAAACAGACTGTTGGCCTCTGACATTAATGAGAGGCTGCTATCTCTTCATCACTATTTCATTAAATGATGAGAAAAGTACTCTTACCTGAATCAGAGAAGAAAAGAAATGCTCCTCATTGAGACAAGAAAAGATTTCCTGCTCATACAAGATTTGTCTTGAAATGGGGAGGGGTGAAGGGGGTGTCCTATAAGCAGAATTGTCTTATATTTGCATTTGTAGATGTAAGGGTGAAAAGCTAATGTAGAAGTACCCTTAAGACAATGTAAGACAATGATGGATGGAAATGTCCATTTGATGACCACTTTAAAGGAGCATGAGGCTCCTTTTAAGAAATTAGACTCTCTAGCGCCACCATTCGCCACGACGGCCGTCGGGGGTACTGCAGCCAACAGTGAAGCCGGCACGGGAGAACGGGGAAAACGCGCATGCAGCGTCATGTGACGTCACATCAGAAGGGCAGCGCGGAAAAAGCGGCCCCAGCCTTGCAGCAAATTTTGCAGCACACAGCCTGTTCAAGGCAATGGACAGATATACTAGAGGGCTCACTCTTTTTGGTTTGGAACGCTTCATCTGACATTATTACTAGAAAAATTAAAACGAATACAATTTTTTTCATAAATACAGCCTCAAGCTCCTTTAACTTACAAAACATCAGTGAAGTTGATGTTTCAGTAGACATCATAACCAGAAGAATTTTTAGAGGCGTTTTTAATATCTGATCCCCTACATTAACATGTTTGAATTGGTATAGCAGATATTGTAATGCACAGGAAACACGAGGGCAAATTACATTTCTGTAAAAAGCTTTGGAAGAACATTTTCAGTCAGCATTTTTCATCTTAATTTGCCATAAAATATGTCCTTATATTATATTATATTTAGTGGGGAAGAAATGTTTGTGTTAGTGTGGTGGTATAACACTATGTTTATTCCTGAATGTTACATTTCATAAAGGCATTGTTTTAGATGTGTTAAGATCGAGGACTTCTTTATCTCCCTTTTTACTTATAATGTTCACAAAATCAAAGCAAAAAAAAAGGTTAAAGGAAAGATGCATGAAGAGGAAGTGGAGCCAGTCCTGCAGTCCATTGTTTGTTCAGCCACCAATGGCAGACAAAATAAACATTTCTTCTTGCTTTCTTTATTGCCGTGAGGGACACAGGCAACTCTGACAGTTTTTCTTAACTTATATAAATCTGCCCTCACTTTGCGGTGGGTATCACCACATGTTTAGCTGTCAAAAATATTTGAGGGAATTCTGATGAAGCGGAAGAATGGCAGTTATGGAAAACATCAAAACTGTTTCCCGTTGGGAAGCTGCTGCAGCTGGTTTGCTGATATAACACATGGCACCATCCTGCCTGCTGAAGATCTGCTTCAGTGGAGTATCTGACGTCTCCACAACTATTGGCTTAATTGATGTAGTTAAGTATGCACTGGCAGTCTCTGAATTGTAAATACCTGCTGTAATGTTGTGTAAAATTATTATTCCAGCATCACGGAACAGCAATAATTTGCAGCTGTCAGTTGTGCTGCATATTAATTTCTCAAAATGTAATGTTCATGGGCTGTTATGTGTAAAGTATTTCACTACTTTGTCTCAATAAACCACTATGTTACATGAAGATGTATATAACCAGCATCAGAGCATCAGTTATTCATTTTTTGGCTCTAAGATTGCCCTTTAAAAAAAAAATGTATTTTGTGATTATGTTTGACCTGCTAAAAACATTTCACAAGGCTTCGTAAAAGTACCTGGACATATTCACTGTGCATTTAATATTCTACTGTAGTTTCATGTATTGAAACACTATGAACTTTTCAATGTCAGTTTATTGATAGCATGTTAACCTTCAAAACTGCAGCCTTTTGTCATAGAGGACAGGTGTGGGAAGCGGATGATGGAGTGGAACAGACTATTAAAAATAGGTTAAGCTTGTCTCTGCACTATTTCTAACGGGCTCGGTTTTTCCCCTGGAGGCTCCCAGTGATTTGGAGTGTGACCCTGACCCTTTGCTTTTATACAAAGGCATGGATGCTCACGCTAGAGCACACACAAACACACAAGTATACGCATTTTACGTTCAGGAGATTGCTGTCCACTGAAACTAAATCATAGTAAATGTACATGTCGCTTCCACTAGTCCTTAACACGGTCTGCTGCTCTCATTTCAATGTAAAGCCGAATGATTTACTTTCACAGAGGTGCTAAAGACACTCAGAGCAGTGACAGATGTTGTCTCTTTGATCATGGTGTTGTCAATCTGCAGGATCTCCTAATACATGACAAGCTATTTGACTTACAGTTTAAAATATGGACATTTGATTATCTTAAATATATACGAGGTGTATCAGTACATTGAAACATTTCATTTCAGCAAAAAAAACAAAAACAACATTGTTACACTTTGTTTTTGCCTACCAGTAGTTAAGGAGGACCTATGATGCTAAATAGATGAATAAAGAATCTGAAAATTTCTCATCCAGAAAACTAGAATGACAAATTAGATTTCCAGGGTTTTGTGACATCACAGATACACATCAGAAAACTAAATTGTTCAGCCCCTACATCTTGTTGGATTGATATCCAACACTTTAAACTGCGTTTCATGTGTGTGGTACGAAACATTAACCTGAAACAGTCACAACCCTCAGAATATGATTGAAAAGTTAAAACTGACTGTTATCAACAGAGAATGGTGGAAAAGGGGACATTTGCACTACAAAACACATCACAGATATTTCATGAAAACATCAGAGAATTATATTGAACTTTTGGAGAAAAAAATAAAGTTTTTACATCATCCTCTGTATTTTCCTCTATTAGAAGTAAACACAACAGTGCTTGGAGCTAACTTTTGTCCTCATTCAGACTTTCCTTTTTTAAACCACAACAAATACATAGATACCCCAGTGTGAATAGATAAATAGGTTAGTACTACAGACAACAATTAAAGTGGAACAAAGTAGAGGTAGTCACTTTTAGTTTCAACATTTATGGATGCTTTGAGATTTGAACTCCTCTTAATAGAAACTAAGCCATTTTTTCAACTAAATGCTAGAACAAGGTTAATGTTAAAATTAGCTGTGACTTTGACTCCAAACTTACTGGGTAATACTCCTTTGTATTTATATACTGAAGCTTCATTTTAATAGTCTGTTTTCAAATGATGTCACATCATTTCAAATGTTATTGAAAACAGGAAACAAACATTTCCTAACCATTTAAATCAACCTCATTGATAGATATTATTTTGAAAAACTTTGTACAGAGAGTATAATCACCCCTTCTAAAGAAATTATGCCTCATTAAGATGTTGATTAATTACTAACATACAACTGACCGGCTCTGGGTTGTCCTGAAAGGGTCCGATGGTAAGTTGTTTCACCCAGGGCAGAACTGATTCGCAGCCTTTTGCTGCCTGTGCAGAAGCCATGCTTTTGCCTGCCCAAAGACCACCTTACCCACTGAACCCTTTCCAGTAGACCAGATGAGTAAAATTAGATATATCCTAAAGGATTTCACACACAACAAGATTGCAAACTTGAATTCCATCATGCTGTATACAAAAAGAACATAACTGTACCACCATATTGAGCTATGCAAGGTTTGCATATTTATTTCCTAATCAGAAGAAGATTTATAGTTGAAGTATGGTTCAGTAAGCCCAAGGCAGGCACATATGCTGCAACAGAAAAATGCTCAGAAACAAATCATTAATGTGCAACTCTGAATCAATCTGAGAAAAGCATAAACTGCTTTTGAAAAAAAAAATACTTCTTAAAATGGCATCTCATAATGCAACTCTGCACCACACCAGTTCTCTGATAGAGAAAGTAAATTGTATTACTTGATAAACAATAAAATCAGTTGATATTCTCTAACTGCAGCAACAGAAAACTGTCTATCGCCATGTCAAATTTAAAACAATGGACTTTGGCCATGTACAGGGATTTTTTTTTATTTTTATTTTTTACTTATTTTATCCCAATTTGGTGGTCCAGCACTTAAATTTCCCCTCATACTGCAAACAATCTTTAATGGGAGCATTATGACATCCTGCTCAAACGTTCAGGATACTGTGATGACTTTCAGCTGAGTTGGCTTAGTTGATACGATTGTTTTTCCAATACGAACGAGTGGAAATTATACATTAAATTTTTTTCTTTTTCAATTTCTGCTTTAGCTACTCATGGCTACTTTGTTCATTTGTGTTTTATATCCAGAATTCTAACAAGTAATTTTATAAATATATCAATTTTCAACAACGCTGCCTAAAAAAAGAAAGAAAAAAAGAGGTCTTGTCGGTGGAAAGAAAAAGAAAAGAAGAACAGCGAAAATAATTATCTACAAAAAGACTACAGAAGATTTAAAGATTACATTTTTCAAGTCTTTTTGAATTGCATTCACAGCCTGCTACCATTAGGAACTGCTGCAGCCCCCTCATCGCATCATCTCTTTTATAATGTTAGCATCTTTTTTATTGAACAAAAGAGAAAATTCACTTGACACTGCAACTTAATTTTTGTGTAATAACACTGTATGTGTTGTGAATTTCTTCTCTCAAAAAAAGAAAGAAAGAAAAAGACCAAACCCCAAAGCCAGTAAGACTAAATATAGATCAATACTTTGCCCTCCTAATACACAGTTGGAGAAAAAGAAAAGTAATGCATTTTTTTTCCTTTTTCAGCATAATCACAGCTAAAATGTTTTCCATTGGATCCACTCTGATATAATACACACACCTCAGAACACCCAAGAGAAGTGGAAGCTTTATTTGTTTACATGTTAATTACAATCCATGAATCCATGAGTGTAATGTTAAAAAACGCTCTCTACATTGTTCTACAATATTGTGTCCACTTCATGGGTATGTCATGATCTCTTTTCATATCTGCCTGCGCTGTATAAAAGTGGCATGCATCTATAAAAGCTCATCAAATCAGCGCTGATGATTCTCCACATATCTTCATTGCACATGTGCAGGCAAGCAACATGAAAATGATATCCTAGAAAATCCCTCACAGACAATCCTTTGATCTACCAGGCAAGATATAAAATAAGTGATGTTGGAGTATATACTTTATCAGCTCCCAATTAACATTTGATAAAACTTAAAATTAGTGCTGTAAATTAGAGACACACCAGTTAATCAGTTGCTGACCTTTTCATAGGCTGGTGTACACAAACCTCAGATTGAACTGAACTACATCCTTCCTCTCATGACAGCAAACCTTAATGTGGATTTGCATGCAGAGAACCTCAGGTGGAACAAGGTGTCTCCTTCCTCAGCAGAAACAAGTAGCCTGGTGACTCTTGTACAATTTTTAAGACAAATTACTTTAAATGGTCGCTACAGCACAACTGAGTACATCTCACATCAGTGGATCTCAAATAAATAAAGCAGAGAGTAAGTCGCTGCTTAACATTGTCGTCACGCCTATCTTCCAAATGCTAAACAGAAGATGGAAAATTACATTTGTGAGTCGTACAATGAACATCAGTCACAATCAATAACAATCAATTCATGGAAGAGAAGCAGGGCCTTAATAGGAAAAGCTTGACATTTCAGATTTAAAATGTTATTTTCTTATACACAGGACTTTAATTCTGTGGGTGGGGGAGGTCGTGAGGTAGAGGCTACGACTGTTCTTCAGTTAATCTGTCCTACGCTTACCATGCCAGAACAACTGTAAAGGCTTGTGACTTGTAATGTTGGCTTTTTTATTTTGTGAAAAATCTACATAAACATAGCTAACACATGCCAGTTTATAAGCATATACTGCACTTCATGTGTTTTGGTCCACTCAGATATTCGTCCCTTCCGTTTAATCTGTCCGTCTATCAGGTAGCTGCTCAGATTGCTTTTATCTTCCTACCTCCTTACGTTGCTCATGTGTGCACGCCACAGACAGTTCACAAAAAATGACTAAACAGTGGATTAATGTTGGAAAATGAAGGAAGTCACACAGAATCAAAAGTAAATTATGCATCTGTGGGTGTAGACAGAGCCCTGCAGCACCCAGTTTCCAGTGCTAATGATGCAAAACTAAATTCACCAAGAAATATGACATTTTTCATATAAAATTTGAACTGACACTTGTGGTGCATTGCTTATCACATAGTTTCACCTCCTGTTTCATATTTAAAACCTGGCATCAGTAACACGATAAAACATGTTGCTTGCAAATCCAAAAGATCTGAAAGATTTTGGTTGCGGTAAGCACCTCCAAGTGTTTTTATACATCCTGCTCCAATAATTACAGGAATACATTTGTGTTGCATCAACACATATTTGTGCTTTTCTGTCAGGGTGATCAAAACGCCAAAGGATCTAGGATTTTTCTGAGAAAGGGGCCATCAAGTTCATAAAGGGGGCATGTTTTTGTTCAACATCCTTGCACACAATCCCCAATTTTCACCATTCACACCATGTTCAAATACTGGAGTGTAATTTACTTTCATATGTTTTACCTTACATAGTAATACAAAATATAAATATGCAGAGCATGTGAGAAGCATTTCATTCATTTTTTAAAACCTTTAAAAAAAAGTTTCTCTCACACAAACCTACACAAAGTTCCATGTTGGTGACTACCGTACATTTTGCTCCTCTAAAACAGCTTTATTCTTCAGTTTTTGTGACAGCAACTGAAGCGTCTCACAAATTCATTAATGTCTAATGCTTTTGCTTGTCAGGACTCGATGTTCAGCACCCCGAGATGACTCAAATGCTCATGTCATTGTTGTTCATAGATGATTTTTAATCAAACTTAGGTCTGAAAAGGTGCACTCAGATGAAGCACTGCTCACTGGTATCACAATCGCTGTTTTTCCAAGCTTAAACATTTCATGAAACACCTCCTTGAATGGTTTTAGGAATATTACAAATTTCAGAGGTGTAGTAAGGCCTCTACATCCCACTTTTTTCTTTCCTCTCCATAACTCTTGATCTGATACAGCTCATTGGCCAAGATTTTGCAGTTGGGCTCTGAGAAACGTCTTTATATCAAGAACTGGATAGAGAGCATTCAATTCAGTTTTATTTATATAGCGTATATTACAACACAAGCAAAACATGACCTCTAAGCAATTATTAAATAAACAATGGTAGGTAAAGGAAGGGAGAACGAAGAGAATGAAGAACAGAGAGAGGAGAGACACAGACACAATGGATAGCTTGTGGACTACAGGGATGAATATATAAACAGATTTAGACAGGAGACACTCAGTACGTTTACATGCAGCAGTTCAATCGGGTTTCTGATCGTATAAGACATCGTTCAGACTTTTAAACTGCATGTAAACACCTCAACCCGATCTACTTCGGACCTATTTCAGACCTGGGACATTTAGTAATCGGGTAGCAGCACCTAGATAACCCGTTCACAGTCGGAATGTTAACGCCATGTATACGGGGACATCGGATATTGCAGTCTGCGCATGCTCGAGAATTTCCTCTGGGGGGGATTCACCCGGAAGTGAACGGAGGACGGAGGCACATCGGACACCGGAGCAGATCAAAATGAAGGTGAGTTGCTAACTTAGTTGCTAAAACTTGTTGCCTTTGTTCAAAGAATGTTTTGTTCTGTATGTTCTGTAATGTTATGCACGTCGCTTTGGATAAAAGCATCTACTAAATAACGATTTACCTGTACATTTACATTTAACCCTCAAGCGTGCAGGGGTGAAGGCTCGGAGAACACAAGACAATCTGGCATGGACTGAAGAGGGACTGAGGCTTAAATGCTGTGGGCATGATTGCACCAGAGTGATTGCAGGTATTGTCAGGTAGGGGGGGGAGGAGCCAGACACACCCACTCAACCTCAGACCGTGACAGGACCCCCCTCTCCGACGGACGCTCCCTGGCGTCCCATCCAAGGCCCCAGGATTGTCACGGTGAAAGTCCTTAATGAGGGAACGAGCCAGGACGAACCTGGAAGGGACCCAACACCGCTTTTCAGGCCCATAGCCCTCCCAGTCGACAAGGTACTGGAGGCCCCTGCCCCTGCGCCCATCTGCCCCCACCTTCAACAACTTCCGGACAGTAAACACCTCACCGCCACCAACGACCCTGGGAGGCGGAGGGGGCTTGGAGGGAGGGGACAAAGGGCTGAGAACCACAGGCTTGACTTGGGAGACATAAAAGGCAGGGTGAACACGTTGCATGGGCCGAGGCAGTGAGAGTCGTACGGTAGAAGGATTGGTGACCTTAGAAATTGGGAAGGGTCCAACAAACCTGGGCGCCAGCTTCCGGGGCAGGACCCTCAGAGGCAGATTCCTGGTGGAAAGCAGGACCTTCTGTCCAACACAGTAGAGGGGGGCTGCTGAGCGACGTTTGTCAGCCTGCTTCTTAAAGTAGGCCACCGACCTTAGCATACGAGCTCTGGCCTGCACCCAGGTTCGCCGACATCGCCTAATAAACGCCTGGGCTGAGGGAACTGCCACTTCCTCTTCTTGTGCCGGAAACAGTGGAGGCTGGTAACCTAGGCAACACTGAAACGGGGAAAGACCAGTAGCAGTAGTGGGAAGGCAGTTATGTGCATACTCCACCCAGGGAAGCATCTTACTCCACGATGCTGAGTTGGAGGAGGTCATGCACCGGAGAACCATCTCCAGGTCCTGGTTGGCGCGCTCCGTCTGGCCGTTGGTCTGTGGATGAAAACCAGATGACAGGCTGGCAGTGGCACCGATTAGTTTGCAGAATGCTTTCCAAAACTGAGCAGAGAACTGTGGGCCTCTGTCTGACACAATATCCTGGGGTAAACCATGAAGTCTGAAAACATGGGTGATCAGTAGCTCCGCTGTCTCTTTGGCTGTGGGTAATTTGGTCAATGGAATGAAATGAACTGCCTTAGAGAATCTGTCAACAACAGTGAGAATACAGGTGTTACCTTCTGACACCTCCAGACCAGTGAGAATGGCAATGATGGCAATGTGGGACCAGGGTCGATGTGAAACAGGAAGGGGTCTGAGAAGGCCAGCTGGGGGTCGGTTACTGTGCTTGTTCCGGGCGCATGTATCACAGGCCGCCACAAACTGCTCCACATCTGTCCTCATAGATGGCCACCAGAAGCGTTGTTTGATGAAGGCCAGAGTCCGCTTCATACCCGGGTGACACACCAACTTAGAATCATGTCCCCAGGTCAGTACCGCAGGGCGAACAGCTGTGGGGACAAACAAGCAGCCAGTAGGCCCATTACCTGGGTCTGGTTCCTGATGCTGGGCCCTCCGAACCTGAGACTCGATGTCAAGATTTGCAGCTCCGACTATCAGCTCGGGAGACAAAATGGGCTTAGGAGCCACGGACTCCTTCTCTGGTGAATAAATCCTTGATAAAGCATCTGGCTTAGTGTTCTTAGAACCTGGGCGATATGAGAGGGTAAAATGGAAACGTGAAAAGAACAGAGACCATCTAGCTTGGCGGGAATTGAGGCGTTTAGCTGTCCTGATATACTCAAGATTCTTGTGATCCATCCAAACGAAGAAGGGCAAAACTGCACCCTCGAGGTAGTGCCGCCACTCTTCAAGGGCCAGCCTCACAGCCAACAGTTCACGGTCCCCTATGGTGTGGTTGCGCTCTGTAGGGGATAGGCGATGAGAGTAATAGGCACAGGGGTGCAGTTTGTTGTCCTCGGGGGACCTCTGGGACAGCACTGCACCGACTCCGGTCTCTAAGGCATCAACTTACACTACAAACTGCAAAGAGGGACCAGGGACAGTTAAAACAGGTGCAGTTGTGAAACAATTCTTGAGTTTGGAAAAAGCATCCTCCGCCTGAGAATACCAGTGAAAAGGCATCTTGGGAGAGGTCAGAGCTGTGAGTGGGGCAGCAACAGTACTAAAGTTGCGTACAAACTTGCGGTAAAAATTGGCGAAACCCAAAAAAGCCTTGGAGGTCACGCCTCATGGTCGGAGTGGGCCAATCAATGACTGCCTTAACCTTGGAGGGGTCCACATGAACTTGGCCTGCACTCACAATGTGTCCCAAAAATGACATTTTGCTCTGGTGGAACTCGCATTTCTCTGCCTTCACAAAGAGACGGTTTTCCAGGAGTTGTTGGAGGACCTGCCGGACATGACGTCTGTGTTGTTCGAGGGAGGATGAGAAAATCAAAATGTCATCTAAATAACAGAAAACAAAACGATTGACCATGTCTCTCAGCACATCGTTGACCAAGGCCTGAAAAACAGCAGGGGCATTAGTCAAACCAAAAGGCAAAAAAAGATATTCATAATGCCCTGTGGGAGTGTTGAAGGCTGTCTTCCATTCATCTCCCTCCTTTATCCTCACCAGGTGGTAGGCATTACGCAGGTCAAGTTTAGTGAAGACTTTAGCACCTTGCAATAATTCAAAGGCTGTAGACATGAGTGGCAATGGGTAACGATTTTTCACAGTGATATCATTTAAACCTCTGAAATCGATGCATGGCCTGAGTCCTCCATCCTTCTTTCCAACAAAGAAGAAGCCTGCACCAGCCGGGGAGGACGATGGGCGGATTATGCCAGGGGACCAGGCCAGGGACTCTGAGATGTACTTGTTCATCGCCTCGGTTTCTGTAGGTGAAAGAGAATAGAGGCGCCCCTTGGGGGGCATGGCTCCCTCCAGGAGGTCAATCGAACAGTCAAGGCCTGTGAGGAGGAAGGGAGACAGCACAGGACTTACTAAAAACAGTCTTTAAGTCCAGGTACTCAGGAGGGACCGATGACAAGTCTGGGAACTCCTCAGTCCTATCTGGCTCCAGGGAGAGAGAGGTGGCAGCAGAGGTTAAGCAGTGAGAATGGCAAAATGGACTCCAACTCATAATTGTGTTATCAGCCCAGTTAACATGAGGATTGTGAACTGACAGCCAGGGAAAGCCTAGGACAATGGGGACATGAAGGTTATCCATTACATGAAAAGATATGTGTTCATTGTGATTACCAGAAATCCGCAATGCAACAGGCTCTGTGACATGAGTGATATGCGTGAGACTCCGTCCATCAATTGCACGAGTCAATACGGGCTGCTTCAAGGGAAGCACAGGGATGTTTAACTGACGAGCTGCGGCAGCACAGATGAAACTTTCATCAGCGCCAGAGTCTATGAAAGCTGTGAGGGGATAAGCACCATCCGACAGTAGCAGCAACACAGGCAAAAAAGAACGCTTGACAGGGGAATTACCTTGAGCAGTGCCCATCAGAAGCCCTGTTTCTACTGATGGGCGTTGGCTTTTAACAGACACTTGAGGCAGAGATGACCCGTCTGGCCACAGTAGAAACAGGCATTCCGGAGGCGGCGGCGCATGCGTTCCTCAGGAGACAGCTTTGCACGATCAAGCTGCATGGGTTCTGGAGGAGGGGCTGCCTCTCGAGGTGCTGGTAATGAGGGGGCAGCGGTAAGCCAGGGACGAGGGCGGAATGAACCTTTCTCAGAGCGCCGTTCCCTTAGTCGAGCATCAATCCTGCCAGCCAGCTTCACCAGCTCCTTGAAGTCCTCAGGCAGGTCCTGAGACACCAGTTCATCCTTTACAGTGTCAGATAGTCCATTCAAAAAAGCATCAAACAATGCAGTATGCCCCCAGCCACATGAGGCCGCCAAAGTACGGAAATCAATGGCATAATCAAAAACAGACCTGCTGCCTTGCTTTAGTTGGAGTAGCTGCTTGGCAGCATCTCTGCCCGTAACAGAATGGTCAAAAACCTCCTTCATTTCATCAGCAAATCTGTTGTAGTCATCACAAACAGGGTCTTCAGAATCCCACATAGCTGTTCCCCACTCCCTTGCCTTGCCAGTGAGTAACGTGATTATATAGGCTACATGTGAGCGCTCAGTAGGAAAAGCAGAGGCCTGCAGCTCAAAAATCAGTGAACACTGAGACAAAAAGGAACGACAGGTTCCGGGCTCACCATTGTAAGGTTGAGGTGGGGGTAGGTTGGGCTCTCTGGCAGCAGGCTGACGTACATAATCCTGACTGGAAGCGGCGTGAGCAGCAGCAGCAGAAGACGAGGAAGCCTGCAGTTGTTGTATCTGATTGTTGAGAGTTTGAACTGAATTAGCCAAAGTAGTCAGGTTGTGGTCTACCTTACGTAGGGTTTGTTGTTGGGATCCCAGAATGGCTCCATGTTCGGAAACCGCTGCTTGCAGGGCGTTCATGTCTGCTGTGTCCATGGTGGCCAGATTGTTCTGTCAGGCACACGAGGAATGGACACAAATGCAGACACCAAGGGAAACTGTTCAAAAGATTTATTGAACAAAATCAAGGCAGGCCAGGATCAGGCAAAAATCAGACGAGGGGCAGGCAAAGGTCAAAGTCCAAAAGGCTGTCAGCGAAGGCAGAGGTACCGGCAAGGGCTAGGAAAAAACGTGGTCTGGGGGCAGAAAAAGATCAAAAGGTCAAAAACTTGAAAAACTCACTTGGCTTGATAAACGGAGAACACAAGACAATCTGGCATGGACTGAAGAGGGACTGAGGCTTAAATGCTGTGGGCATGATTGCACAAGAGTGATTGCAGGTGTTGTCAGGTAGGGGGGGGGGGGAGCCAGACACACCCACTCAACCTCAGACCGTGACAGATACGTGTCGTCCACCACAGCTTGGAGGACATAGGAAGGCCATCCTTTGGGATTGATGAAGTCCTTGTAGCCATCACCTGGTGGTAAAACAGGAATGTGGGGGCCGTCAATGCAACCGATTATCTGGGGGATGTTGAACTTTAGCTTGAACCGGCGTGCTATGGCGATGGCTGACCCGCATCCAGCATGAACGTTGAGACATCCTTTGAAGCAGAGACGCTCCAGCGCTCATCAACAAATTCGCGCTCTCTATGGCCCCTTGACGTATTATTCGCCGCCGGCAACATTCTTCTATCATCACTGCAGCCAAAAGATCTGTTGTTCTTTTCATAATCACAACTAAGAGGTACATAATGCACGAAATGTACGTTGCTGTAGCCTCGTCCAGGTCGTCGTACGACATCTTTCTTTCTTTGTTGTTGTTAAGTGGAGGTCAACTGGAGGTTACAGCGCCACCTAGCGTCACGGAGTCAGCCATGCTCTGGCCATTTATCCGATCTCTCAACAGCATGTATAGACAGTTTTACGCGTCAAAACCTGGGCGCTGCCATTACCTACACAAATGCACATAATTTCCGCCGGAAGTGATTTGCGCAGCATTTACCGGTGTAAACACAGCGACTTGGATACTAACCTAAAGCAAAGACTCGCTGCTCGGGAGCAGTAGAGTAACTCTCTACAGGCGTGAGTAACTCTAGCCTGTTTCACAAAGAGAGGTAACTTAAGCTCTCGGTCAGTAACCGTAGTAACAGACGCTCTGAACTTAACCTGCTCGCTAGCAGGTTTTCTTCAATAAACCCTGAGTTTCTCTCCGTCTCCTCCCTCAGTGGCGTCAATTCAGCCAATGGGCCTTTACGCAATACGCATCCGTATTCTGCACCACGGACAGCAAGCGGCAGAGAACAGAAAAAGCGTATCTGACAAAAGCAATTTAACTCATTCGGTTCACTTTATTCACTGTCAGTGCAACAATATCACAGGGACATACCAGTTTAACTTCAAACAGTTAATGTCCAAATGCAAAAAGGAGAGGGAGGGGGCAGAAGAGAGAAAGAGAGAGCGCGTGATTTAATTAAGTTGACAATTTTTACTGCCTCATCCAGGACCACGCGCAGCTCTTTGGGCATCCTCTTGGTCGCCAAAGCCTGGCGATGGATAATGCAGTGCGACCAAACAGCGGCGGGCGCAACAGCTTGCATCTGTTTCACCAGACCCCCCTGGCACCATCAGTGTATATACCACAACAGCGGCTCCAGTCAATATGATTTTCCTGAATGAAGTCATTCAAAGCCTTGAAGATTTCTGTGGCTGTAGTGCGAGCCGGCAGAGGGTGGCAAAATAGAAATTCCTCCGGGACATCGAGCTCTTTAATAAAGCGTACATACACCATTAGCTGTGCACAGTTAGCAACATCAGTGGACTCGTCCAGCTGAATGGAGAAGAAAGGGCTCTTGGGATAGCGTCCAGCACCTGTTCTTTGACATCAGCTGCCATGTCAGAGATGCGGCGCTGGATGGTGTTGTCGGAAATCGGGATGGCATCCAGCTTGGCAGCAGCAGCTTCGCCCAGTAGTAACGAACACATATCTTTGGCAGCAGGGAGGAGCAACATCTCACCAATGTTGTGGGGCTTCCCCGCCTTCGCAAAACGTAACGCCACGCGATATGATGCTTCAGTTGCCCTGGTATTCATAGTGCCAAACGCCTCAATTACTTTTTTTATGTGACCGCAATTCCTTCAGTTTCAGGTAAAAAAACTCCCTCGGCTTGGTCAATAAACTGTGGTGTTTGGTTGAAATGTGACGCCGGAGTTTACATGGCCGCATACTGTCGTTAGCTAGCACCTCTTTACAGATGACACACTGTGGCAGCGGAGCATCATCTGTGCCAGTATATGAAATGCCAAACTTCAGATAATCAGGGTCATACTTTCTTTTCTTTCTGCTCACCCCAGACTCTGTGCCCTCTCTCACTTTGACTTTGGATGTTAAAAATCGATCCATTTTGCCACTCGCCAGATGTTTACACTCTTATTCTTTTTCTTTTTTTTCTCTCGCCGCGCCTCCCCTGAAGCCCTCTGGCGCCCCCCAAGGGAGGCGTGCCTCACACTTTGAAAACCGCTGATGTAGACTAACACGCGCAGGCACACACACGTACACACACAATTAATGTAACTATGGTGGGCATTGTTTGTCCCATCTCCGAAACCATCAACTGCCTTAGCAAAATACCAGTAGCAATGTTAGTGTATGACAATTTCTTCATAATTAACAGTATTGTCAGCTTCATAGCTAAAGTTGCTGAATTTACCCTCAGATTCAAGTCTGCGTTTGTTTCTCTGGGGGGAGGCAGCGGATCCGCCGGGTGAGTTTACGCCTCTTTGGCTGGGGAGAGCGATTATAACCCAATCACAACTCAGGGAAAGGATTATCCTTTGTTGGTTTTTTGTCAACAAAGTGATGCGAACAGACAAAAATGTTGCGCGGTGTTTTTTTTTTTAGATTTAATGCCTTCAACCAGGTCCTTGATTCCGAGTCGGTATCAAGCTTCCGAAAAAAAGTAAACAATGGAGCGCATGGATATTGCCTCTTTGTAGCTGGTTTGTGGTCGTAGCACTCTCTATCTAACCACTCGTTCAGTTGCTTTCTCCAGTTCATACAACCAACCGCCGCAGATGTTGTTCCCGAACCACTTTTCTTTTGCGAAATATCCATTTAGACCCTCTTTGTCAGAGCAATGTCGGCACTCCGCACAACGGTAGTACGTCAGAATGGAAGTGGATTGCCTCGACAGGAGGACTTCAGGAAGTAGAGCGGAAACGGCTCATAAACTTGTTTATACTCAGAAAAGTGATTCGTTCTTCTGCATGTCTTTATTTGATACGATCAGAAATCCGATCTCTTTGCTGCATGTAAACGTACTGACTGATGTGGTCAGAGGGTGGGTTTACAGTACATGTCTATACAGCACAGAAGCAAGCACTGGGATGGTCAGAGGGTGGGATTGCAGGGCAGCATAAAGCTCCTGAGAATCTGGCCTGAAAACGTGTACAGAAGAGAAAAAGAGGCGGCAGATCAGTACAACAAACTACAAGCACAATGGAGAACAATTATGGTTATGATATACTGAGGGTTGATCTAACGAAAAGCAAGAGAAGAGGAAAGAAAGAAAGAAGGGGTGAGGTACACTGCTCAGTGGATCATGTTGGTGTCCCCCTGCAGCACAAGCCTATAGCAGCATATCTATGACGAACCCATATTTAAGACAACCCTGTCCTATAGCTGCAGCTATGACAACTGGCCCTAACACAATATAGTTTACACTAACTATAGGATTTACTAAACAGAAATATTTTAAGTTTGGTTTTAAAGTTGGTAGTGGTGTCATCCTCCTTAACCCAAACTGGAAGTTGGTTCTATAGTGATGCTGCCTGAAAGCAGAAGGCCCGTCCTCCCAATCTACATTTGGATACTCGAGGAACTATGAATAAACTTGTACGCTGAGAACGGAGAGGTCTATTAGGAAAATAAGGTACTATTAGGTCAATTCAATTATTACATAAACAATGGCAGGTAAAAACTCCCCTAGTGGGAGAAAAACCTTAAGCCAAACAGTGGCAAGGAAAAACTCCCCTTTAGGAGGGAAGAAACCTTGAGCAGGACCAGGCTCATAAGGGGGAACCCTCCTGCCGGAGGCCAGACTGGGGTGGTCGGGGACGTCAGCAGCACACAGCAGACATCCACACAGGCATGTGGAAGCAGCAGCGGGATGACCAGGCTGGGCCGGGGTGACCGCAGGCAGGTGGAAGCAGCAGCGGGATGACCAGGGGGGCGAGTACGCAGCTCCTGAAGCTCCGGCCTGCAAACATGCACAAAAGAGAAAAAAGGGGGCCAGCACAAGAAACTGCAGGAACGATGGACAAAAAGTGTGAGGGGCACCGCCCAGTGGATCATGTCGGTGCCTCCCTGCAGCATAGGCCTATAGCAGCATATCTACCACGAAGCTATGTTTGAGACTAACTATTATAGTCTTGTTCTATAGCTGCAGCTATGACTACTGATTCTAACACACTAGGGTTTACACTGACTAGAGGTTTACTAACACTAAGTAGAGGTTTACTAACACTAACTAGAGGTTTACTGAACACTAACTAGAGGTTTACTAAACACTAATTAATACTACCACTACCCCTAGTTTTCAGCCCTACCCCTACATTTTGCGCGTTCCCGTGAGGGTAGTGGTGTCCCAATTCCTTTTTTCACCTAGGGGTAGTGAAGAAAACTAGTGTAGTGGCTTTGAATCTGTCCCTACGGATTGAGGGATTTCCGATGCTCACTAGTTGATCTAGGGCCAGAAAAATTTCCCAGAATGCTTTTCGTCGTCATTTGCGGACTGAATGCAAAAAAAAAAAAACATTTCTTATTTTTTAGTGAATAAAATCAATATTTTGAGTTAGTTTCTGCATAAAAATGCGTTTTGATTACATTTCTAGTGAGAAATATATATTTTACTTTCATAATATTCACTCAGTGAATGTACATAATCACTCGTTTGCCTGTTGTTGCGAAGATCACGCCAGGCTGATTTATGGTTCCACGTTACACCAACGTAGAGCGTACGGCGTAGGTTACATAACCTACGCCGTAGGCTCTGCGTCGATGTTACGCGGCGACGCGCGCCGTACGCCGTACCCTACGCCGTACCCTACGCCGTACCCTACGCCGTACCCTACGCCGTACCCTACGCCGTACCCTACGTCGTACCCTACGCCGTAGGCTCTGCGACAATTTAACGGGGATCCATAAATCAGCTCCGGAGCCGGCAGGCAGAAATCTCGAAATTTTCGGAGCAAATTTCTTAACAGGCGCAGCTACAACTGTTATATTTCATCTATTAAACCAACATTTATCTTCCTAAATGATTTATTTCAGCCAGCGGTAATTCTCAACAGAGCTGCAGGTTTCTCCCCCGGGACGACGGCGCAGGGCGATCACATCTGTACTCCGGCTGCTGCTGCTCCGAGCCGGCGGCTCTTATCATCTCCGAAAACATCGGGTCAAATTTCTCAACAGGCGTTATTTGGATAAACTGAGCCCAGGTTGGGGATCTTAATGGTTACTTTTACGCCTGAAAAAATATTAAAACTTAATAAAGTGGCATATTAACAGCGCTACAGCTGAAATTAAAACAGCTTTTGTACTCCTCAGAAACAATCATGGAATTAGTTAACTGGTCTCTCAGCACAATTGACCAAATTTTTGCGACGAGAAGTCAGGGGACAAGGGAGCCCTCCTGCCCCAACGGGACATTTTTTTGCCAGATACATGATGGACTCCTGGAAGAATTGGATAATTTTGTGTCTGTCGATACTGTCGGTCGAGAACGTTGAAGATGCCTTCATAATTGGATTAATGATAACAGGATTTCTGCTGATTGGAGTTGGGGGATTCCTGGTATATCGACAAATGCGTAAGTCGTCGACAGCTGTTCTGGCCCTTTCTGAGCTGCCCGACGTGGCTGAGGGGATAAGCTCTGCGACCAACACTCAGACTTTAACATTGGGGGAGCAAAACCGCAAGCTGGATGCGATTCTTGAACAGAATCGCAGGCTAGTGGCGGTCTTTGAGCTCATTGGCAAGATGGATAAGACCTTGGAGAAGTTGGAAGCTCGGCTTGGCGGGAATTGATCACAAATTTGTCTGTTTGGAGTCGCCATTGATGAACCAGAGACTTAAAGCAGATGGAAAATTACTGGGATCTGCCTGTTCTTTTCAATACAATTGTTGATTCTATAATCTGACCTTGACAGAGCAGCCTGGCCGGCTGCTCCAGTCACAATCTCCCTGGTGGAATGAAAACAAGGTCTCTGCCCCCACTAGCCCTCCCCTCTCCCAGGACATCTGTGGACCTGTATCAGAACTGTACCGAGCCGTCTGATAACATCAAGGACACTGGCTGAAGAGTAGCTCTGAGGCGAAGTTCACGGACTTACCGCTCACACACACACTTGCTGATAACCACACCTCCCTCATTCTCAACGCCTTCCCGCGCCCCCCCCCCCCTCTTATCAGCCCCCCCAACGCAGTCTCCGGGTTTTCAAGTGCCACGAAGCCGCGGCGATCACTTGGATGCACTGTGCCGTGGATTATTATTATGACTTAACCTTCACAGAAATTCTCTTCATTCCATGGGTGAGCAAAGCAGTGGCTCTCTGCCAGCAAAGAGGCGTTGGGTACTCAGTTCAGAGGATCGTCAAAGGGTTGCAGAAGAGGCGAGTTTATGTTTTTAGACATTTTTGCAAATTCATGAAAAATTCACTGAAATATCATATTTGCATAAGAATACATACTCAGTACAGTGTTGAAGCACATTCGGAAGCAATACCATACTGATCAATTTTATCTATTTTAAATTGAGTCTGTGACTGCGTTTACATGAACTCAATAACCCTTTTAAAACCCGAATATTGGCAATAACCCGAATTTGCACGGCTATGTAAACACCAATAACCCCTTTGAATAACTCGAATTTGCTCATATTCCGGTTTTTAAAAACCAGAATATTACCCCTGGGTTACTCCTTTTAAAACCTGAATATTCGGTCATATAAACGCCGAACGGAATATCCCGATCAAACGGAACCGGAATTTGTTTTCTGCGCATGCCCTATTCGCAAGGAATCCTGGTCTTTTGAGTCCAGGAAGTACTTCTAAAACACGGCGAAACGCAAGACCACGCCACACTTTTGGAGTGAGGAGGAGACTAATCACTTCATAAATGTAATGAAGGATATGAACATTTTGGCATTTGTAGACGGTAGAAAGTACCGGGATAGCGAGATTTACAAGAAGGTGAGCGAAAAGTTGCGCGAAGCAGCATTTGTTTTGAATTTGGATACAGGAAAAGGAAGCGGAAATTACGCTAATTGCGTCATCACGTTCTCCGCGCGTCGCTGTTTTGATCGGGATATCCCGAATTATTAATCACCATGTATACAGGGTTTGCTCACGCATGTAAACGGAATATTCGGAATGTTTCAGTAACCGGAATATTAGTAATAACCCGAATTTTGACTGCATGTAAACGTAGTCTGTTATGCAACAAAGTTTGGAAAACATGAAGGGGTATGTATACTTTCTGTCACAACTGTATCATTGTCATGTTGCAGAGATGTTCCAGCCAGCCACATAATCACAATTAATTTAATTGTTTAATGACAATGAAAATTATTCAGAAATGTTTAAAATCACATCACAATTGCAATAGTCAATAATATCAAGATATTTTTTCCAAAATCATGCAGCTGCAAAAAGTAACAGTGTCAACAAAATTAAATGAATTACATATTTATTTTTTCTCTATATATTTTTGTATTCTTCTCTCTGTAGGTCTGCAACACCATCCTGGGACACACCAAGGAGCGCTTCTCCTTCACAGACCATCTTGTGTGTGCAACTTTGTTGCAGGGGGACAGGTTTGAGGAACCCAACGGGTCATTTCCGGAAGATGCACTGCAAAGCACCTTGAAGGCCTACCCAATCCTGAACGGAAGCAAGCTGAATACAGAGCTTGGTCTAATCTACAGCAAAGAAGAGTTCAGAGGATGTTGTGGTGCTGTGGACCTATTCCAGCTGTTCATGGAGAACAATCTTGCGGAGGTCTTTTCAGAGACTGTTACTCTTTTAAAGATCCTCATCACCACACCCATGACCACAGCTGAAGCTGAGAGGTGCTTCTCAACATTGAAAAGAGTAAAAACATTTCTCAGAAACACCATGACCCAGGAGAGGCTGAATGCACTGGCCATGCTCTCCATGGAAAAGAGACTTGTTTGCAAAATGACAGATTTCAATCAGAAAGTAATTGAAAAATTTGCTGGCCTGAAGGAGAGGACAGCAAAATTTATGTTCAAGTAGAGTTTAGTAGTTACAGTTTGCTGAGAGTATCACTTACTTTACTGTACATAACATAACAGTTCATGCATGTTCTGCCTCCACCTAGTGGTTACCCACAATCTTGTTTTTTTTGTCTTTGTTTTTTGTACCTGTCTTTATAAAAAACTGAAAATCTTAATAAACAAAGTTTTAAAAAAAATAGTAGAGTTTATAGTTGTGTTGTAATCCCCACTCGCCAGTGCGCCCCCCCAAAATTTTTTATCACCAGCCACCACTGCTAGGAACTACGAGTAAACCTGCACTCCATGAACGGAGATCTCTGCCAGGAACATAAGGCACTATCAGGTCTTGCAAATATTGCAGAGCTAAGCCATTTCGGGCTTTATACGCAAGTAATACAATTTTTTTATTGGATTCTGAATTTTACGGGTAGCCAATGGAGCGACGCTAACACTGGAGAGACGTGGTCTCTCCTGCTGATTCCTGACAAATCTTGATCAAAAACAACACCAAGGTTTCTCACAGTTGCACTGGAAGCCAACGCAACACCATCTAATCCCTTCCTAAAATGCTCTGGACCAAGAATGATAACCACTGTTTTATCTGAATTTAGAAGCAAAACATTTCCGGACATCCAGTCCTTGATGTCCCTAAGACATGTCTGAAGTTTAACTAACGGTTCTGTTTCATCTGGCTTCATAGACAAATAGAGCTGCATATCATCAGCATAGCAATGAGAGTGCATGCCTGATTCTGGAATGTACTTCCCAATGGCTGCATGTATAAACTGAAGAAGATTGCCCCTAGCACTGAGCCCTGCGGAACACCATAACAGACCCTCGACTGTTCTGAAGAAACTTCATGTACATGAACAAACTGGAACCTGTCAGATAGATATGATTTAAAACAATGTAGAGCTGTCCCTTTAATCACAACAACATGCTCTAACCTGTGCAGTAAAATGCCATGATCTACAGTGTCAAAAGCAGCACTGAGGTCCAGTAGAACCAGTATTGACACTAATCCCTTATCTGAGGCCATAAGAAGGTCATTCGTGACTCGAACCAGTGCTGTCTCTATGCTATGATGCATTCTGAACCCTGACTGAAAAACTTCAAAACAGATAATTTCTATACAAATAGTCACATAACTAGCTTGAAACTACCTTTTCCAGAATTTTAGATACAAATGGAAGGTTGGAAATTGGTCTATAATTAGCTAAGATGTCTGGGTCAAGAGAAGGTTTTTTAAGTAAAGGTTTAATTACTGCAACTTTGAAAACCTGTGGTACATATCCTAAGTTTAGGGATAAGTTGATCTGGTCCAGTATTGTCGCACCAATAAGAGAAAAAAACATTTTTGAATAGGTCTTGCAACTATTTTGCCTATTTTGGGTGGTCAATGTCCACAGGAGTCATGTAGCCTCTCAACACCAACCTCTTAACAGCCCAAGATTGAGTAACAAATTTCACCTTTTGTCTCATCTTCCTTACTGTTATGCATAATGTAGCTCAAAGATACACACATAAGGTACTGTTTGTGTTGGTCCTATGACTTAATAAAAGGAAGTGGTATCATTTGACAAGAAAAAGAAAAAGAAGAGAACAAAAATTATGAAATCAATCATTCAACCATGGTGGGGAAATTTAAATATTATTTGTAGTGTAAAAACATCACATTGAAGGTTTCTTAACCAAAGTTAATTCACACATTCCAATCTTAAAGTGGGACTGCTTCAAGAGGGACTCAACGGTTCTGTTCTGGTTCTTTTCTCAGTCAAATTTTACGACATAAGGGCTCCCTTGTTCCCTGCTGGGCCAGGCACTGCA
Organism: Cololabis saira; assembly: GCF_033807715.1. Lineage (NCBI taxonomy): Eukaryota > Metazoa > Chordata > Actinopteri > Beloniformes > Belonidae > Cololabis > Cololabis saira. The sequence continues at coordinate 25,053,511 of NC_084588.1, read as the reverse complement.
GGACTCCTTAAAAAGTGGTGCGCTTGACTGGACAGTTCTTCCCTTCTTGGGAACTTACTTAAAAAAGGTTGATGTGGATTCCATTCTCCTCATTTGGGAGAGTTTCGTTGTTGCAATTCAGGAGGTCATAAAAACGAGGCCAGGATTCCTACACGTGTCTGAAAAAAACTTGGACTGGCCAAGAACTTTCTTGAAACTTACCAAAAGTCCAATAAAACTAAAATCAATTTAACGGTGTCCATTTTCTCCCCCAGGTCTGTGGCGCTGTAGCGTAGAAATAGGAGACATAGAAATAAGCACATCGGCAGACTGTTACATTAGTATCAGGCTTTGAAGTTAACTTCAGGATAACAGGTTTGTTTTTCAGGCGTGCAGAAGTTCAGGTCTTTGCTGCATGAACATCTGTTAATGCTATCAGTTCACTTGCTCAGAAAGGGTTCCCTGCTCGGTAAAAATGATTCACAGCATTGATAGAGCAGTAGAAAACCCCTAACATGTTAATTCAGTGTGAATTATCTATGAGCCACTATAGCTGCCTGCTGCCTTTTGTTCACGGAGTGATCTACATGACAAATGTCCATGTGACCCATAAGTTGTTGGTTCGATCTCTGCTCAAGACCATTCCCATTGATTGGTTTTCATTCACTAATTCATTTTCTTTGCCCACTTCAATCTTTGTCAGGGTCACAGGGGTGTACTGGAACCTGTCTCAGTTGTCACTGGGTGAGAGGCTGGTAAACCCTTGCTCTTTATATTACCTTTTTCGCTGTCTGCGTTCAGACTGGGCTGACAATTTTCTCTTCAGTGTCAGATCAATAATGTAGGGGTTTTGAAGGCAGAACCCCACTTGGAATAAAGCCTTCAGAAAAGAAAAAAAAGAAAAAAGTCCTCACAGAGCGTTGGGACAGGATTCACTATTTGTCATAAGTTTTTGGCAAGTATTGATTCACTGTCCGTATGTTTGATAAGCATGCACAACTTTGTCATTAATGTGAAAAGATGAAAAAACCCTTAAAAAGTTTTACAGATCAATATACATACATAAATCTTTTACTAGACAGTCCAGCATCCATAAATTAGTAGTTTCAATTAAGTAAAAGCTATCGGACAAGCTTATGAAACTGAGCAAGGCTTCATCTGATGGTGAAATTAAAAAAAGATGATAGATTTGACTGGTAAACTGAGTTAACTAATCTACTTTAACTGTGGAAATATGGCCCTATGTGGCTCTAAGAGACAAGAGTTGCATTGAATGACAGTAGTATCATATACCCCAAGCACGATACAAAACAGGAGCATGATTTTCATTAAAATAGAAAAAGAAACCCTCTTTTTTAATCATCATCATTATTTATTTGCACTACAAATGCATTCTACTTATAAATAGCAAGCCATCTACACACAAATCTAGGGACTTTTCAGTTTGAGTCAGATGAAACATCACAGTCACAATCACCAAAATGATTGAATGCCATCACTTTAACAGACTGATGAAGCCATTATTGTTGCATATCTCATGTCTCAAAGTCATTAGCTATTGATTAGTCTGTAATTATTCATAACTCCTTGCTATTTTCATTTTCATCATGAGTTGTTCTTGTTTAACTCTGATTATTTTCTTGTGTGCTGTATCATAAAGGTAAGTGTCACTGAGTATTAACTCAGCAGTGTCTTTTCATCCAAGGATTTGTTAGGCTTTGCTTTCCATTGCTGACGTCATTCTTGTGAAGTCAAAAAATGAGAATTTTTTTTTTTGGTGTAAGAGACCATGTCTTATAGTGGATAGTTGTTTTTGGTAGCATTCACATAATTGCTGATAAACAATGACTCAGACATTCTATTGACTATTTTCCATTGGGAAAAACATGGAACCTCATCAGGTTCAGTTCGTTCGATCCCAAGCCCTGTCCATTAGAAGTGTCCCCGGGCATAACACTGAATCCTGAGATTCATCAGAGTGGGGTGATTGAGGAAAAGCACTTCACATACATGGAAAGTGTTTAAACGGTTGAAATGTAAGTGGAGAAGGTTGAAAATAATAAGTTACAATTTTGGACCATTTTTTTCTCTCTCTTTCTTTTTGAAGGGTCAAGATCAAGATGTACTTATTTGAATGTGAATAAAACATTTTCAGTCATACTGAAAATACTGTACAAAGTGAGGACAGAAAAAAGGACAATAATAAATAAAAGCTGCAAGCGCACGTTCAATTTTCACTAATAAAGGTCAAGGACTCAAAACTAAGTCCGATGACGCCACTCTTTATGTCTAACCATTCAAAAAATAGGGCAGAAAATAGGACCTATCAAATATCGACCAATGAGAAGAAGGGGCGGGGCTAATTTGCACCAATTAAGGTCAAGGACTCAAAACTATGTCCGATGACACCACCCACGAGTCTTTATGTCAAATAATTCAAAAGTTATTGCAGAAAATAGGAACTATCAAATATAGACCAATCAGAAGAAGGGGCGGGGCTAATTTGCAGCAATTATGTTCAAGTACTCAAAACCGAGTCAGATGACACCACCCACGACTCTCTATGTCAAACCATATAAAAGTTATGGCAGAAAAATAGGGACTATCAAATATCAACCAATCAGAAGAAGGGGCGGCGCTAATTTGCACCAATTATGTTCAAAGACTCAAAACCGAGTCCGATAACACCACCCACGACTCTTTATGTCAAACCTTTCAAAAGTTATGGCTGAAAGTAGAAACTATCAAATATGGACCAATCAGATGAAGGGGGGGGGCGCGCTTTTTGGCATCTATCGTCGCCACGGTAACGCTTTTGACTGAGAAAAAGCAATGCCCATCGCCGCGGGACAGAGAGACGCGCATTTTGATGTATAACACACCTGGGTGCACGTTACGGTTCGGGCCACATTAAGAAATGGCATAAATTGCGCCAAAATTACACGATTAATTCAAAATGGCTGACTTCCTGTTCGGTTTCGGCCATAGCACCAAGAGACTTTTCTTTAAGTTGCGACATGATACAGATGTGTACCGATTTTTGTGCATGTACGTCAAACCGTATTGTGGGGTTTGAGGCACGAAGTTTTCTAGGGGGCGCTGTTGAGCCATTAGGACTCGCCCATTAATGCAAACCTTTAAATATCATATTTTTCGGCAGGCCTGGCTTGCTTGCAAAATTTGGTGACTTTTGGGGCACGTTTAGGGGGGCAAAAAGGCCCTCATTTCATCGGAAAAATAAAAATAAAAACGAGAAAAATTCCTACAGATACAATAGGGCCTTCGCACTGTCAGTGCTCGGGCCCTAAAAATGTCAACAAGATAAAAACATAGAATGGAACAAGGACACTTGAAAAACAAGATAAATAGGTAAGGTGCTGTAGCAAGAGTCAGAATTCAAAGGTGACTGGCAGGTTTAGTCCAGGTGTGTGATTGTGGCTCTGACGGATGAGTAAAGGTGCGGGTATGGTTCTGCGTCACACACACGCAGAGCACACGGCGCACCCGTGGTGCCGTCACGAATCGTTCAGAGTTCTCCGTCTCTCCGTTTGGTCGCGGTGCAGTACCCCCCGCGGCCACTAGTTAGCGATCTTTTTCTGAATGGTTTATCTGACTTTTTCCGGTCACAGTAAATCAAAGAAATAAGGACAACTATTGTGCAAAAAACAAAAACAAAAAAAATCACATATAAACGAAGAAAAAAGCCCTGGAAGTTCACTACTGATTCAAACCGGAAACCGGAAATGCTTCGCTTTCAAACGAACCAATCACAGCCCTCTCGGTCTGCGTGTGGACGGCGTCTCCTCGACGCGTAGTTACAATTTTCGGGAGGTGCACGTCACTGACGGCGCATGTGACGGCGTGTCCTCTGCGTGTACAAAAACCACACGCCGTAGATACAGCGTCGTTTTGACGCAGAAGCATAATTCAGCCTTTATACGGTTTAATTGCAGTAGGCAGGAGCAATTTCCTATATCATTCCTCAGCTGGCTTGAATGAATCTGCAGCGGAAGATTCTCTTCAGCTTGTCCAGTGTTTTGTAGAGGGGGTGAGAGGGATTGTCCATGATGGCCAGCAGTTTTGCCAGCATCCTGTCCTCCACCACCTCTTCCAAGGTGACGAGTTTAGAATCAACAAAAGACTGCCTTCCTGATGAGCTTTTTCAGTCTGTTGGTGTCCTTTGCTTTGATGGCTGCCCCCCAGGACACAGCAGCAAAGAAGATGTTGCTCGCCACAATATAATACTACTGATAGAACATCTGCAGCATCTTGTTGCAAACATGAAAGGACCTGAGCTGTCTTGTAGGCGCCCTCTGTGTTGGTGGACCAGTCCAGTTTAATGTCCAGTGAGACACCCAGGTACTTGTTGCTGACAGGAGGGGGCAAGGGCTTGTGCTCCTGAAGTCCACCACCATCTCCTTTGTCTTCGCCACATTCAGCTGCAGGTGGTTCTCCCCACACCACTTCACAAAGCGGCCCACCAGGTCCCCATACTCGTCTTACCCTCCTCCCTCCAGATGCCCCACAATGGTTGTGTCATCAGAGAACCTCTGCAGACGACACGACTCAGTGCAGTACTTAAAGTCTGACATGTATGTGATCAAGAGGAAGTCCCCTGGGGGGGCTCTGATGTCACTGAACATAGGATCAGACACACAGTTCCATAATCTAAATTATGGTCTGCCCGTCAGATAGTCATCAACCCAAATGATGACTGGAGGACCCACCCACATGCTCTCCAGTTTGGCCTTCAGCGGTCTGGGATGGATAATGTTGAAGGCGCTCGAGAAGTTGAAGAACATGATACAGACTGAGTGGTCCAGGGAGAAGTAAGCCTTTTGCAGAAGGTAGATGCTTGCATTATCAACCCCCGACATGGGGCTGATATACTGCAGGGGGGGTCTTTCAATGACCAGCTGTCTGCTGTCTGCGGTGTGCCAGGATCATCCATCCATCCATCCATTATCTATACCCGCTTTATCCTTTGCAGGGTCACGGGGGTCTGCTGGAGCCTATCCCAGCTCGTATTCAGGCGAGAGGCAGGGGTTACACCCTGGACAGGTCGCCAGTCCATCGCAGGTGCCAGGATCAGTCTCTCCATAACCTTCATGATGTGAGAGGTCAGTGCCACTGGCTTGTAATCCTCCACTGCAGCAGGATGTCTTTCTTTGGGCACTGGGACCAGACAGGATGTCTTCAAGATTCAAGAATTTTGAATCTTGAATCTTCACCTGGCTGGATGTGATGTGGAGTCCAGACTCGGGGGTGGGGAATATGGCAGTTTCTGAGGTGGGTGTAAGTAGTGAGTTGGGGAGTGGAGGTGACTGGGGTGGTGCACAGAGGTGTCTGCTGCAGGCGGTGGTAGGGGGCTGTGGGGCCTGTGAGGTTGTCCTGTCGGCAGGGGGGAAGGAGGTGGGGGAAGTGTGGGGCTGGAGGTAGTGGAGGGAGGTGGGGGGTTGTTGTTTGAAGAAGCAGTATAGTGTCCGCCAGGGGTGGAGTGGTTGGAGTTGAACTTATTGAAAAACATGTTCAACCCATTCGCACGTTGTTCACCCCCTTCAGCTGCACCCCCACCTATTGTCTGGAAGCCGGTTATCTCTCTCATCCCACTCCAGACATCCCTGGTGTTGTTATCCTCCAGCTTGCTTTCCAGTTTTTTTCTGTAAGCCTTAAGAAAGAAGGACATTTATACTGAATAGAAAGTTCTAGTAAAGCATTGCACTGTATATGTGCAGTACTGACACACACAGTACCCAGGCCTGTGTTATATCTACTCTTAATCCAAATTTACGTGTTCTACTTGGCCTCTGTCAGGGCTTGTCTATGCATGGGCAGTCAGTTTATCCTTTCTCGTAAATTCTTTAAGCAAGTATCCAAGTTCTCATTAAACAGTTTTAACTCTCTCCTCTATACAACGTCCTCAGAACCTCTTTCCAATAATGGCTGTTCTGGGATGTGCATTAGAGCCACACTCTTGTGTATCTGTTGTGTAAGGGCCCTCTGAGGTATTGAAATGTGTGTCGGCGCCTTGTCCAGGGGCTGCTGATGAAAATGCATGAGTGTGGTTTTGCCCTTCACTTATCAAACTTAGTACATTAGACGGTGTGCTGAATCGCAGGGGTGCTAACTCAAGTGTTTATTAACTTTGGATTTAGTGCACCCACAGGAAGACATAGGTTGGCTTTGCCCTCCATGAAATCACCTGTTCTTGTAAGACTGTTGTGACAACTTTTATTTGTTAAGTAAAGTTGTATCGCTATGTGGGGCATTTTACTCTGTACCAGCGCTGGAAGCCTTTCCCTTTGGTATATTGAAGTAAAAAAAAAGAGCAATATCATTTCTATTGTTTGATTGCAGATGTTATGACACTTTTACCTTTTACTTCCAAATACTTTTTGCACGTCTTTAAGAGCTAATAAATCATTGTAATAAATCACACCATTACGATAATGATCTCCAATTATCTTGAGTTTATTTGGGGAATTAAATGGTGAAAGGGGAAAAAGAACCATCTGTCCTTAAGAGTGCAAAGCAGTCAAACTACAGCGCTAAGCACTCATGTCTTTGAACTGAGTTCAAAAGGCAAGAGCTGTGATTCAAAACTCTTTCCAGTCAACTCCTGATGTGTCCTAAAATTATCGCACCCCCATTTATTTGAGTTTAACCTTTGAAAGCTAAATATCTTTTCATTCTGTGGGTCCACTAATGGCACCATTCTGGAGAAATGTTTCTCTCGTATAATTACCTAAACGTACACATTGTGAAATCTGGAATTTCAGGTTTTTGTCAATGGCTGGATAAATCTGGTATTTACTCATACTAATGCACGGCATCAGAGCGGAATAGTTTTTTATTTACACAGTCTCTCTGGGAAATAATAAGAGTCGCATATGAAAACAAAGTTATGGAGAGTTGACTAGAATTGTTTTTCTCTTGCCTGCAGACATTGAAAGCAGTAGAATTAAAAGTATATATATATATATATATATGTGTTCTTTTAACTTGTATCTTCGACCATCCAGAGTTTGTGTAGTGAGGTGCTGAAGTCACCAACACGCTCTTACAGCTATGTCTCGGAAAAATGCAATGCTACTTGCTCTCTGTCACTGCTAAAGGCTTGTTTATTTAATGACTGAGGCAAACCAGAAAAAAAGGATTAAACCGCCTTCCTTTTTGCTCCATTTTTCTCCTTCTCTCCATCTTTGAACTCATCACCTCAACTCCTCGTATTGTCTGCAATTTGTGGTTTTTGGAAAGCTCAGTTCCCTGCTCACTAATGCAAACACCTGTTCATTATCATAGCAACTCATTGTCACATAAGCCGAACAGCTTCTAAAACAACGTCCAAAAATGTTTCAAAAGTCATGGTTTACAACGAAAGATACAAATAAAGACACAATTTGACCAGAGCTGCAGCAACAGGCTGCAGGACAGCATGTGGCAACTAAAGAGATAAATGATTTCAGGGAGTGGTGGAGATCAATAGGAGAGTTAATATTAGGGGGAAAATGTTTTCGCCCCAGCAATAACCTGCTAAATGAATTATAATATTGGTTTTGCAAAATTAACTTACTCATTGTATCAATGATCAGGTTCTACTACATTTCCAAAATTGATGAGATAAATTGTACACATATTTAGCCTTCTGCCTGCAGGCTGCAATAAAACTTTGTTTTGTATTTTAAATACTTTTCTAAAGAATTATTTATTTAAAATATATATTGTATCAGAACAACATCAGAGGCCTTTAGTGTTTATCAGACTTGTATTTTCAGAAAGCTTAATTTATATCCGTGATGCCATAAGAATAAAGAAATGCTGTCATTTGTTAACGAAGAAGATTATTTACCAGGAACAATAACAACATCATCAAATAGCAAAGGCATTCCTCCACTGTGACTACATGAAAGGAAGCTATGAAAATATATTAAACTAATCAGTGCTGCGCTGCACAGAACTAGACCAGATGAGAGGGGACAAAGGGACTGCTGCAGAGAGGGAAAACCCATCCAGGACATATCAGCCACTTAATGAAGTCCTTGGCTGCTAAACAATTAATACAAGCCTACACTTTATTAAATATGCAATAAAAACTATAATGACCAAGTGTGGAAATAACAGCCATTCTAGCAAGCATTAAAATGTCTAGCTCCATTTGAGACTCATTTATGGAACCTCTCCCATTAAGGATACATTAATACTGCAGGCATAGTTGAAGGGCATTGGTAAGTACTCTTCTAAATATTAAAGATGGCTGTCACTGGAAAAATATGTTGTCAGCAGGCTGAAGAATTAGGGCTATGTAAATTTCATCGCATCTCCTCACTTAATGACAAACCAGAGATCAAAATGTCATGAAGGACAAAAAAGCCTCCCTTATCTGATTTAAACAAAGTCAGACACAAGATGATTATTTAATGACCGCCTGCATTTCAAAATGAGCACACAGATACATGCACGACTAACTTCACATACTTGTTGGATTTATTTTTTAATATCAGGCTGGGAGCTTATTTATGTAGGCAGACATTGAACACTCCAGCATTATTCCTGACATCTCTGACCTTTCACCCACTTCTTGAGCAAATTACTTTTTATAAAATGTATTTTGGGAAATACTTAATATTTGACTCATTCTCGTCTTAGGACAGAAGAAGAAGTGGTTAACATAATCATGCCCTCATGAATGAACCTTCAGCCTTCAGTTTTACTCATTTACAGTCAACAAGTAGAAGCGGTACTGTCACTGATGCTGTGATATTTACACATGCGAGTTCGAACACAGCAGTGGTTTGAGGTTTACCATGTGGGAGTGTAGTGCATGAATTATCTTCTATGTCATTAGGTCATTGGTGGGTCAGTGAAGAAAAGTTTTCTCATGAAAAGTGTTACTTTTATACTAAATTAGCATATTGTCATCTGAAAAAAAAACTTTCACCATGTAGATGTATTACTTTCTCTTTTGACTTTAAACATGCACATATAATTACTGTTTAAGGTTTAACCATTTTAATACTATTTAAATAGATATGTTTGGGAAGGAGACATCTTGAGTTACATGACAAACTTATCAAAAAGATGTTAAACAGGTTGCAAACATTTAGGTCAGTATGATAATGGGCAGTTTTCCTTGGGGTGAGGTGTGATATGCCTGTTGAAAAACAATGCATTCATTTAAGTACAAGTACTGTAGTAAGCCCTTGTGTATAATTGTGCTGTGGGACAAATTACTGCTTTTTCAGATTATTCCTAATACTCATGCCTGAACTTTCCTCTGTATGTACAGATTATTTTCATATAATTATGCTGATTTTCAAATGCGAAGTTAAGTTTCAAGTTAGGCCAGTTTTTTTTCTGTTGAATGTTGACATCAAAAGGATGTAGACATCAAAAGTATTTTTTAATTTGTTGATGTCAAGTCTTTTCAAGTTCATCAATGCTCTTTTCCTTTGGTCTGACATTATCATTAAAATTCAGCATGCACTTTAATCATTATTATTAGAACTTCATGTTCACTGCAGATCTACTTTGGAAATGTATCACAGGAACTCCCATAAGTGATGACTGCAAAGTTTAATTGAATTTGATAATTGATCATCATTCATCATCATTAAACTCTGCCTGGAAAAAGAGGAAATTTATAGCCCATCATTCAACTGCCAAAAAAAAAAAAATTCTCAAAAGGAAAGGTTCCAGTTTTACCCTCCTTTGACATGTTCTAATGGATTTAAGATCATGAATGAGCACATGGAAAAGATTTATGGTTTTAAAAAGTGGAGCCACATTTTTACCAGATTCATAAAGCATTGCATATGGTTTCCTCGCCACCTGGTTTTGAATTCTAGTTATAAATGTATGTATCATGTTTTAGGCTTTTTGTGGTAGGGTTTTGAGTTTCATTTCTTGTGTTATATTTGGTTGTTTAGTTTGGCTGTTTTTGTTAGAATTTGGGTTCAGTTTAACGTTGGTTCCTGTTTTACTTTGAAGGTCTGTCTTTGCCTTGTTGCTTTCTATTTTACTTTCCTCCCTTCCATCTCCCTGATTGTTTGCACCTCTGTCTCGTCAGCCCAGTGATTATATATTAAATGGCTGAATTCTAATCTCCACCCTAAACCCTCAAGCCCTGAACCCTCACAGACTTAAGTGACGTCAGCTGGAAGTGATCAAGTGTGAGAGAGTGTGAGGGCTCCAAATGGTAGAAATAAGAATGGGACAGCACTTAGCAGAAACCGGAAACACGTCAGATCAAAATGTTACGTACCGGCAGGCCAGCTGACAGTCTTGCCTGGGCCCGGGACAAAATAATCTAAGATGGGGCCCCCTGCGCCCGGATCTCTCCTTCTCCCTCTTCCTCTCTGCTCTTCCTCTCCTCTCCTCTGCTCCTCCTCTCCCTCTCCTGTTCCTCTCCTCTTCTCTCCCTCTCCTGTTCCTCTCCTCTTCTCTTCCTACCCTGTTCCTCTCCTCTAGTCTGTCTCTGCATATGACAAGTGACAGGCATTGACAATAATGGTTAACATGAACAAACTACACACACTGGTTAGTGCCAAATACACTCTTCATATGTATTGGAATTCTGGTACTAGCAGGAAATAAATGAATATTTATGTGGCAGGGTGGAGGAGCTGCAGCCACTCAGGTTGATTGGGGCACAGGTGGCCCCAATCAACCTCTCCACCCTGCCTGCCTTGATAAGGCATGGCTGCACAGCAGAAAGAGGTTCTTGTCTCCCTGTGAAGGTGCTGCTGGACGTGTGGCTGTGTAATCGAGAATAAAAAGGAGTTGCATGGAGTACATGCCCCCTCTGGCCAACCGGGGCGCCAGATGGGATGGGGAGGATCCGGCCGGAATAACGTGATCCTTCCACGCGCTACGTCCGGCCGGAGAAACCCCACCCTGCCTGGTGAAAAGATGCGGCCTGCTCACTCCTCAGGTTAAGGAGGAGACCTGAGCTCAGTGCAGGGCCCTCCCGGGGTTGGTAGAGGATGGCAATGCCCAGGACTGTTAGGTAGGAGCACTGGGTGATAAAAATGGGGAAAAAACCGGGATAAAAAAAAAAAAAAAAAAAAAAAGGAGTTCCTGCACTGAAACCTGTGTCCTCTGTCCTGTCGGTCGGCCCCCGTAGCACTCGCCGTGCTACACTGGCGCCCAACGTGGGGCCCGACAGGATGGAGGCACTGGCACAGGAGCTGGCAGACCTGGCGGCCCTGATCCGGAGCCAGGCGGAGCGGCAGACTGCAGCCCTGGAGACGCTGGCGGAGCAGCAGCCGGCAGGGTGGGGTCGCCCGCCTGCTCGCAGAGGACTGCCCCTTCACCTTCAGCTACCCGGACGTGCGGCGAGGGGTGCTGGACTGTCCAGGGCGGTCCTCGGAGGACGACCCCTTCTCATTCACGTGCCCGTACGTGAGGCGAGCGGCGCGGGACCGTCTGGGGAGGCCCTCGGCGGTCCTGGAGGCACTGGTCCAGGAGGCGGTCCTGGAGGCGCCGGCCCAGGAGGCGGTCCTGGAGGCGCCGGTTCAGGAGGCGATCCTGGAGGCGCCGGTTCAGGAGGCGATCCTGGAGGCGCCGGTTCAGGAGGCGGTCCTGGAGGAGCCGGTCCTGGAGGCGCCGATCCTGGAGGCGGAGGTCACGGAGACGTCGGTCACCGGGGGTGGTCCTGGACGTGCAAGCTCCAGAGGCGGACCAGCGGCTGGAGCAGTGCTGCGTCGGGGAGGGGGTGGTCCTGGACGCACCCCGGCCACGGCCGCGGATGCCGTCTGGCCCGAGGCCACCCTGGGCCCAGTCCCGAGAGCGGCATTCTCGGTGGTCGGCCCGTCGCCGAGGGCGACCTCCCGACCTGTTTCTGTGGTCGGCCTGTCGCCGAGGGTGACTTCCCGACCGGCCTCGGCAGCCTGCCGAACCGGGAAGGCCCGGAGGCGCAGTCTGCGGTTCCTGGCTTCCTTTCCCGCTCCGCGGGGGGAGTTGGCTCGCCCGGATGGTCCCCTGCCTGAGGTTGGCAATGGAGGTGTGTGGCAGGGTGGAGGAGCTGCAGCCACTCAGGTTGATTGGGGCACAGGTGGCCCCAATCAACCTCTCCACCCTGCCTGCCTTGATAAGGCATGGCTGCACAGCAGAAAGAGGTTCTCGTCTCCCTGTGAAGGTGCTGCTGGACGTGTGGCTGTGTAATCGAGAATAAAAGGAGTTCCTGCACTGAAACCTGTGTCCTCTGTCCTGTCGGTTGGCCCCCGTAGCACTCGCTGTGCTACAATTTACCATTGTATTTTAGACTACTACTGTTGTGACATGTTTAGATTTCCAAAGGCCATGCGCCGAACTTTCCTTGTGGCAAAATCATCTATGATGTCTTTAAAGTCCAGTATCTTTCTATCATTTTTGGCATCCCTTCAGTCCACGCTGCAGTTAACGGTGAGAAACATCCTCAAAATCCCTAAGATATTTAGATCATTTTAGATATTTTGCGGCGCAGTGTCAGGCCAGCAGAGATCATTTTAGATGCTTCCCGTGCCCTGAATGCATTAAGTGACGGGAGCATTATTTGATAGGATGTTACTGGACTATCAAATTATGCTACCCCTGAAATATTGATTTAAAATGGATAATATGGGATGTTGAGTATTTGATCCTTCAAAATACACTACCCATGACATGAATTGCATTACACTTTGTGAAAATTATACGATAAAGAGAAGAAAAAAAAACAATTCTACCACTTTATTTGATATTCATTCAGTCATTGGCCTTTATTTAACCAGGCAGGTCATAAAGAACACATTCTTATTTACAATGACGGCCTGGCAAGAGACAAGGACCACTTGTGGGGAAAGGAAGTGGGCTAGGGAGTAAAACAGTAAAATTGTAGCTCTACAAAGGTAGAAAACCATTAGGTAGAATTTTTTGGTAGGGTAGCAAAAATCAACAGACGCTATTGGTTTATGCGGCGGTAGCATTTTTCGACGAAGCAGCAGAAATCGACAGAACACCCGCAACGCTCTGTGCTTTGCGCGAGACAGACCTGCCACGGTGTTTGCGCCGGAATTGAACATTTAGACCAGACGATTTTTTTTCTTCTTCTCTTTTCTCTTTTTTTCTGAGCACCGGACTTGTGCTGACTGGACATTTTGAGCGCACTGAACTTCAAATTAAATGATAACATCAAATTTTGATCAGCGGCCAAACCATTTTTGTGTTGGGGGTGGGGGGTTCTTGACCACTATTTCAAGGACAATTAGGAAGAAAACAAATAAGCTTTTATGTAGATCAAATACTACATATTTTTCCACAAATAGGCATATTTTGAAACATTTTGAAAAATGATTCCATAATTTAATGAGGGCCCGGGACAACAGACCCATTTGTCACCCCCTATCTGGCAGGCGTGCGTACCGGTATTATATGTTTGGGAATGATCATTTGAAAAACAAAGTGGTAGCCTATATAAAGGAGCATGAAATTCAACAAAGAACACAATTTAAATATGCGCATAGTACAATATGTATTTCCTTGTTAATGTAGTGTTGTTCTTTCAATCTACCCATACCAGCGCATCCAGTATGCCAGGCTCAATCGCCGAATAATTTCATTTTTGCAAGAGCGTGTAAAAAAAAAAAAGAAAAAAGAAGAGCGTGTACCCCTCCTTGAACCGCCACCTTACTGTGGTAGAGGGTTTGTGTGCCCGAGTGATCCTAGAAGCTATGTTGTCGGGGGCATTACGCCCCTGGTAGGGTCTCCCATGGCAAACAGGTCCTAGGTGACGGGCCAGACTAAGAGCGGTTCATAGGCTAATCATGGTTAACAGAAGAGCAAGGACAGTTACGTCGCCCGGATCGGCATCACCGGGGCCCCGCCCTGGAGCCAGGCCTGGGGTTGGGGCTTGTAGGCGAGCGCCTGGTGGCCGGGTCTTTGCCCGTGGGACCCGGCCGGGCTCAGCCCGAAACGGCGACGTGGGCCCGCCTTCCTGTAGGCCCACCACCCGCAGGAAGGACCGTGAGAGGCCGGTGCAATGTGGGCTGGGTAGCATTCGTGGCGGGGTGCCTCGACGAACCCAATCCCTGGACCAAAACCCTCGCAGTGGGGACATGGAATGTCACCTCGCTGGGGGGGAAGGAGCCGGAGCTTGTGCGTGAGGTTGAGAGATACCGGCTAGAGATAGTCGGGCTAACCTCCACACATAGCTTGGGCTCTGGAACCCAGCTCCTTGAAAGGGGCTGGACCCTCCACTACTCTGGAGTTGCCCAGGGTGAGAGGCAGCGGGCTGGTGTGGGCTTGGTTATAGCCCCTCAGCTCAGTCGCCATGTGTTGGAGTTTACCCCGGTGAACGAGAGGGTCGCTTCCTTGCGCCTTCGGGTCGGGAAAAGGTCTCTCACTGTTGTTTGTGCCTACGGGCCGAACAGCAGTGCGGAGTATCCGGCCTTCTTGGGGTCCCTGGGAGGAGTACTGGATAGTGCTCCAACTGGGGACTCCATTGTTCTACTGGGGGACTGCAACGCTCACGTGGGCAATGACAGTGATACCTGGAGAGGCGTGATTGGGAGGAACGGCCTCCCCGATCTGAACCCGAGCGGTGTTTTGTTGTTGGACTTCTGTGCTAGTCACAGTTTGTCCATAACAAACACCATGTTCAAACATAAGGGTGTCCATCAGTGCACGTGGCACCAGGACACCCTAGGCCGGAGGTCAATGATCGACTTTGTTGTCGTTTCATCTGACCTTCGGCCGCATGTCTTGGACACTCGGGTGAAGAGAGGGGCTGAGCTGTCAACTGATCACCACCTGGTGGTGAGTTGGATGCGCTGGCGGAGGAGGAGGTTGGACAGACCGGGCAGACCCAAACGGATTGTGAGGGTCTGTTGGGAACGTCTGGCTGAGCCCTCTGTCAGGGACATCTTCAACTCTCAGCTCCGAGAGAACTTATCTCGGATCCCGGGGGAGGCGGGGGACATCGAGTCCGAGTGGACCATGTTCTCTGCCTCCATTGGCGACGCGGCGGCTCGAAGTTGTGGACGCAAGGTCTCCGGTGCCTGTAGTGGCGGCAATCCTAGAACCCGGTGGTGGACACCGGAAGTACAAGATGCCGTCAGACTGAAGAAGGAGTCCTACTGGGCTATGTTGGCCTGTGGGACTCCTGACGCAGTAGATAGGTACCGGCAGGCCAAGCGGGCCGCGGCTCGGGCAGTCCTGGAGGCAAAAACTTGGGTCTGGGAGGAGTTTGGGAGGCCATGGAGGAAGACTTTCGGTCAGCCTCGAGGAAATTCTGGAGGACCGCTCGGCGCCTCAGAAGGGGGAAGCAGTACTCTGCCGGCACCGTTTACGGTGTGGGTGGGGAGTGTTGACCTCGACTGGGGACATTGTCAGACGGTGGAAGGAATACTTCGAGGATCTCCTCAACCTGACTGACATGCCTTCCACTGAGGAAACAGAGAGTGGGGACTCGGAGACGTGCTCATCCATCACCCAAGCCGAGTTCACTGAGGTGGTTCGTAAGCTCCTCAGTGGCAGGGCAACGGGGGTGGATGAGATTCGCCCTGAGTACCTCAAGTCTCTGGATGTCGTAGGGCTGTCTTGGTTGACACGCCTCTGCAACATTGCATGGAGGAAGGGGACAGTACCGCTGGAGTGGCAAACCGGGGTGGTGGTCCCTCTTTTTAAAAAGGGGGACTGGAGAATGTGTTCCAACTATAGGGGGATCACACTTCTCAGCCTCCACGGGAAAGTCTACGCCAAGGTACTGGAGAGGAGAATATGGCCAATAGTTGAACCTCGGATTCAGGACGAACAATGCGGTTTTCGTCCTGGTCGTGGAACACTGGACCAGCTCTATACCCTCCGCAGGGTGCTCGAGGGTTCATGGGAATTTGCCCAACCAGTCTACATCTGTTTTGTGGATCTGGAGAAGGCATTTGACCGTGTCCCTCGTGCCATTCTGTGGGGGGTGCTCAGTGAGTATAGAGTCCGGGGCCCTCTAAGGGCTGTCCGGTCTCTATACGATCGGAGCAGGAGTTTGGTTTGCATTGCCGGCAGTACATCAGACTTGTTCCCGGTGCATGTTGGACTCCGGCAGGGCTGCCCTTTGTCACCGGTCCTGTTCATAATTTTTATGGACAGGATTTCTAGGCGTAGCCAGGGGCCGGAGGGGATCCGGTTTGGGAACCTCAGGATTTCATCTCTGTTTTTTGCAGATGAAGTTGTCCTGTTGGCTTCATCGGACCGGGACCTTCGGCATGTGCTGGGGCGGTTTGAGGCCGAGTGCGACGCGGCAGGGATGAGAATCAGCACCTCCAAAACCAAGGTTCTCCATCGGGAAAGGGTGGCATGCCTTCTCCGGGTGGGTGGAGAAGTCCTGCCTCAGGTGGAGGAGTTCAAGTATCTCGGGATCTTGTTCACGAGTGAGGGAACGATGGAGCGTGAGATTGACAGACGGATCGGTGCAGCGTCCGCAGTTATGCGGTCGATGTACTGGACCGTCCTGGTGAAGAAGGAGCTGAGTCGAAAGGCGAAGCTCTCGATTTACCGGTCAATCTATGCACCTACCCTCACCTATGGTCATGAACTTTGAGTAGTGACCGAAAGGACAAGATCCCGGATACAAGTGGCCGAGATGAGTTTCCTCCGCAGGGTGGCTGGACGCTCCCTTAGAGATAGGGTGAGGAGTTCGGTCACCCGGGAGGAGCTCGGAGTCGAGCCGCTGCTCCTTCACATTGAGAGGAGTCAGCTGAGGGGGTTTGGGCATCTGTACCGGATGCCTCCTGGACGCCTCCCTAGGGAGGTGTTCCAGGCATGTCCCTCCGGGAGGAGACCCCGGGGAAGACCCAGTACACGCTGGAGAGACTATGTCTCTCGGCTGGCCTGGGAATGCCTCGGACTCCCCCCGGAAGAGCTGGAGGAAGTGTCTGGGGTGAAGGAAGTCTGGGCATCGCTGCTGAGGCTGCTGCCCCCGCGACCCGGGAACAGATAAGCAGAAGAAGATGAGTGAGTGAGTGATGAGATGATGAGTGAGTAAGAGCATGTAAACTGATGGTATCCTGAGTTAAATATTCCAGCTGTGTTATGACCATCTAATATTACCTTCCATGTTGAGCATGATGTAATTTTATTTTTTGTAAGAGAGCGTATAAATTGATGGTAACCTGAGCTAAATATTTCAGTTATATTATCACTATTTACTACAACGATTTTGTTCAACTTGCTGAAATTGTTTACAGTTTGTGGTCATAAATAAATGAATAACCAAATACTGCCTGACCTGTTTGTGTTGGATCTAAAACTGTCTTGCTAGTATTTACATGTATGCATTTCTGTTAACATAGGAAATCTTAATTCAAACACTGTACCCAGATTACACTGTACTCACATTTGTCCTTTTTTTGGTTTTCTTCCCTCCGTTTGTTGGTCGCTCCCTATTTGTAAAGGAAATAATAGGGCCGTTGAAAAATCATCACGGGACAACATTTTCTGAATTTAAATCACCAGTGGGCTATGTATTTATACTTACAGGTGAAGTTCTTTTCTCTCGCAGTCGCACATGAATTATTTTCCTCCGCCCCCTGTTTTGTTACATTCTCCCTGATAACCTCCTGTCCTCCTATGTCACAACGCAATGAACTGTGGGTAATTCCCTTTCCAAAAGTCTGCAGAGATGCAGACTTACGATAAGTGAGCAGTAAGGGCTCAAAATGTCTGCTGGGAGCCCTCGCACACTTAACGACTTTAGGAATGGGACAGCCCTGAACCCTTACGCAAGTCGCGGGAGCGCGCCTCTAATGGCCCTTTTCCACTAGTCCCGCTTCACCTCGGTTCTACCCGCCACGGCCCCGTCTTGCGCTTTTGCACTCGGGGCTGAGACGGGTAGAGCCGCTCCAAGCCGATACTATTTCTGTAAGCATTCACCCTCCATGCCACTGATTGGTCGGGGGCGGGGGCGTCAGACGTTTGAATCAGGAAGCGGGAGTCAGCGCGAGCGCGACTCGCGGCGATTTTATTATAAAGCGCATAACGTCTGTTTGGTGATCCAACTCTGAGGTGCAGATGTTCATAAACCTGGTGACTGAGGAGAGAATTAAAAAAGGGATGTAGACGGGCTGTTTTACTCTCAGCCGCTCGCGGCTCCAGCTGATTTCTGATCAGCGCCGACATGGACAAAGTGGTTGCGCAATCGAGTACGTCACAGCAGCTTCACCCAACCTGCCCACTTCTCCCCTGGCTGTGGAAAAAACAACGGGGAAAAAACGGGTAGAGGTGGGTAGAGGCGTGACGAGCCGAGTCGGGCCGAGTAAGGACTAGTCCAAAAGGGCCATAAGTCAAATCAAATCAAATCAAATCAAACTTTATTTATATAGCACTTTTCATACAAATAATGAAACACAAAGTGCTTAACAGAAAAAAAAAACAAGAAAAGCAAATAAACATAAAACGTATTAATGCTACGCCCCCCCTCCTCCCCCTCCCCGCAGACAAAAGCACACTACAATTCACACAGACACGCACGCAGACACATGGTGTAGACATGGCTAGTGTATGAGTCTGTGAGGGGGCACATTGGAATTCAGGGACTGTTTCTGCCATTCTACTGTTTTTTTTTTTGTTTCGTTTTCTTTGGGATTTTTTTTAGTTCTTGTCAAATTCTTCATTAGCGCTTTGTATTAAAGGGCTTTTGTTTGTACTCCTGCTACCTCTGTCTCATGCATTTGGATCCTGAAAACCTGCCTCATAACAGTATGAAGATCTTTTTGATGAAAATGAACATTTTCAGTCAAAAGTTTAGAGAAAAGACAGGTGTCTATTTTTTTGTCTTAACTTTAGATTAACTTTCACTGTTTGAGTACTTGTATTGTATTCTTCAGGGAAGATAAAACTGAAGCTGCATCAGAACCTTTAGTGGCGTGTGTATTTCATGGGGTCTTTTATCCAAATTAGTCTCTATGCTTCCTCTTGTTGACTCTGCTCTCACATAGTAGAGTCCTTCCAGGGAAGAGAAACTGAAAAGATGAGAGACAAGATAAGACAAGCCTTTAGTTGCCATGTGAAGAAGTTTTGGCTAAGCAACAATCCCTTGGTGATATCAGCTTTAGTGCCATATTCCATGCCAAGGATTCACAAAGTTTTTAATGCAAACCCCAACAAAAAGAAAAGTGTATACAGTAAATAAAATTAAAAAATAAATAAATAAAAATATAAATAGAGGGCAGCACGGTGGCTTTGTGGTTAGCACTGTTGCCTCACAGCAAGAAGGTTCCTGGTTCGACTCCCAGGCCTGGCGGGGCTCTTTCTGTGTGGAGTTTGCATGTTCTCCCCGTGTTTGCGAGGGTTCTCTCCGGGTACTCCGGCTTCCTCCCACAGTCCAAAAACATGCGTAGTAGGTTCAATGGTGCTTCTAAATTGCCCGTAGGTGTGAGCGTGAGTGTGCATGGTTGTGTGTATGCTGTATGTGACCCTGCGATGGACTGGTGACCTGTCCAGGGTGTAACCCCTGCCTCTCGCCTGAAAATAAGCTGGGATAGGCTCCAGCAGACCCCCGTGACCCTGCAAAGGATAAAGCGGGTATAGATAATGGATGGATGTATTATAAATAGAAAAAAAGTAAGAACAGCAGAGATGTCAGTTATATGTAACACAGCCTAATAAAATAGTTGAAATACAGAATTATTCAGTCTTTCTGTGTTGATGCTAGAGCCACTTCAGAGCTGGTTGAGCGTTGAGTGTTTTTAAGAACTTCCAATGTTGTTTGAACCCTCCGATTTCTGTGAAGCACCTCAATTCACATATCACATGGATTATAGTGTATATCTTCTTTTTTTTACCTCATTAACCAATGCCTTAACTTGTTCCTCCCTAGGGATTTTGGAGGTGAATTTGGCCTGAACAGGCCTATCCAAATTAAATCAACAATATCTCCTTGACTACAACTGTACCAAGTTACATGAGAATAGCTTAAAGCACATCGGTTTTATAAAGATTTTAGTGTGGATAATACCGGGTGGACTCTCTATTTGGGCACTTGGATACCTATACTGTGCCAAAATGTGCCAAATGTGTATTTTACCTTTTTTGAAGGGAATATGGCTATTAAATACTTTTGATGATTTGATGATACATGGTTTCGTAAATGTAAAATCTCAATCCAGAAATCACTGCGCTCTTTGCCTGTCTGTCTGTGGGTGTCGCTCTGCGCTGTGCAACTGTGCGTCATGGAGCCATGGCTTCCGCGCTCCACAGTTTACGCTCAACGGTAGAGGCCTGATGGATGAAGTCTCGTTCATGTGTAATATATCGTTTGAGTAAATTCCCAAAAAGCCACGAGAAGTCATCAAAATGGCCGCGACCGGCAGGATATGAAATCATGGCGGATGAAGCAGTTTCACTACTATGAAGGATTAAGCCGGGAATTATGGTCAAAGAATGGTGTGGATAGACTGAAAATGACAACGAAAGGGTAAGGAAATAAAATATACGGCTTTTGGTGGGAATGCCTTTGGGATTTGCTGACGTAGTGTGTGATGAACAGGCAATCTGATGTGCTGGCTGTGACATTTGAATTTTGGCTTCCTATTTATCTTGAGATTGGCATAAAGTGGTTGGCCCAGAAAAGACAATGTTCGGTATCGTAGCTTTTCTAGTTTCATATGATACCCACTACATTGAGGTGGATAAAAATGTATCTTGCATTCTGTTGTGTTTTGTTGCGGGTGTTGCTCGTGTTAGGGGCGCCATCTTTGTTGCATATATATTTTTAAGTTGTAAATCAAATACTTTGTTGACAAAACGTACTTGGAGTTTTGACATATTGGTTTTTGGGCTTCTTGTTTGAGAAACAGTTGAAAGAAAATATCTCGAGAGCACTTGAGTAACTTTTTCCACACATGAACTGGTGAAAACAGCTGCTGGACCCGGTACCAGGTCCGTCGGGGGGGGGGAGTGGTTAATATTGCCAGTTTTGAATTCATAAAGGTTGTAATAAACAGCATGGTGTTTCTAAACGGTCTCTGGAATGATGACTGGCATTTCCAAATGCTCACGTGTATTTATGAACATTGCTACAAGCAAGATTTGTCCCTGCTGTCAAGTACTGTTTCTAAATTTGGTTTTAAACAGGTATTAAAAACACTGAACATTTTAAAATTTGCTGCATAAAGCAGCTTTCACAAACTGCATTGAGACTCTCTAGCGCCACCCTTCGCCACGACGGCCATTGGGGGTACTGCAGCCAACAGCGAAGCCGGCACGGGAGAACGGGGAGAACGCGCATGCAGCGTCATGTGACGTCACATCCGCCGCCCAGCCCGGGAAATTCCGGGCACAATTGCAGCACATTTTGCAGCACACAGCCTGTTCAAGGCAACGGAGAGATACACTAGAGGGCTCATTCTTTTTGGTTTGGAACGCTTCATCTGACATTATTACTAGAAAGCTTAAAACGTATACACATTTTTTTCATAAATCCTGCCTCAAGTAATTCTTTAGCTGTCCATGGTCTTTCCCAGCAGCCTGCTGGTTCCTCCTGCTATTCAGTCTGGTGCATGCCGATATTCTGCTGTTTTGTTTCACTTGTTCATTACCTTGTTCAAAAGAGATTTTCAAAAACTGGAATGAAAAATAATATAGTAAAGTCGTTTTGGAATACCTCTTCTGTGACATGATTATACTGATCAAACCCCTGATTTTTGACAGAGCTGAAGAAACACACAAAGCAGTGATGTTGACCTCCATCATGACTCGGGATCTCAACCAAAACAAACTGGTGAGGATAGAACAAATTTGTCACACCAGTACGCTCCCACATCAGCAACGCATTCACGCTCAACAGGTGCTGTTTCTGACGTGCCTTAATATCAAACAACCAGATTTCTTCATACTTGTTACATAAATAAGCCGTGTACTTTAAAATGTTCCAATTTCAACTGGAAAATAATAGCTTCGACGTTGCATTTTGATGGGCTGGCGCTTATATAAAAATGGCAAAAATTGAACATTTCCCAACTTTCGATGGAACCATTGCTCCCTCTGCAATGCAAAGAACCCCCAATTAAGTTCGACAGTGCTTGAAGTCACCCAGTTCAAAGTAAATGGATGCAGCCTCATTGGGCATAGACCCCGAAACGGAGGAGGGGCCGCTGCCGATTTATGGCATGGGCCGGCCTTCTCCATTATCATGCCTGAAGAAGCGGCTAGTTGCCTTGAAATGGGAACCACGGTCTGCAGCGCTGCAACGGATGACCCGAGCCCCAGATGAGCCGAACGAGGGACCCTTGCGTGCCCCGACGATGTGAACGCCTTAGGACCGACCTGGAGCTGAAGGAGGCCCAGCTGCTGTGCCCATGCATTCCCCTCATCCACTAGGAGACGAGGAGAGCAAGAGAGAGAGAGCCGCTCTTCACCAGGGTCACGGAGCGTAACCATCCAGCTGTTCACCAAGGAATGCTGGCCGACCAGACCAAACCACCTTTTTATTCAATTGCAAACATCCACGTAAGTGGCTGTTTTGTGACTGGGCAGAGAAACATAGTTAACACATTTAACTAGTTGAGCCGGACTGCTGATCCCGTCACAACTGTGTTTATTGTGTTTGTTTATTTTATCATTAGTTTAGCCTCTGAGTTCTTTCAGTTACCACTGGTTGGAGGAAACCTCCTCTGGCAGTTTTGAAAACCGTGCGTCCGCTATCCCTCTTTGAGGTCTTACGTGACGTGACGTCCGTCATTTTCCTTTTGGTCCACATTACATGGCGTTGTCCTGATGCACATGCACACACACGCACACGCACACACACACACACACACACACACACACACACACACACACACACACACACACACACACACACACACACACACACACACACAGATGATCTGAAGTTTGTGTTTAATGTTTAGTTAGCTGTTGTTTATGTGTAGTTTAGACATCGGAATTCATCCTAAGTGTTGTTTCATTATCTTTTAACACTAAATTCTGTTTCATTTGAATGAACAGAGAAGTTGTGTGCATTTATTTTATACATATTTGTCACAGCTGCTGTTTGCAAAGGTCTGTGCTCGGACTCCTGTAACGCCACCCCTGGCAACAGGCTGGCACGTATGGAATAACAGATACTTTGAGACTGATTTTGCTGTTTAGTTATTATATCCTGATAAAGTCAGGTGGTGTCCCATTTTGATTGATTAATTTTGATCATTCATTTTTATAAGTCATCTTTTTTTTAAATTATTAATAACCATTGTAAGACAATTATTAATAATTATCTAATAACTGAACCAGCACTCCCTTTGTGGCACAACACTTAGGACTTACATGTATGCGTAAAGCTGGACTGCAACACTGCCAGTCCATGATGGGAATTATTGCAGACCTGCTGTTCAATTCGTTTTACAAGGTGGACCTAAAATAAATGAAAAATAACTGAGTGTATTAATGAGAACTGAACTCAATATCAGCTTATTGTAAAAAACGCAATGCAAGGGCACTGTCAAATATTTTTACTTTAGTTTAGGTGTTCTTCTATCTGTTGTTCTAAATCAACAAATGACTTTTAAAAGTCATTTGTTAACATTTCTTTTCTTAATTTGCAGTACAACTGAGGAAGATATTTTGACATTTTATCTATTCTCTGGCTTCACTGTGAGAATGTATAACTTGTGAGCTCACAAATTATAAATAAATAGATGGTTTTAGTTCAATCAGTCATAATTTAGTAAATGGTTTCTGTTCAGAGTGCTGCTAGAAAACGGTTTACTAGAAAAGAGAACATAGTGTTTTATCAAAACAGTTTCACCTTTTGCCACTGTCACATAATGGTGTAATCTGTCCAGAGGTGCAGAAAGTAATACGGCCACATATATCAGGACGTTTCAAAATACTGTTACTCTGAAATCCCAAAATTGGACTGATTTCATGGCGCATCACCCCAGATATGCCAGTGGAGCGTGAAATTGAGTCACTCAATGTGGAAAAAAAAAAATGAAGGAAAAAAAATCTTTTCTCTTTCCACTTCTCTGCAAACGAGAGTATAGACTTTTTTGTGGTTGCACCTCTTTAATCTTTCCTTTACAAAACAAACCAAATAAAAAAAAAAACAACAACAAAAACATGTCATACAAAAATCCTAATTTCAAATACATTTTGTAATATTCGTAACTAAACAGATAATTTCACAACAACACAACTAAAGGGGATGAAGGATGACGGCTGATTGAATTTGAAGGTAAACTGTAACATGTGTGATTTAAAAAATAAAATTGAACACTATCTAGTGAACCAAATGCAAATTGTCTTTGCCAAATTGTTCTGCCACTTGATAAAGAAAAAAGTGTAATGTTATTAAACTTGCCCTTTTTTGTATGAGTTATTAACATGAGCAGAGTCCCTCAGTCTTGCCCTTCTCAATGAAAACGTGTACGGTGGCTGAAATTGAAGGAAAAGTAGACAGTGACAAACTTTTTTTCTTTCTTTTAGTACAGTCCTGGATTGAGACAAACATATGGCCCTGGACTTTTTTTGTCCAGTCTGGCCCACCACAATCAGCGCACAGAATACTGTCTCTTTATCTACATTAGTTTAAACTGTTTGATCGGAGATGGGTCATTGTCTCTCATTTGATTTGATTTCCGTGTTCAAAAAAAAAAAAAGCAGGAGCAATAACCCATATACACTGACAGAAGAAATAGGTAAAGCATGACTAAAGCGTGACTAAAACATGAGTAAAGCATCAAATTGGACAGTGGGCTTGGAAAAAAGTGAATTGATACTTAAAACAGTTTAACTCTGGTGACCTGATTTGTAATTATAAACTTTGTAAAAAAGCAAATCTGCATGCTCAAACCACACCACCATAAAATAGTGGTTAATTCATCAGGATAGTATCATCAGTATCCAACACTTTAGAACTAGATTTACACCACACAGTATCTATTATGTCAAGTAAAGTTCATAGACAAAATTTCTGAACATTTACAGTAGTTAACAAGTGTTTATCCACAACATGTAAGCTAGCAAACACACCTGGTATCACCACCACCAATGTCCACAACCACCCCCACCCCCACCCCTCCTGTTCTACCATGGCAGTGGGACCCTCTAACAACACCTCCTAAGAGGGACTCGCCTTGTCCGGCACAGCCAAAGCCCCGGAGTCGGAGGCTACGCCACCGCCGCCGGCCCCTGCAGCAGCAAACATTCTTCTCTTAGCAGCAGTTGCTAGAGCACGGCCTTTTCGCAACTTTTCTCCATATTTGCTTTTTCTTCTCTCTCACAGATAGCTAATGACGCCTCATTAGCTCATCATTAAAGGTGATTGGACGGGGGGGCTGGAAAATCCGTGGGCGGGACTACTGGGCCGATCTCTTTACATATAAAAAAAAAGGTCAGCCACTGCCATCCTATAACTGACTGGCCCACCGGGACAACTCCTGGTACTCCCTATGGCCAATCCTGTTTTAGTATTGGTTAAATGTTTTCATTTTATTTTATTTTTATTTGTTATTATTTTACACTGAAATTAAATCAGCTTGTTTAAACTTTGAATCCTATGAAATGCATTCAATATCAGGGTAAACAAGAACTTTCCTCTCAAAAGATGGTGATAAGAGTTTTTTATGACAGCATATTTAAGTGATTTATTATTTTCATTCAGGTCATATTAATGTTTAATTGTCAAACTCTTTTTACAAAATAATACAGAGACTGAAATCTTTTGTCTCCACAAGCTGAGTCTTCAGCTGCTAGACACTGATACCAGTATACATATGAGTCTGATTCCACACAGAAATTAAAGAGCATATTCCATGTGGTATTATATTGGATTGACCTCACCTACACTGTAACAAATGCTCAAGTACAATTTGTTTATGTGGACATTTGCAAGAGGGCGGTGTACGGTGTGAATCATAGAACTCTGTGCAATTCTATCTCAGGATAGTCCTTCAGATATTATGCAGTTTCTCAATTCATCATCCAGGTTGCCATTATCAATCAAGTCAAGGGCTGGACTTGTGTCAAGCTGCAATGACGCAGAGCACTCAAAGCAATCTCTATTCATTCAGCCTAAACTTTCTATGCCCATCTTTGATACCACCTTTTAGAGATGCTGCATTTAATACAGTATACATTTAATATTATTTCCGAAAGAAGACCTGGGCCCTCGTGTGCAAAAGGTCTGTGGATTTCATTGTAAATACCTGTGTAGAAATCTCACCAAAAAAAAAAATTCAGATGTTCAAAACTGTGTACACCCAAATCCATGCACATTTTATTTGATCACAATCAAAATGAAATTGAACGCATGTAAATGGAGCACAACACTCCGCCCTGTCTCCTCCCTCATGTAGAATAATTTGAATATCATAATGAGTAACAATCATGGGAAAATGCTCAACCAAATGATGGAAATGGCAAAAGCAAACATAAAAAAAAAGAGAGTATACTGACTGTGAGCTTGAGACACCCCTGTCAGAAGTGGAGGCCAAGACAACCTTCTTATTTGGTTTCCTGTCCTCTGAAGTTAACAGTAAGAGGGAAAAAGGGTATTTGGTAACAATAAAAGACCGAAAAATTTGATGCGGACGCAGCGGACTACTAAATATACGATCGTTGAGCTCCAAGTCTCTATTAGTAAACGATCTAATTACCGAGACCAGGAGTGATATTTTCTGTTTAACAGAAATGTGGCTACAGGAGGAAGAGTATGTTAGTTTAAATGAATCGACACCGCCTGCTACTTTTAATCATCATATTCCCAGAAGCATGGGCCGAGACGGAGGAGTAGTGGTGATCTATAACTCCAGTCTTCAAATAAAATATAAACCTAAATGTGATCATAATACGTTCGAAAGCCTCATGCTTAGTCTAAAACTCCAGAGCTGGAAATCAGAGAAGCCAGTTTTGTTAGTGGTAGTGTACCGGCCCCCTGCTGGTGCTTATCTAGAGTTTCTGTCTGAATTTTCAGATTTCCTATCTGGTTTATTGATCAGCACAGATAAAGTCATCATAGTGGGTGACTTTAACATTCATATGGATGTTGATAGTGATAATCTTAAATTAGCTTTTAATTCTCTTCGAGAATCAATGTGCATCTCAAAAAAATGTAAACAAACCGACGCAGTGTTTTAATCATATCCTCGATCTTGTCTTCGCCTATGTTGTCGAACCCGATAATCTGTTAGTGTCGCCTGTAAACTGCTTCCTATCCAACCACTGTTTAATAACGTTTGAATTTAACATTGTCAACGTACAAGCACAAAATAGGAGGTATTATTTTAGCAGATGTGTGTTTGATGAAGCTATTGCTAAATTGAGGGAGGCCATCACTCATCTTACCACAGTGGAATATAGTGAAGCAGTTGAGGCCAGTGACCTAGGTTCTACCTCTGGAGATGTTGATATCCTTGTTAGTAACACCGCAGATTTGCTGCGCTCAGCTTTAGATGCAGATGCTTCTTTGAGAAGGAGGGTATTTAAAGTGGTATAATTCAGGTATCCGCATGTTGAAACAAAAAGTGTGTGAAATGGAAAGGAAGTGTTACTCTTGTAAGTCTGTAGACTCCTTTTGTGAATGGAACGATAGTATAATAATAATATATTAAAAACCCATTCGCAAAGCTAGAACAGCTTATTATTCATTGTTGATAGAGGATAATAAAAGTAACCCACGTTTTCTGTTCAGCACAGTAGCCAGGCTGACAAAGAGTCACAACTGTTGAGCCGTGCATTCCTGCAGTAAAATCATCAGAAATAGAAACGATATCAACCAGGCCCACCCGGTAGCCGCTGTGGGCATTTCTTCAGCTTTAGCGATTTCCTTAGGCTCTGACTTGACTCTAGACTGTTTTGATCCTATACAGGGCTTTCACGTGACGTCACCAAACGCGGAAGTCGCCATTACGGAGATATACCCCCCACCCCCCCAGACCAAAACAAAGCCAGAGCGTATGAGAGACTGCACATTTCTGCTCCTTCATAAACCGTAATCACAATCCGCATGGAAAATGGTCAATTATTGCCGTGTGTACGGTTGTACAAATCGGTCTGACCGAGAAAAACACCTGGAGTTTTACAGACTTCCAAAAGTTATCACAAATCAGGGAGATACTTGCCGAAACTTATCAGAAGAAAGGAGACGTCTGTGGCTTGCTGCACTGAAACAGAACTTCACGGGCAAGAATCTTGACAACATTCGTGTTTGTTCTTCACATTTCTTGTCAGTTAAGTGAAAAATAAATATAATTAAAGCTGCAAGCAGCGATGAACGGGCCCTCGCACTCATGGCCAACGCCCCTCCTTCCAGCCCCCCCCAAAAAGAGAATATTAAAAATACGATAAATGTAAAAAAAAAAAAAAATTAAACAAGATTTATCTTCTCATTACAAGCAAAAAAATCTTGTTCCACTGGCAGATTTTTCTACTTATTTTAAGTGAAAACAGGTGAACAGGTGAAACAGATGAAAATGGTGGGTTTTTTTTCCAGTTATGAGTCTTGTTTTAAGTGTAATGAGGTTTTTTTTACTAAAATGAGACATTTTCACTAGAAATAAGACAAATATTTTTGTTAAGATTTAGAGTTTTTGCAGTGATCCATTTAACTTATCCTGTGAAGGACAGAGTCATATTGATAAGTTCAGAAAAGTGTTTTTTATTGTTGTGTTTTGATGTATTTGATGTAAGTCCAGTGGATATTTAAAGCTTACAGAAGGCTGCATTTAACTGCTGCTATGTCATTCCTGCAGTATTTCTGCAGCTGTTTTGGTCACTGCTATTATTTGTAATATATTATATTATTTGTAATCAGCACAAATTATCTGTCCCCATATGATAAAATCCACCATCCCCCCTGATTTTTTTTTACAATTCGAGTACTGGCTGCGGTTCTGTTTAAAGCCGGGCAGACACTGTGCCATTGCCGGCTCGTTTTGAACCAATTTTCCTCTTGTTTCAATCATTAATATGTGTGCAGACAAGGTAAAAAAAAAAAAAAAAGAAAACTCAAACTCTTTCAGTTCACTGTGTTTTCTAGTAGTTCTTCTAGTTTTCTATTGTTACTTTTAAGTTTACTGTTCCCTTTGTGGTTTTACTGGTTGTAAAGCATGTAGCTTTAATTATCACCCAATTCTGTGTTTCACCTTGTTAGTCAACTTCACTCCAACTCATTACCACCAATTTTACACTTATTTTTGGAATGAATGGTCAATAGACCTCATTTACATAAAATCATAGCTCATTTTTGAGATAGATAAAGATAAGCCGAAATTCTGAATTTTTTTGACTATAGTTAAACTCAGAGGCATATAAATTGATGGATTATCACAGACGGGTATATGTGAAAATGAAATGAAATCATTTAAAATGTTTGGACCACCACCCAGCACCAGCCAGTGGTTGGTGGGTCAAATTGAATATCACAGGAGAGGAGAAATTGAATAAAATATCCATAATTCAATGCAAGTAGTGATCAGAGGTGGGTAGTAACGAGTTCCATTTACTCCGTTACATTTACTTGAGTAAGTTTTGGGAAATTTTGTACTTTTAGGAGTAGTTTTGGATAACTATACTTTGTACTTTTACTTGAGTAGATTTGTGAAGAAGAAACTGTTCCTCTTACTCCGCTACATTAGGCTACGTTGAGCTGTTACTTTTCTTTTATCCTTTTTATCCGTGTACGCGTCAATCTCATGACATCACTGAGTGATTCTTTGGGAAAAAGGTTTGTTTTTGCATGTTTTGTCACATTTACACAGAATCAAACACACACAGAGTTTCTATGAGTTCATGTTTGTTCTAGTTCTGGTTAAAAAAGAAAAGTACAAAGGCTGGAAATTTTGTGCTACTGGTGCTTAATTTATTTTTTTATTCTGTTATTTTATTATTTATTAAAGTTCTTGAATTTACTTTACGCTTATTTTAATTTAAGCTATTTTTCATTTTTTTATTAATTTTAATTTATTTTATTATTTTATTGATTTTAATTTGCCTGAAGGTGATTATTTTGTACTTTTGTCTTTTTGAATGGGTGTGTTAAAAAAATAAATCAGACGTTACTCAACAGTTACTCAGTACTTGAGTAGTTTTTTCACCAAGTACTTTTTTTACTTTTACTCAAGTAATTATTTGGATGACTACTTTTTACTTCTACTTGAGTCATATTATTCTGAAGTAACAGTACTTTTACTTGAGTACAATTTTTGGCTACGCTACCAGCTCTGGTAGTGATCATCAATTTTATTTGAAATGAGTGTAACAGAGGCAGTTATATGGATGAAAATCATATTTTTGATATAAAAGAAAAGTGAATATGGGTCAATTTGATCAAAAGACCACAGAAGGGTTATCTATTAACATTTCAACATAATCAACTCATCCAAGTGATATTCAGAAGAGCTTCTCTTCTGCAAATGGTACAGTAGATGAGCTGCCATACAAAGGAATTTCCCTTTGGGGATTAATAAAGTAATTCTTATTCTTATTCTTAAAATCCGTCTAGCTGACGTGACCCAGGCAGACCAAACAACAGGCTTCAGCTTGAGCGGCCGTTTTCCGCTTGGTCCTAGTGCTGACCTGTCTCCATTTAATATAGCGTAACATTGTTTTTGGACGGTAAAAACTGCAGGGGACCAAAACTGCCTTTTGAAAAAGTGCAGGATACATGTCCCCCCCCCATATTACGTCCGTGTATGAACGTACAGTCAGTGTGAGCAGAGACCTGTCGCATCAGAGCATCAGGTCCGTCCCAGCCGGTGTTCTGCCAATTTCTGCTCCCTGCCGAAAAAATGCTACGTTTGGGTTCTGCGCATGCGCACAGTCAAAGTTTGCATAATTTCTTGCACGATGTAAAATGGATAATGGGATGTTGATTATTTGATCCTTCAAAATACACGACCCATGACATGAATGCATTACACTTTGTGAACATTATACGATAAAGAGGAAAAAAAACAACAATTCTATGGCTTTATTTGATATTCATTCAGTCATTCGCCTTTATTTAACCAGGCAGGTCATTAAGAACATTCTTATTTACAATGACGGCCTGGCAAGAGACAAGGACCACTTGGGGGTGAAAGGAAGTGGTTTAGGGAGTAAAACACAGTAAAGTTGTGGCTCTACAAAGGTGGAAAACCTTTAGGTAGCATTTTTTGGCAAAGCTGCAGAAATTGGCAGAAACTGGCTCTCGGCTCTGCGCGTGGCCGCGCGCGGCCGCGCGCTCCTGATCGGGATCGCGGATGGAAGCTCAATAATAATATAATAATATAATAAAATAAAATAATTGCAACACGCATTAAAAAACCACAATACAACTTACGTGACGTGACGGCGTGACTCCACATGTTGCTGCAAGTTGCAACAACCCCCCTCCCCCGCCCCGCCCCCGGCAGCTTCCAGGAGCTGCGGCTGCGCGTTCCCGCGGTCTGCGCGCACGCGGCCCGCAGACAGCTTCATGCTTCTAATCCAACTCAAAACATTCATTATAAATCGCCTCTTGCACATACAATGCTCAAATCATATTATTTTCAACAATATTTTTACGAAGTTAGAAGTTAATTCGACATTGCATGACAAAGTAAAAGATTTATTTCAAAATGAGTTCATATTTTGAATAAAGTCGGTGACAAACTGTCCCAAATATAGAATGGATATCAGAATGGAAGCCTGATTAAATGTATTGATTTTGGGTCAATTTGGACCAAGTATTTGAAAGTTAAAACAACTTTTATGTTCATGGCGAGACACCGAAATTTGACAACCTCTAATAGCGACGCCCTTTGAGAAAAACTTACAGTTTTCTCTGTCAGCCATCGTCAATGTCTTACCTATTTATCTGACCAACTTTGAGATCCATCCGCTCATCTCCCTTTGAGCACAGATGCATACTAGAAGACATGACAATTCCTGGTGCCAACAGGTGGCGCTACAACCGATCCTGAATATTCCACCACATATGTCTTCAGGCTCAGCCTACAATCATACACATACGTTTTCAACCACATCAAATCATGTATTGCTGAATTACAGCCAATTGATGTTTCATGGCGAGCCTTAAAAATGACCCCAAACTTCGCCGAATCACTACGGTCACGCCCTCTGGCAGAAACTTAAAAGCTTCGCAATTTAGCGTCGGCCATGTGTCTAGATTGTACAAACCAAGTTGTGAGCCAATTCGATAAAATCTCTAGGAGGAGTTCGTTAAAGTACGAGGCCTGGAAATGATCAGAATTCATGAAAAATGACATTTTCTGTTCAAAATGCCGGACTTCCTGTGTAACTTAGAGCATGTGTCCAAGAGACTTTTTTGTAGCTCTTTTTCTGATATAATAGACACATAAAGGTCATTGCTGTAAGTCAAACCATATTGTGGGGCTCGTCAAAAAACATAAAATAGGTGGCGCTATAGAGCCCATTCTTGTGGACCCATGCCTGTCGCCCATAAAATACGTAATTTTACGCGACTCTGGAAGCGTGTGCAAAATTTGGTGAGTTTTTGAGCATTCTAAGGCCTCCAAAAAGGCAATTTATTTATGGCGAGAATAATAATAATAATAATAATAATAATAATAATAATAATAAACATCACAGATACAATAGGGTCCTCGCACTTTCAGTGCTCGGGCCCTAATAATATAATAATCTACTGTATATTTAGCGTTATTGCTCGCCATGATTTATTCATTTCATAGCCTTACAACAGAGTTTCTCAAACTAAATTTCTAGCACCCTACTCTGCCAGTGTACAAATGGGGGTCCATTTGGTGAAAAATGAGGTAATTCACGATGTCAGGATATTTAATCGTTGGCAGAATAGTCGGGTCATCCGTGGTCCACGTTGTTTGCTCCAGCTCGTACGGATCATGGCCACCTAAAAGGTTTAATTTCTCTTTATACCTCGCCCTTTCTGGAGGACCAAGTCCTTCCCGGTATCTGGTATCTTCCCCACGTTTTGCCGAGGTTTTCCGTGGTTTTGACATGGTCAAATTTTACATGTTAGCCGCTTTGTTGTTGTCGTTCAACCTCCAGCCCTCCACAGCCTCCACTCTGCCTACAAATAATGCCGCCGCTATGGCTGCCGGGTCGCGGTACCGCCCATTTCGTGACGTCGGTGAAAACCCTCTATAGACCTTCCTGAGCTGACCTCAGTCATTAATTCATCGATTTCATGTGACGTCACACAGTACTCGCAGCGCCATCTTTAGGACCGACTTTCAGCATGCCGTCTATCTGTTTTGCCGTGGGATGCGACAATAATAAGTCTAAAAAAACGGGATTGACCTTTTATCAGTGCTTTAAGTGGGCCGTGGGATATTGTGATGTTTAAATGTTCTTTTATTTTCTTCCTTTCACTCGTGTTGAAAGCCGGTTGAAAGCGCTGTAGGAAACAGTCACGGATGAGGAACGGCTGATCCAGTTAGTTGAAATGAGAAGTTATCTATGATTCCTCCTCATTTCACCACAAAAACCTCAATAAAGTGGCAGAAATAAATAATATCCTATTATTATATAGGTCCCAGAACATCGGACGGGAGGGAGAGAAAAGGTCCTGTAAGTGGGTGGGGGAAAAACAATTAATAACTGCGTCTGGTGACGCAATCAAACAGCGAACAGCGTGGAATGAGCGGCGTGTTCGTGGTGTTAAATGCAGCAAGCATGTCAGATCATTACTGAGATGTGGGGAAAAAGCAGAGGACACGAGAAATGATCCAGGCTGAGTTGGATTTGGGAGAGCCGCTTGGTGATGGAGACGTCACGGGACGCACCGCGCAGGAGATCGGGAGCGCAAGATGAACATTTGCATTAATAATATGATAAATCATATTTTATATTTTATGTTTTAATAAAGGTTTATGGTGACATGATGATATGCTTTTACTTTCTAGAGTAGTAACGTTACTGAAAAAGTGAACTGCCTTCTTACTTTTCATTACATAAACGTATCCTGTGCAGGCAATTCAATGCTTATGCTATTCATCACCAGACTGTCACTTACCTTTCCTGTTACCACGAACATTTTTTTGGCCTCCACATGATGGAGTTTGGCATCTTTAACCCATCATGATGTGAAGTAGCGGTAAGCTTTGGTACTCTAAAAGCTTTGAGAGCTTTGCCGGTGTATGGAGAAGGATTGTGGACCAGGTAGATATATATGTCCGCAAACGACAAATCTGGCAGGTTTTTTGCAGACTGGAGTGGAGTCAGTAATTGATTAGATATTAGATACGGATCGAAACCTAAAGTGTCAATTTTCTGTAGATACCGTTGCTGTTCTTCGGGAGTTAAGTGAGTTATTAGGTGAGACGTCATATTGGCTGCGCGACGGAAAGGTCTTCGGTCGGTCCTCAAGATGGCGCTGACAACAAAAAATGTCACGTGACTGAAATCCATGAATAGAGCTAAATCATCCATGTGTTTGTTAGACCATCCCGACTCAACTACTTGTAACCCAGTAGATAATTGGGACTAGAAATATATGAAATCCAGTAGAAAATCGGAACTGGTAATATTATTGTTTCTTTGAAAATGTTTATTTTATTTATTAACTGTCATTGGGTTATTATTATTTTATTTATTTATTTTGCACACACCCAGTCTTTTGTGAAAGAAAGTATTTCCACCCTATTATCGCGGTAATTCCACCCTATTCTCGCGAGAGTTCCGCTTATTCTCGCGAGGGTTAGCGCGAGAGAGAGAAATGCGGCAGAACAGCTGAGTCATGGCATAGATAACGAGCAGAGAATACAGAAGAAAGTCACAACTATTAAACAAAAAAACGGTTGTTAACTCACTTAGGAGCACAGAAGAACTCTGAAAATATACCTACCGGAAGCGGAGCAGTGTTTGAAGACCTGTTAGTTGTTTCGGCAAGGGACCTGGTGAGTTACCTGAGCTAGCTCGCGCTAGCTAGCGAATGCTAACAGCCGTAGCTACATGTTTTATCAGTCCGTGAAATGGCGGAGAATTTGTACATGAACGTGACTTACAACTACTTTTCAGTGTGTGTGTGTTAAGAGGCAAAGCTCTTATTTTGCTCGGATTATCTGATGAACAATGAGGTTTGCTATTTATTTTGCTGTTCTGTGTGTGTATTTTCTGTTTTATTCTGAGATACACTGTTATGAAGTATGTGTTAAAGCCTGCTAAGGGAGTTAATTCATAACAAGGCAGATACTCTGAAGTCTTGAATGTATTATTTTAATGTGTGTTAAAGGTGCATTTTGTTATTTTCAGTTCATGGTTAAAAAGAGTGTTGAAATTCATTTTATTTCATCTGGTAAACAGATAAAAAATACCATAATTCATGGTAAACTACTGAGGTACTTACCTTGAGAAAAAAAGAGAACTGTACAGTTAAAAAAGATAATTAATCTAATCATTACTGTGTTCCAGTAGTGTGTGATGAGATTTGGATATGGCCATAATACAAAGTTGATGATTTGAAAGTAGTAATAGTCCTGTTTTTATACAGGCTAGGTTTTTGAGAACCCTCAGAACTTTCTGTGGATGTGGATCTGGATTCTCCTCGTGGACGGAGATGGCGAGCCAGTGGAAACACTCCTAACCCAAGGAGCAGAGAACCAGCACCTGAGCCGAGGAGGACGGCCAGCCTTCCAGCCTTAATTGAGTGTGTTGTGGTAGGACCACTGCACATACCCTTGACTATTGAGCCCTGACTGTTTAGAAATCCCCTGACTTGACTTGACTCTGAACTATCGCGTGCTGCAGTTTTTTTGTTCACCCTAAAGGAACATTTTTTGATTTAAAGGAACATTTCCGCAAAAAGGAACATTTCAAAGGACATTACTGTACAATTATTTGTACGGACAATTTCTGTTTATATTTGAAGATCAGTTGAATATTACTGAATTTGTGACTTTATTTTGATACACCCTTTTAATTTGAATACAGTTCATTTTCCATTTAAACTACCTTGTGGCTCCATTTATTCATTGTGGTTGTCGTTTTCCTTCAAACCCTCCTCTACGAACCTAGTACTAGCCCATTCATTATTAACCCTGTTGCACCTAGCGGGTTACAGGTGAAAACATGGCGAGCCAGCCAGGAGGGTTTTATTTGTGATCAAACTCCTTCACTAAAACATTGAGACAAACCACAATTTAGTAACTGGAGCAACAAACGGTAAATTTTGCATTTATTTACCCAGACTTTTACAGCAAATTGTCTAAAGTGTTGATTCAAAAATATTTTCTGCATTCACCTGAAAAAATGGAGGTTGTAATCGAATCAGAAAATATTAGAATTCAGAACGCCGTTTTAGTTAGTGGCCTAACTAACTCAGAGCTTGATAAAGAAGCTTTTGTCTTCCTGGAACAGCATGGGCCAGTAGCCAGGATGGTTAAAATTCCATCTACAGACAAAGAGTTACAGGTTATTGTTGAGTTTCAACATGAAGCTACAGTCAATGAGTTATCGAGACAACACTTACCATTACATCGACCCACTACCGATCCAGATGTCGTTCACCACATTGAAAGCCTAGCCAGTGTCTACAGTTCTGAGGTTAGTGCTTCTGTAACAGTAGCTTACCTGACTGAGCTGAGAAATTTAGCAAGGAGGAGCAGTAGGTCATTTGAAGACATTTTGAGGGCAGAGTTGGCTAGAATAGGAGAGTCAGTGGAGAAAGGGGCAGAAGCCATTGTCACTGGAAGTCCTGCAGAATCAGAGCCATTACTCCCCCAAGTTGAACCTCAAGTTAGGCAACCTGCTTCCCCTGCATTTGAAAATGCAAGCTCAGTTAGTGTCACACCTCATCCTTCTGCCACCGTCACTGAAACTGTTTTGCTCCAAGACAGGAAAATGCAATCTCCCCAATTGCCAGCAGATCTGATCAGTACACCGGAGGTGCAACGTGTCATCGTCGAACACATTGTAAAGAGCAGTGCGGTAGCTTCTCATTCCAATTTGTCTTACAAGCTGAAACCTTTCTCTGGGAGAGTTCCCCACCCAGCTTTTGAAGTCGATTACGATGCTTGGCGCAGCAGTGTAGAGTTTTGCTTAAATGACCCCACCATCCCAGACTCCCAGGTTGTCAGGAAAATTGTAGAGAGTCTCTCACTGCCAGCAGCCAATGTAGAGAAATCACTAGGCCCAAAAGCAACTCCTAAGACTTACCTCACCCTGCTTGATTCAGCTTATGCCGCAGTGGAAGATGGTGATGAGCTCTTTGCTCGCTTTTTGAACACTAACCAGAATGTTGGCGAGAAAGCTTCTGATTTCTTGCAGAGGTTACATGTTGCTTTGAGCTCAGTAATCAGCAGAGGCGGGATACCTCCTGGTGATGTGAACAAACAACTTCTCCGACAGTTTTGTTGCGGCTGCTGGGATAGCTCGTTGCTAACCAGTCTCCAGCTTGAACAGCGGAAAAATGAGGCTCCTTGTTTTGCTGAACTGCTTTTACTACTGCGCACTGAAGAGGATAAGCAAGCAAGTAAAGCAACCAGAATGAAACAACATTTGGGGATAACCAATCAGATGAAGGGTGGGCGCGCTTTTTGGCGTCTAGCGTCTCCACGGTAACGCTTTTGAAAGAGAAAAGTAATGCGTGGTGTTGCAGGATGGAGACGCACATTTTTATATATAACACACCTGGGTGCACGTTACGGTTCGGGCTGAATTAACTGCCAAAGGAATGGCATACATTTCGCCAAAATGACACGTTTAATTCAAAATGGCCGACATCCTGTTCGGTTTCGGGCATGACCCCAAGAGACTTTTGTTTAAGTTGCGCCATGATACAGGTGTGTACCGATTTTCGTGCATGTACGACAAACCGTATTGTGGGGCTTGAGGCACAAAGTTTTCAAGGGGCGCTGTTGACCCATTTTGCCACGCCCATTAATGCAAACCATTAAATATCAAATTTTTCGCCAGGCCTGACTTGCATGCAAAATTTGGTGACTTTTTG
This sequence comes from Cololabis saira, assembly GCF_033807715.1. Taxonomy (NCBI): domain Eukaryota; kingdom Metazoa; phylum Chordata; class Actinopteri; order Beloniformes; family Belonidae; genus Cololabis; species Cololabis saira. Next base: position 25,015,653 of record NC_084588.1, on the reverse strand, counting down.
GGGACGTTTAGGGGGGCAAAAAGGCCCTCCTTTCGTCAGAAGAAATAAAGAAAGAAAGAAAAAAGAAAAAAAATTCCTACAGATACAATAGGGCCTTCGCACTGCAAGTGCTCGGGCCCTAATTACTTTAACTAACACTGCCTTTTAATGGAAAGCTGTAAAAAAAACTGCTGAAAAATATGATTGATTTTGAGTGTTGGAACAATTAATGGCTTGATGGTTTTGTATACATTTCAGGATTTATATCTTCAAATATGATAAAAAAGGAGAAGGATGATTTTCTGTCTTGTCTTGACTTCATTATTTAGTATTTCATCACAATATATCAGTATTAGAAGCAATATTGGTAATGGAATGTGAACTTACTGACTGAAGCGAATACAGGTTGCCTGTAGTATGTCGGTGACTTGGGAGTTTTACTCCGTTAGGGCTCATATCTGTCACTTATTAGGGCCTGAGCACTTACAGTGCGAAGGCCCTATTGTATCTGTAGGATTTTTTTTTTTTCTGATGAAATGAGGGCCTTTTTGCCCCCCTAAACTTGCCCCAAAATTCACCAAATTTTGCACGCAAGCCAGGCCTGGTGAAAAATGTTATATTTCATGGTTTGCATTAATGGGCATGGCAAAATGGCTCAACAGCGCCCCCTAGAAAACGTTGTGCCTCAAGCCCCACAATACAGTTTGACGTACATGCACGAAAATCGGTACACGCTTGTATCATGTCGCAACTTAAAGGTATTGTGACATAATTTTTAACATGCTTTTAACACTATTAAAAGTCTTGGCCAACATCCCTCAAATGTGTCTAAAAGGGTGTAACAAGAAAAACTTCACTCCAAGAACTCCATGCCTGGCTTTTTATGACGGTGTTTTTTGCGCCGTGAAAAACGCGTCCTTTTCCCCCTTTCCTGTCAATCATTGCCCCGCTCCTCCTCCCAACCTCCTCCAACCCAACTACACACTTCTGCCGTCTCCACTCACACGCGCGCACACCAAACCACAAACGTAGCCGTAGGGTTCAGCGTACGGTGCGCGTCGCCGCGTAACCCTACGCCGTAGGTTCTGCGTCGTTGTAACGCGGAACCATAAATCAGCCTTTATGGTGCGCTGGAGAGGAGAGGAGGCAGGGAGCTGGGTGGAGGGGGCGGTGATTTAGCGGGTCGTGACGTCACGGCGTTTTTGCATAGTTATGCGGAAAATCCCAGAAAGCACACAAGACACTGAATGTTAAAAGTTTGTTGTTTTTTGGGTGTAATTGATGTCAAGACACCCAACAAAACACAAAAAATCAAGAAAAATGTGTTTTTCATGTCACAATACCTTTAAAGAAAAGTCTATGGCCGAAACCAAACAGGAAGTCGGCCATTTTGAATTAATCGTGTAATTTTGGCGCAATTTATGCCATTCCTTCGGCAGTTAATACGGCCCGAACCGTAATTTGCACCCAGCTCTTGACTCTCTCTGCCTTTAAACCTCCTCTTTTTCTTCGAGCACTCTCCTACACCAGGAACTGTGCCGTTCCAGGGACGATCGCCAGCGTGGACCAGAATCCGCCATAGAAGCTCCAGCTTTGGACCCGTGAAGCCCCCCCCCCCCCCCGCAGCCCAGCGACACAGACGGATGAGCCGCGATTCCGACGGACAGAACCGGCCCCGTGCGCAGCGAGGCAGCGTGTAGAGGCTCCGTGGTCAGGCACCAGTGAGCCGGTGTGAGGCACCGCTGCAGCAACTGTCCCCTTTCTTTCCAGAGTTGGAAGCAGAGAGAGAAACAAGGCCGCCTCGGACTGATCACCCCCGACAGAGCCCGCAGCCCCAGATCCGTAGACCGGAAGGCGTGAGGTTTATGTGTTTTGGGCAATCAGTTTAATCTAGAGCGGTTCAGAGCTAAATTTGTGTTTAAGGTTGTTTATCATATGTATATTACTGTGTAACGCTGGCAACTACCGGCATTATTGTTTGTTTATTGTGTGGCGCCATCTTTGCCAGTTATCCGTGGTTTTAAATACCGCGCCCCGTCATCCTGTCTCATTGCACGTGGTGACGAGGGCGCAGCCATCTTTAAATGCATTGCCGGCCACGTGCAGCCAGTTGTTTTGGAACACAGAACACGTGTTTACTGTTTTGATTTATTTTCCTTATGCAGTTAACGTTTTATTCTTGTTTTTCTTGATGGTTAGTGTTTTTAGTGTAGTTGCCATCAGAATTTATTTGGGGTGGCTTTTACCATCTGCTTGACACCTGGATGTGAATAAATTCTGATTGATTTTAATGAGAAGTTGTTTGTGTTGTTTACACATATCTCGTCACAATGGCTGTTTCACAGAGCTAGAGCTGAACTTTGTAATGGCCTTCAACATTATTCACCAGAAATAATACCCCTTACTGTTATTCTGGTGGAATGAGACTGATTCCTGCTGTTAAAGTTATCATTTTTCCTGGAAATCCAGGTGGTGCCCCAATAGGATTAATTCATTTTGATAATTCAATTTGATATAAGTCTACTTTATTAATTATTAATAATTGTTGAATAAAATTATTAATAACTCTTGATAACTGGATCCCCCTACGTGTGGCACAACAGCAGCCAATTGTGCAGTGATGGGGATAACAATCGGCACCTCCAAATCTGAGACCATGGTTTGAGTAAGGAATGAGTTGCTGCCTCGAGTGGAAGAGGTTTAAGGATCTCTGGGTCTTGTTCATGAGTTAGGAAAGATTGGAGCAGGAAATTGATAGGCAGATCAGTGCGGTGTCTGCAGTAATGCAGACTTTGGTATCAGTTTTTGTAGTGCAGAGAGAGTTTAACCAAAGGGCAACGCTTTCTACTTACTGCTCAATCTAAGTTTCTCCCCTCACTTATGTTCACCAGCTATGGATAGTGACTGAAAGAAAGATTGTGGGTATAAGTGGCTAAAATGGGTTCCCTCCATAGGGTGGCTGGACTCCCTCAAAAAGGGACGAGAAGTTGGGGGACTTCCGGGAAGCTGAGGATGTAGGACGCGTCTCCCCACTGCTCCTGAGTTAGTGTTAAATATTTGTACATTTATCCCTGCAGAATACAACTTTTTTTACTCGACCAACTGTCTGAAGAGATAATTGAAAGGTTTAGGTTGAATTTGCGTAACTTGAGCCTGAACTGACATCTAATCGGCCGACTAAAGACTCCGCGAGGGCAGGCCGCGGCAGGCCTGCCGCTTCTCCTGCCTCGACTCCGCCACATGATGACGTAGCCGCGGGGCCGCTGACGGCTGAGCTAATCCAGACCATGATGACTTCCCTAAAATCTGACATTTGTGGCAAAATTGATGCTCTCTCCCACAGTCTCAGGGCAGAGATATCGCTTGTCAGTAACGACCTTAAGAAATCTATCGAAGCTGTACAAGACAAACTCGATAAACACGGAGCGGGGCTCCTCTGATCACAGCACCCGCATCACCGAGCTGGAGGCTAACGTCGGGCTTCTGACTACTAAAGTGGCATACCTGGACGACAAATGCGAGGACCTGGAGAGCAGGATGCGGAGGAATAACATCCGTCTCGTTGGTGTACCGGAGGGACTGGAGGGGCCGCGACCAACGGAGTTCATGGCTGAGCTGCTGCAGGATCTGCTCCACCTGGAGGAAAAGCCGCTGCTGGACCGGGCCCACCGCACCCTGCGGGCTCGGCCCCAGGAAGGAGAGCCGCCGCGGCCGTTTGTCATCAGGGTCCATTTCTTCCACGTCCGCAATGATATCCTGAAACGATCCGGGGCGTCGTCTCCACTCATGTACATGGGTAAGAGAGTGTCCATTTTCCCGGATTACACCACGGCTGTGGCTAAGAAACGAGCTACTTTCGGGCCAGTGAAGCGCCAGTTGCGTGACTGTCCAGGCGTGAAGTTTGGCCTCATCTATCCCGCGGTTCTGAGACTGACACTGCCGGACCACACCACGCGGAGGTTCGAAGATCCCACATCCGCAGCTTACTTTATTAAACACATGAAAAAAGCTGTGCCTCACGATGGTGAGCAACTGGTCGGTTAGCTGTGAAATGCTAATCATTTAGCAGGCTGGCTGCGGCTCTGGCTGGCAGGAGAGCCGGCTTTTTTGTTTTTCTTCTTCAAGAACACTTCGTTCTTTCTCTCTTCTCCCTTCTGTGGACGGTTTATACTGGGCATATCACAGCTGATTCACTGAGGGGGTTATTTATTTATTTTCTTTTTAATTTATTTTTTTTCATACATGGTAATACATTAGTATTAATTCATTTTGGATCTGAGGTACATTCTACTCTGACCTTTTCTCTGACAGTCACTGTTTTAATGGACATTCAGACCCTTCTATTATTATTAAGTCTGGATTTCTACCATTTTGGTTTTTATTTTTTTATTTTTCATTTATAAAAAAAAAGAAGAACAGGAGGGAGGGGAGTGGAAAAAAGAAACCTTTAGTTCGACCTAAAAATGTATTTGTTGGAGAGGTCTCTTCTGGCCTTACGGATAACCAGTTCATGCAGGTATGGTATAATTTGGTCTTATGATCACGATCTCAGGTAGCAGTTAGTAAGAGCGGTGTTTAGGTGTTTAGCTCTGGGAATTATTTGCATTCGGGGTTTAGCTTGCATCTCATTTGGAGAGATGCTTCGGCAAGGGAGGGTTTGTGGGAGGGTTTTTTTCGGTACATGGTTTGTATGTGTTTGTTGCGCCTTGTGTTTTTTTGTTGTCTCCTAAACTTGCAATATCACAGTCGACCAAGATTTTTTTATGTTTACTCTGCTGTGTTTTTTATATATCCTCCTTTACCTAAGACATGACTCAGCCTGATGTATCCCGCCCGGCAGGAGGGAATGGCCTTAACTTTCTAACTTGGAACTGCAGGCTAATCAATAATCCGGTCAAACGCAGTAAGGTACTGCACCATATTCAACAACTGAAAGCCCATGTTATCTTCCTCCAGGAAACTCATCTTAAGGTATTACAGCATTCAAGTCTTCGGTGTAGGTGGGTGGGTCAGGTGTTTCATTCTTCGTTTCAAAGTAAGGCAAGAGGTGTGGCTATTTTACTCCCTAAATCTGTTCCTTTCACATGTTCAAATGTGGTTTCCGACCCAAATGGCAGATATGTTATTGTCAGCGGCAGGCTGTTTAATACTAATGTGCTTCTGGTTAATATTTATGCTCCTAACTGGGACAATGGGGATTTTTTTAAGTCAATTTTCTCCGCACTTCCCGATATGTCTTCCCATATGTTGATTTTGGGTGGTGATTTTAATTGCTGGTTGGATCCTCACCTTGATCGATCTTCCACCAAAACTCCCACTTTGTCAACTTCAGCCAATGTAATCCGGTCCTTCATGTCTGATTTTGCGGTTTCTGACCCATGGAGAGTTGCTAATCCAGCTGGGAGGGCATATTCCTTTTTTTCATCAGTTCACCACACTTTTACGCGTATAGATTACTTCCTCATAGATAACGGGCTTCTCCATTCCATATCCTCATGTTTGTATAACTCAATTGTTATATCTGACCACGCCCCTGTTACAATGGAAGTATGTTTCCAAAATTTTGATAATTTGCGACCACCATGGCGGCTAAATGTCCAATTGCTCAGTACGGAAGGTTTAGTCAACTTTGTACAAATAGAACCCCCAGGTATCTCTATGTCCACTTTCTGGGAAACCCTGAAGCCTTACATTAGAGGTGAAATTATCTCTTACAATGCACGTGTAAATAAGATGAAAAAAAATAGGTTAACTGTGTTGATGCGCTCTATTGCCCAACTCGATGACATTTATTCTGTTTCATCTTCTCCGGATATCTATAAAGAACGTTTAGCTTTGCAGGCAGAATTCGACACAATACTAACAGATCAGGTTACAGAACTACTTTTCAAGTCTAGGAGCACCTATTACGAACAAGGAGATAAAGCCGGTAGATTGTTAGCTCACAAGTTACGCTGTTCTTCATCGTCGCATCAGATCTCACAAATTCGTACGTCGGCGGGGACAATAACACTAGACCCTCGGGAGATCAACGATGAGTTCAGAGGATTCTATCAGACCCTTTATGCTTCTGAATACCAACCGGAAACATCTGATCTTTTTTTTATTTTTTTTTATTTCCCCCCCCCCCCCCTTGTCTGCACACATATTAATGATTGATACCATGACGGTAGAAACCAGGAGCATATATAAGTGCATTATTACTGTAATTAATATATATACATATATATACACATACATATGCGTACACATACATAAATACACATACAAACCCAGTGATTTTTTTTTTTTTTTTTTTTTTGTGGGGGGGAGGGGGGGGGGGTGACGACATCCACTGCCAATCCAGGAAGCAGGAACACACGGAGACACACGTCAAGCACTGGAAATCTGCAACAAAAAACCACAAACAAAACACGAAACCGGCACGGAGCCAACCAAAACAACAACAGCAATCGACCTAAATCTTGAGATCTGATCGCAGTCTGAGCTAAGCTACCGCTACCTAACCCCAAAAACTAGAGAGCCAGCATGCAGGTGAACATGTGTGTGTGTGTGTGTGTGTGTGTGTGCCTGTGTGTGCCTGTGTGTGTGTGTGTGTGTGTGTGTGTGTGTGTGTGTGTGTGTGTAATAAATCAAACAAAGCTCTACCTGAAGTGAATCTACAGTGGGGGGGGGGGAGCAACCCCGCCACCCCGCCACCCGCGAGACCAGAGGCCGACACGGAAGAGCCCGGAACCCAGGCCACCGGCAACCCCACGGCGCGGGAAGAAGCAGGAGGGATCCCGCGGCAGCGGACCGCGACCCAGGCAATCCCCGGCCACCCGGTCCGGGCCGGACACGCGGCCAGGAGGCCCTCACCCTTCAGGCCAACGACCCCCACCCGGCAGGGGGCCAGCCTGCCCGGAGAGACAGAGCCGCCCCGGCCGCCGACGCGGGCAGGTGCACCCGCCCCCCACGATAGTGGCCCTCCAAGACCAGAGGGGCGCCCCGCCGCAGAGGCAGCGGGGGGGACCGGAGACGGGCCCGGAGAGAGGGAACCCCCCCAACAGGGCGACACCCGTGCAGGCCCGACAACGGAGGGCCCCAGACCCAGGCATCCCATTCATTCATCCATTCAACTATCCGATATCTATACTAATAATAATATGATATACTATGCATAATAATAATACTAATACTATTAATACTAATAATAATAACCATCTTTGTATAATATAATATTGATAAATTATTAAGTTTTGATGTCCTGCCAATGGAGGCCCAAATCCTCCATGGCAGGACCCTTCCATACCGCATTCTCACCGACACAGACACACAATCACGCACCGTTTCCCCCTCCCCGGGGGGGTCCAGCACCGCCAGAAGGCACCCCAGGCTGCACGGCGAGCCCCGCCGGGCCCGGGTATCCCGACCCACCTATCCCAGGCCGGTGAGGGAACGCGGGTGATGTGGGATCCCCTCCCGCCCCTGGTGTTGAGTGCATGTGATTAGTGCCATAAAAACAGGGAGGGGGAGGGCCAAGTATCGATTTGACACCGACCCCCCCCCCCTCCCGAACTACGTGTCCTTGTCAAATGTCTTTATTAAGTGTTGAATGTGCAGTGTCTATTTTGCTGTTAAAACCGTGAGGCGGGGAGTGCCGGGCCACGTGGGACAATGCCCCCCACGACCCGGGCCCCCCGCCCTTCGCCTATGTGCGTATGAATCGTGTAGGGGGGGAAGGAGGGGGAGCGGAGGAAACATCGGATCTTGACAACTTCTTTCACTCCCTCAATGTGCCTGTGGTTAGTCGTGATTTGTTTGAAAAATTGGAGGAGCCGATCACTGTGGAGGAATTATCCATGGCAGTCAAATCTCTTCAATCCAGTAGGAGCCCGGGGCCTGATGATTATCCTGCTGAGTTTTACAAAAAGCTTTTTCCTAAATTAGCCCCTATTCTGTTAGACATGTACAATGAAGCGTTTACAAATGGAACTTTCCTGCCAACTCTTACACAGGCAACCATTTCACTTAAGGCTGAGTTATGCTTCTGCGTCAAAATGGCGCCGTGCCTACGGCGTCTGGTTTTCGTCGACGCAGAGGACACGCCGTCACCTGCGCCGTCGCTGACGTGCACCTCCCGAAAATTGTAACTACGCGTCGAGGAGACGCCGACCACACGCAGACGGAGAGCGCTGTGATTGGTTCGTTTGAAAGCGAAGCATTTCCGGTTTCCGGTTTGAAGCAGTAGTGAACTTCCAGGGCTCTTTTCTTCGTTTATATGTGATTTTTTTTTTTTTTTGTTTTGTTTTTTTGCACAATAGTTGTCCTTATTTCTTTGATTTACTGTGACCGGAAAAAGTCGGATAAACCATTCAGAAAAAGATCGCTAACTAGTGGCCGCGGGGGGTACTACACCGCGACCAAATGGAGTGACGGAGAAGTCTGAAGGGTTCAGCACGGCGTCACGGCTGCGGCGTGTGCTCTGCGTTGGTGTGACGCAGAACCATAACTCAGCCTTTATTCTGAAGAAAAACAAAGATCCTCTTGACTGTGCATCATACCGCCCAATTAGTTTACTAAATGTTGATTACAAAATTTTAGCAAAGCTCTTGGCAATGCGACTGGAAACTGTTCTCCCATCTATTATATCTCCTGATCAAACAGGATTTATCAAAAACAGACACTCATTTTACAATCTTCGACGACTATTCAACGTAATTTATAACCCCTCCACCACAGGCACTTCTGAGGCAGTTATATCTTTGGATGCTGAAAAAGCTTTCGACCGCGTGGAATGAAAATATCTTTTTTACACCCTGCATAAATTTGGTTTTGGCTCCAAGTTCATTACCTGGCTTAAACTTTTATATTCATCCCCTCTGGCTAGTGTCAGGAATAATAGCACTCACTCAGAATATTTCCCTCTACGACTTTCGACACGACAAGGCTGTCCTATAAGTCCTTTGTTATTTGCGCTCTCCATAGAACCTCTTGCGATCAAACTTCGCTCTAACCCTAGTATTCAGGGTATAATTAGATATGGGCAGGAGCATAAATTGTCTCTATATGCAGATGATTTATTATTATATTTATCTGACCTTGCTATCTCTATTCCAGCTGCTCTTGCCACTTTTACATCATTTGGTTGCTTGTCAGGGTACAAACTTAATCTCAGTAAAAGTGAGCTGATGCCTCTCAATAAAGCTGCAAGGAGTTTTCCTGTACATCGTCTTCCATTCAGAGTCACTTATGGTCATTTTGTTTATCTTGGTATACAAGTTACTAATGAATTTGGAAACCTTTTTACGGCCAACTTCAGTCCGCTCCTGACTCGCACTAAGGAAGATTTAGAACGCTGGTCTCCGCTGCACCTCTCATTAGCTGCAAGGAAAAATTCTATCAAAATGAACACTCTCCCTAGATTTCTGTATCTCTTTCAGTGTCTGCCAATGTTTCTCTCAAATTCATTTTTCAAAAAGGTTGACAGTTTGATTTCATCATTTATATGGGACAAAAAGACTCCTAGAATTCGTAGACAGTTCTTGCAGAGGCCCAAGTCTGACGGAGGCTTAGCACTACCGGATTTCAGGTCATATTATTGGGCTGCTAACCTTAGGATTATTCAATATTGGATACGACACAAAGACTTATCTTCATCCCCAATTTGGCTGGAGATGGAGGCTACGTCGTCCTCACCGGCGTCACTTTCGTCCCTTGCTCATTCCCCCATTAAAGGCCCTTTCTCCTCCTACACTAAAAATGTGTGTGTCAGATCAACATTGAGGATATGGAATCAATTTAGGAAACATTTTGGATTTCAGGCAACTTCTTTCTTTGCTCCGGTAGCATCCAACCCGGCTTTTCTACCATCCATAGCTGATAGCTCCTTTTCTACATGGACTAACCTTGGTATTAAGAGGCTTAGAGACCTTTTATGTGGACAATATATTTGCTTAATTTGAACAATTATCAAATGGATTTGGTTTCCCCAGACACCATCGATTCAGGTACTTTCAGTTACGCAGCTATGTTCGCAGTTTAGATCCTCGATTTCCCACACTGCCTGAAAAAACACAGGTTGACACCTTTCTCAGTCCACTTCCTACTCTTAAAGGTACCCTAACAATAATTTATAGACAGATTTGCTCCTTACAAACTGCCTCTTTAAACAATATTAAACCTTCATGGGAGGAGGAGCTGGGTGAAGTTCTATCTGATGAAATATGGGAAGGGGCACTTAAAAAGGTGCACACTTCCTCTATCTGTGCCAGGCATGGCCTCATCCAATGTAAACTTATTCATAGGGCCCACTGGACCAGGATGAGACTGTCTAAGATTTACAAAAATGTGGACCCTAAATGTCTAAGATGTGCCCAGTCCCCCGCAAATCACCTACATATGTTTTGGAGTTGCCCATCTTTAGCTGTTTTCTGGAAAGACATTTTTAACACGCTGTCAGAAATATGTAATGTGCACATTGAACCAGACCCCATTATTGCACTGTTTGGGATAGTTTCAGCCACACCACAACTCTCTAGAGCAAGTAAGGACGTAATTGCCTTTGTCTCTTTTTTAGCAAGACGTCTAATCTTGCTTATGTGGAAATCTTCTGCAGCTCCTACTCACACCTCCTGGATCAGATCTATTTTACACTGTGTAAAATTGGAAAAAATAAGATGTACATTGATTGGGTGTACAGACAAATTCTATGCTACATGGGCCCCGTTTTTATCATATGTTAAGAAGCTTGATTTCCCTGCGGTTCCATAGTATTGTTATTTCTCCTAGCTGTGCATGGATATTTTTGTTTATTTTATTTTATTTTTTATTAGTATTTAATTTTTTATTTACATATGTATATGTTTTACTTGCTTTCACTCTGCCGGATGGATGTGAGGATTAGACAGTCTAATAAATGTCGTGATATACATCTAAATGGCGAATAGTCTAGGAGGCTAGGAGGATTCCGTTATTTTATCTGGTCGTACTGTGGGTTACTCATCAAGGCGTATTGTTGTGCTGTTTTTTCTTTTCTTTTTTTTTGTTATGTGTGGGTTTTTTTTGTTCTTTTTTTCTAGGCATTATAAATCATATGTACATTTCCACTGTTAATGTTTGTTGTGCCAAAAATTCAATAAAAAAAGATTAAAAAAAAAAAAAGATAGGGACGAGAAGTTCAGTTATCTCGGAGGGACTCAGAGGTGGCCCTGGGAAACCCTGGACACACTGAATGGAGAGATTATATCTCTCGGCCTGTCTGGGAAGAGTTAGAGGCAGCCAGGTAGAGGGAGGCTCAGTGTCTGACACCCGACTTTGAATAAGCTGAAGTGGGTGGATGGATGAATGGATGGATGGATGGATGGATAATTATTGCAAACATAAACGTTCATACATAAGTGATTATTATGAAAAAGATTGTATCTGATGATTACCTCTAAATTTTGGACACAGTCTGCTCGAGTACGGCTGTTGGATTTCGGGTCAGTTTAAGAGCCAATGCAAATTACAAATACTGATGCAGGGACTGATTGATAATTGCAAACATTGTGAATAAAGCAAACTACATAAACAGGTTCCTTTATACGGTACAAGTTTAACAAGATTCTGCATGAGAATGAAATAAGGATGACATTTGTGCTGTGTGTTAGTAGAGATGCTGCTATTAGCAGTGAATCAGAAGAAAAACATGTTTAAAAAAAAGACACATTTATGACCTATAGGATTTCATGTTTGCTCTACTAGTATTCCTATACAGTATCTATGACATTTGGATCGGTGTTGTTAATCTGTCATATGGGCTAAATTCTGAACAAAATACCGTCAAAATACTGAATAAACTTACCATCCTCAGCATTGTATCTTGTTTTCTTGTAGCAGCAAAGCTGTGAATGAATGAATGAATAGCTTTATTTGTCATTTAGCCTGGGTCCCAACACAACAAAATGACCTTCCAGTACAGCCCCTAAAATGGATATAAGCACTTTGTTACTGTTATTTGGTTTTGACATGATGATGATGATAATGATGATATCTGGTTTATTAAATGCAATATATTTAGTTGAAGGGTGTATTATTATTTTTTGCCAAAAATAAAAGTTAAGTCATTCTTCTGAACAACAATAGGAACAATGGAAAATATGGTTGACTGACCAATAGATGCATCAGTGTTGTAACATCGTAAAATACACATTATGAAATTAACTTGGTATTAAAATGTCCATTGGCTTTGTTAATGCCAGCCCCCTCTATCTGTGAGAATGATTCAAGATTGCTCTGAAAATGCTCTTACACAATGTGGCAAATGTCACTGCTATGCTGTCAAGAGCATGTATGGCCTTTTAAAATGCATGAATACATGACGGATGGTATTAACAGAAAATTTAGGATTACGTAAAAGGGGGTGAAAAACACATGACAATGAGCCTTTATCTTTTTGCATGGTGTTTAACTTAAAGGCGACCTATTATGGCATCTAATACCTATTTTAAACAGGCCTTGAATGTCTTAAAAATGAGCTTTTGATTGTTTTTGCTAAATAAATTAGAAATTCAGCCTCTGAAGAATGTCTTTAGCATTCCATTCTCTAACCTCATTATCTATGCGGGATTCTGAGTGTGCGGGGAGGCTATGATAATGAGGCACTGTGCTGATTGGCTCCCTGAATGACACGATACACCGCTACGGAAAAATGGCAGAAGCTCCGGCCGGCGGAGTTAGTCGTGGGCGTGATTTCACACATCGGAAGCCAACCTATGTAAATTGCATTTTCGTTACGTAACGAAAGGGAGCAGAATCTGAATGACTCGTAGAAGCCACATCACACTGGATGGCTCATCGGGGCGGCTGTACAGACACTGCAGAATTTGGTTGCTTTCCTCTTTCTCTGAGTTGGCAGGCTGAGGGGAGACCACTTTATATATGTTAAAAGGAACCCTGCATATTAAGACATGTAGGTCTTAAAAGATAAATGTTGGTATCAATTATAACAATGTGATATAAAAAACCTTGTTGATGTCTTCGTTTTTATAAAATTTGAAAATATAATTTAACATGTAGGTCGCCATTGTTTTTTACATTCTGGGTAGTACGTCACATGGTGGCACCTGCTGGCCCCCGTCCACTGTTCTGACACCCAGAAACAGATCAAAACACAGCTAAACAGATGACGGCGCACCAGAAACACAGATGAAAACACAGCTGAACATTAAGGTGACGGCGCACCTACAAAAAAGTAAAATAAAATTAAAAAAAAGTGCAGCCCCATACAGCATGAACTATAAAACACCATAAAACTCAGATAGACTAACAGACCACACGTTTCAACTAGCAGATAACCGATGCTACAATAAAAACCCCAGCCAGATCTGGCGTCATTAAATTAAATAAAGATGTTCTTGCCTATTTGAAGCGAAGTCTGCGCCTCCCGTTTCGTCAAAGTCCCGGGCCAGTCCCCTCAGCCTCGGGTCTGTGATCACCCAGCACCGAGGCCGGTTTTAGGGGGGAGAGGGGGGGGCTATGCCCACTCAAACGTGCATATTGCCCACCGGCGTCTCCATCCCGGCGGCGGTAGCGAGAGCGGAGAGCGGAGAGCGGAGAGCGGATGGCGGTGCGCTGCGGGCTGTAGAGCCCCGGCTACGCAGGCTACGGCGTAGCCTACGGCGTAGCCTACGCAGCCTACGGCGTAGCCTACGCCGTCTACGCCGTAGGCTACGCCGTCTACGCAGGAGCCTAATGCACTGGTAAGATGCGCACAACATTGATCATTTTTGCAGATCTCCCGTGCATCACAGAACTTTGATCCAGTTTGCCTGAACCGAGACGTCTTATGGGCTCCCTCGTCAGCCTCCACGGCCGGGAGATGCTGCTCAACTATGTTTTAGATACCTGTCCCAGTTAAACTAATGGGGCTTATCTTCCCAGAGCCACCGTCGTACGTCATCGCCACCAGAATACATTGCGCAGGTAAAACATGGCGCCTCCCGCAGGTCAAAATATGTAATAAACATTGTAGATTTTTAAAGCAATTAGATTATTTTATGTGTTTCTAACAACATATTTTAGTATAAGAGAACAATTGTGGCTAATTAGGGACTACATGTCTTAATATGCAGGGTTCCCTTTAAAGCAAGAGAAAACATGTTTTTCATGATAGATATTCCCCCCTGTAAAGTGAATTTCCCCTCTGGGGGATAATAAAATGAAATTGATTGATTGATTGAGGTCCCCTTTAACTTGTATTATTTTACTCAGTTGTCATGGTTAATCCAAACTGTATGGAAGTTGGGATGCAGTGACAAAGTTGAACATAATGTGAATTGATTTACTACAGAAGGCACATGTTTCTTTTATGCATGGACTGAGTTTGGTGATATCCATTTTATCAATTTTTCAGACATTTACAAATAATTGGAACTGGATGTGGAACGGACATTGGCGTGTTTTAGCTGCCACTTGTCACTATGGAAAAAAAAATAATCAGAGAAACTCTGATCGAACAAACTCTACAATTTTAAATTTGCCACAAACCTTATGTGGACTTGTTTGCCTGCTACAGAGGGATCCGACCCAGTGAGGCTCGGTTTGGATTACGTACTGCATAACGCCAGTCAGCGAGACAGCTAACACCCAATCTTTTGTTTAGCATTGGAACTAACCTCACTAACCTCCTTGTCCGGACAAGTCATCTCAGTGTTTTCCCTCTCAGATGATGCAGTGTCTGGTCCCACTCTTGATCCTGCTCTCCATTCTTGTCCGTTGGTCGCTACAGACCACCACCATCATGAACTCCATGGCTCTCCGCTACTTAACAAAACAACTACTTCAACTCAACTGCTGTCCATTGCCTACTCCGGAACTCATCGCTGAAATAAAATCACATGAACGAATGTACTACAACACCACCGCAACATCTATAGAAGCATAGAAGCGCCGGCAGAAATTTAATCCACATCTGACCACTGCAGACAGGTCAGAAACCTTGGCATAATTCTTGACCCCACACTCTCTTTCAAGCCCCATATCTGTCGTACAAAAACAACCTTTTTTCACCTCAGCAACATTGCCCGCCTTTGCCCCATCCTCTCCACATCTGCTGCTGAAACCCTGATTCATGCCATTTCCTCTAGACTCGACTACTGCAATAGCCTCTTCTATGGACTCCCCTCTTCTGACTTGCAAAAATTTCTATATGTTCATAACCTGGCCACTCCATACCTCACAAACCTTCTCCAGCACTACCATACCACCCGCCGCCTCCGCTCTTCAGGCTGAAACCTTCTCACACTGATTACAAAATCCAAGCAATGGACCTTGGGGGATCGAGCCTTCTCCATTGCTGCCCCCACCCTCTGGAACTCACTCCCCATGCATATCAGAAACTCAGACTCTTTAGTAACCTTCAAAATATTCCGCTCACCTGTTTCGTCTTGCCTATAGTTTACAACAATAGCCCAGCTACATTTTGTGTTGTTTAATTAGGGCCCGAGCACTGACAGTGCAAAGGCCCTATTGTATCTGTAGGAATTTTTTTTTCCTCCTTTTTCTTCCGACGAAGCCTAACAACAACAGCGCCCCCTAGAAAACTTTGTGCCTCAAGCCCCACAATACGATTTGACGTACATGCAGGAAAATTGGTACACACCTATATCATGTCACAACTTAAAGAAAAGTCTCTTGGCGCCATGGCCGAAACCGAACAGGATGTCGGCCATTTTGAATTAATTGTGTAATTTTGGCGCAATTTATGCCATTTCTTTGCCCGTTTCTTCGCCCGAACCGTAACGTGCACCCAGGTGTGTCATACATCAAAATGTGCGTCTCGATCCTGCAACGATGTGCATTACTAAAAAAGCGTTACCGTGGCAACGGTAGATGCCAAAAAGCGCGCCCCCCCCCCCTTCATCTGATTGGTCCATATTTGATAGTTTCACTTTCTGCCATAACTTTTGAATGGTTTGACATAAAGAGTCGTGGGTGGTGTCATCGGACTCGGTTTTGACTCCTTCACCATAATTGGTGCAAATTAGCCCCGCCCCTTCTTCTGATTGGTCGATATGTGATAGTTCCTATTTTCTACAATAACTTTTGAATGGTTTGACATAAAAACTCGTGGGTGGTGTCATCAGACATGGTTTTGAGTCCTTGATCATAATTGGTGCAAATTAGCCCCGCCCCTTCTTCTGATTGGTCGGTATTTGATAGTTCTTATTTTCTGCCATAACTTTTGAATGATTTCACATAAAGAGTCGTGGGTGGTGTCATCAGACTTTGTTTGGAGTCCTTGACCTTTATTGGTGGAAATTGCACGTGCAAGGGCCCGTTCATCGCTGCTTGCAGCTTTAATTTGTTTTTTGTTTTTTTATTACAGTAGAGCCTAGAAATCAGGCAACATTACAAAACACTAATACTTGAATGAAAGGTACATGACAAACTTGTGTAGTGGATGTGTGCAACACTAAAACTAGGACTATGCCAGTTTATAGAGAACTGTCAGCACTGCAATGGCTTTTGAGTAACAAGAGTCTGTAATTTACTGATTTTATAATTTCTTAAACATTTGCAGATGAAAGATTTGTTGCTGTTTTTGCATTTCAACTGGTCAGTTTCTATGGTGTTTGCAATAAATTGTTTTCCTTTCGTATGACTGTTATTTGTCTCCAAATGTATTCATGTATAGGTAATTGGATAGGGCTTGTTTTTTTTTTTTTTTCTTTTAGCGCTCCTGCATGGATTTGAGATAAATGATCAACACAATGCATGGTGAGGCCCTTTTTTTTAAGTGACACCTCATTTGTTCACTTAATTACAGCTTTGTGTTGAGGGAGGACAATTAAAAACATACACAACAAATACAAGCCCATCACAGCATAGCAACTGTTGTGGAATGTATCTACAGATCCATTGAACTGTTATCATCAGTCATTAGCTACTGCCTTTTTTTTGAGTGCTTTATCAGATGAGGAGTGCTCTTATCTGCATGACTCTATTGATCAGTCTGTCCTCTAACGCAAGTGTACATGGTTTGGCACTGAAAAACAGGAAAGAGGTGCTTGTATCTACAGTACCAATACAAGTGTGTCAATTGTATAGTACTTATGGCTATTAGATGTATATCTCATTATTTTGTTATGTGCTCCCATTTATTTCTTTGTGCAGATTCTACGACTAAATTGACTCCAAAAGGATTTCTGATTATGTAGACATATAGAAATACTGTTGCCAGTTTGACTATTTGACAAAACTTTACAGAATGACCAAAGTTATCTAACTTATCATGATTAATACAAAAAAATGTCCATCCGGTTCTGAATTGCAAATGACATATTCATTCTGTGACTTTTAATCTTATAACCATATTACAGAGTAAGTGCCTGAGCCAATTATGCACAATGAGAAAAGGATGTCTGTGTTCTGTCATGTTGCATTACAAATCTAATTCTTCACCCGAATCATTTACATATGACCCCAGTCCAACCTCTTAAGTATTGCTATCTGAGATTTTCTGTAACCTCAGTCCATGAAATGTTACTAAACTTACAGACATACAGTCGCAGACGGATGTTGTTGTTTTTTTTTAATACTCAGAGGTACCAGCAATGACAGGCCAGAAGCCTATAAGCTGTTTTTTTCATCATTGTATGAAGCTTACCTTGGTCCGGCCATCAGTCCCTCCAATGGTCCCCCAGCCCCAGGCCGAATGTGGGAAACATGGGTGGAGGAAGACCTCACTCCTGCCCCTGGTGATGAGTGTGTGTGGGTGTGACTAATGAATGAATGAATGAAGTTTATTCAGTCATTGCAACACAAAACAACACCAAAAAAACATTGTACACAGCATTAACTATTAAACCAAAAAAAAATGTGTTGAACAATAACTGAAAAGGCATAGGCAGAAGCAAACTGCTTATAAAAGCCTATCCTATATTAACAACTTTCTATTTTTGGCTACCAACCTCCAGAAAACCAAAAAGAGAATAGAAAAGCAAAGAAACAACAAAAGGCAAAGAAACAATAGAAAAGCAAAGAAACATTGACAGATGGTCAATTGCACTTATAAGCTTCAAAAATAGCTTTACAAACCATTTTCTTAAATACAACAAAAGAATTACATGTTTTTAAATTTATGTTGGCATCATTCCAGAATTTAACTCCAACAAATGGAGACACATCTCCTTTTCATACCTTTTTTAGCCATTTGTACTGTGAAATTACAGACACCTTTAAGATTGTAACGAGTCTCCTGAATTGAAAAGAACCTCTGTATTGGGTCAGGGAGCATTTTTGATTTTGCTTTAAACATAATTTGCATGATTTTAAAATAAAACAAATCATAAAATTTAATAACATGAGAATTTAGAAAAAGTGGATCTGTGTGAGCGTAGTAATCAGCCTTATTGATGGTACGTATGGCTCGTTTTTGAAGTTTTATTATTGCATTTAAGGTGGTTTTAAAGGTGGATCCCCACAATTCCACACAGTAAGATAAATAGGGAACAATCAATGAGTAGTAAATCAAATGCAAGGCCTTGGAATTCAGTATATTTCTAGATTTATACAGGATTGCGAGTGATTTTGAAATTTTAAAATGATTTTAATATATTCAATGTGTTGTTTCCATGTTAGCTTTTGGTCGATGACAACCCCAAGGAATTTAGTCTCAAAAACCCTTTCAATATCAACATTACATATTTTTAATTTAATATTACCATCACTTTCATTTTGATTCCCAAAAACCATGAATTTTGTTTTCTTAATATTTAGAGATAATTTATTGACATCAAACCAAGTCTTGAGATTTTCCAGCTCCCTTTCTACACAACACAAAAGTTCCCTTAAATTCGTACCAGAGCAAAACAAATTGGTATCATCGGCAAATAAAACATATCTAAAAAAATCAGTTACATTGCAGATGTCATTAATATAAAGAATAAACAGTATTGGACCAATCACTAATGCGGTTAAGACGGATGTTAAGAGAAGTTACCTTGTTTATGTCATTGATGACATGAATTTTCTAGGAACAAGAGATGCCAACAATTTTTTTAGAAAAAAAAAACATATTATAATAACAATGCAGATGGCATTCATAAAAAGGACAGAAACTGGAGACCCACGTTTCTAACAATCATGCTTTGTACTCCTTGAAATTCAGTTTTTCTCTCTAATAGTTCACACTCAGAAAGGGTGTTAACATGATCATTTCTGTCTCTGAATCCCTCTCTAAAGTTAACAAAAAAAAGGGTAAACATGCCATGCCCACACATTACTGTATTAAGCTGAGGTCTATAAAGTGTTGCAATAGTTAATATTCAATTGGTGATAGGTGTTTCATCTGTTGTATTCAAGTCTTTGTGAACTATGCAATTAGTGGTGGGGAAAGAAATCGATATTGCAATATATTGTTGCGCTCTCTGTTGCAATAAATAATCGATAAACTGACGGCAAATATCGATATTTTATTACAACACACATAATGGATTTACGCGGCCGTCACCGCACCCTTGTTCATGCTCTGCCCCGCCTGCCCCCGCTGCCCTCATGAACAAAACAAACATCTCGAAGCGGCCGCCTGAGAAACCAGCGCTGATGAAGGCAGTCGGCAGGCAGGGGTGGGGTTCGTCTTCAGAACGGGGGGACTTTCCCAGATTGTCCGACGTCGGAGTTTCAGCCATGAGCAGGAGAGATGCTTTAGCATGAGCTAAAGCAGTCAAACTGGCTGACTAGTCTAACTTACTAGCCAACAAACTCCGACCAAGACTACTGTACACGAGACAGTCCAATCTCCGGGAAGTGTCCTACTCTTTTAATGATAAGCAACGTTACTTATCAGTCCAAACTTCCAACTTGAACAACGAACCACAGTTTACTGCACAACACAATGTCGACTCCTCTCATCCTCTCTCTCCCTCAAGCAGCTGCGCGCTCCCGCTGCATACACACACAGACTGTCCACGCTCTCCCCGCATGCACACGCATACAGCCAATTAAGTACATGCACGCTGTCACATACTCTACGACTCCACAACACACAGTACCGCAGCATAACATGAGATGCAACATAAATACATGAACCAATATAACAAATAAACTAATAATATCAAAAATAAAATTGTACAAGGCAAGGCAAGGCAAATGTATTTATATAGCACAATTCAACACAAGGTAATTCAAAGTGCTTTACATTGACATTAAAAGCGGCAAGACATAATTAGTTTCAAGTTTCAAGTTTATTTGAGATACATCATTGCATAACAATATGAACTAGAACATTTCTGGAAATTTTGATATGGGCATGCCCTACTGCCCATTCGTCCCCTCTCGCTGCTTTGGTTTAGGGCTGTAGTGGTTGTGTTCGGGGCGGTTCTATGTCAGTTTGAGGTGTTTACGGTTGTATTGCATTCATTCCTGTGCTCCCAATAGCTATTAATGGGGCGCGCTTTTTGCCGTCTAGCGTCCCCACTGTAACGCTTTTGACTGAGAAAAGTAATGCCCATCGAGGCAACATGGAGATGCATCTAACGGTGTATGCCATGCATGGGTGCACGTTCCGGTTCAGACTACGTTAACGGATAGGGTTTTTTTCCACCATGGTAAAAAAAAACCATCCAAATGAATGGGGCCATTTGGCATGGATTTTACATTAAAGCTTCCTTAAGACACAGCTTCATGAAATTTGAATATGTTGAAGATCACAGCTTGCCGAGTCGGGGAACATTTGTATCATGTCTCTAAGATAATCTGTTGCCTAGCAACAAGCATCCAAAGTCAAACGGAAATTAAAAAAAAAAAGAAAGGTCAATATCGCAAAAACTTTAAAAGTTGGCATAATGAGGTTCTAGGGTCCGTTAGTGCCAATCAGGCCGAGTGTTTGAAAGTTTGAACGATGTCTCTACGATAAAGTCCGGCCGAGCAATAAGCGTCTGAATTTTCGCCTTTTTTTTTGCTTTTTGGCATCTAGCGTTGCCACGGTAACACTTTTGACTGAGAAAAGTAATGCCCATTGAGGCACGATGGAGACGCATCCAACGATATATGCCATGCATGGGTGCACATTGCGGTCCGAGCAGCATTAACAGATTGTTTATTCACATGCTCCCCCATCCAAATGCATAGGTTTTTGTTGCCATGGTAACAAGCCCCATAGGATAGAATGGGACAATTTAGCTTCAATATCTCAAAAGCTGTAAACGACAGCGTAATGAGACCTCAGTATGTTGTAGTCCACATCAAGCTGAGTCTTTTAACGTTAGAACCAAGTCTCTACGATACTGCGTTGCCGCACAACAAGCATCCGAAGTTCCGTTAGCATCAAAATGAGAAGAGTGAAATATCTCAAAAACCGTAATAGCAAGCATGACGAGACTAAAATATGTTGCAGTACAAAGCGTCCCGAGTTGGTCAATGTTGTAATGATGTCTGTACGATAAACCGTTGCCTAGCAACAAGCGTCCAAAATAAAAGTGATTTTTTTTAAAATTGAAAGTTAAATATCGCAAAAACCGTAATAACTAGCATGATGAAGTTGTATGGTCCTTTAAAGACTATCGGGCCGAGTGTTTCAAAGTTTGAACGATGTCTCTACGATAAAGTTCGGCCGAGCAATAAGCGCGGGACTTTTCGCCTTTTTTTTTGCTTTTTGGCAACTAGCGTTGCCACGGTAACCCCTATTACTGAGAAAAGTAATACCCATCGAATCACGATGGAGACGCATCCAACGATGTATGCCATGCATGGGTGCACGTACCGGTTCGGGCCGTATTAACGGACGAAAAAAAGTGCGGAATAATAAGAATAAGAAAAGGGAAACCTTTTCTAGATACTAATATATCGCCTTCATTTTCATGTTTTTCCTCATTTTTTCGGGCGTGTTTTATTTTTTGGGGATTTTTTTTTTCCACATCCGAGCGGGGTCATGCTGTACACCCGCTGGTGTGACGTGGGACTTTTGCGACTTTAGCTTGTTAGCAACATTGCACTTTGGGCCATTCTGGACGATTGCAATATGGTCATGCCATTACTTGGCATGCCCATAATAATGATGTTTCACTGCAGTGAAGGCTTTTTTTGAAGAGCATGGCTTGGATCTAGGCAAGATAAACCTTCTGGTTACTGATGGCTGTCCATCCATGATTGGGAAAGAACGGGGCTTTGCTTCACGCCTATGTTCTGAGTATCCAACAGTGCACACATTGCATTGCGTCATACATCAATCCGTTTTGTGTGCAAAACTGTCAGGAGAGTTGAAAGAAACTATGGATACTGTCATAAAAATTGTGAATCACGTTCGCTCAACATCAAGTCTTCAGCACAGGCTGTTTAAAATGCTGCTACAAGAAAAGGATGCTCCATACTCAGACCTACTGCAACACAACGATGTCCGCTGGCTGAGCCGAGGAAAAGTAGTTGAACGTTTCTTTGCTTTGAGAGAGGAGGTGGGAGAATTCCTCTCAGGCCAGAAGTCCAACAAAGCTCAAGATCTGCTTGCACACATGAAAACACCCGATTTCATATCACAAGTTGCTTTTTTTGTTTGACATTATGGGGCACCTTAACAAACTCAATCTGCAGCTAAAGGGGAGAGACTCGAGTGTGGCTGAGATCCTCGAGAATGTAACTGCGTTTCAGGTCAATCTGAATCTTTTCCTACCTGACATAATGGGGAGGAAGATCCATTTTCCCACACTACGCAGTGTCCCGGTAAGCAGCACAGCGCTGACTGGAATGACGCGACTTTTAAAAAGCCTTGCTGAAAACTTCAAAGAGCGATTCAACAACTTCAAGATTCCTAGAGAGCTTCTTTTATGTGTGCGCAATCCATTTATCCAGTATCGATGAGGCTTCATTCCAGTTGGAATTGTTGCAAATTCAGAGCTCAGATGTTCTGAAAGCTAAATTATCAGAAGGTGGACCGTGCGAGTTTTGGGCTCATTCTACTCACCAGTTTCATCACTGCCGGGCACTTGCCATCTACCTGCTAACCATGTTTGGATCCACGTACATATGCAAGTCTGGATTTTCAACAATGAACTTGATAAAAAAATCAGCAACGCAACCGACTCACGGATGATCATCTCAATCACTGCATGCAGCTTGCTTTGACCTCCCACCGTCCGGTTTTCAACGAGCTGGCAATGTCTCGCAAATGCAACTTCTCGCATTGAATGTCATGTCAGGTAAATCTATATTTATTTTTTATTTTTTTGTAAATGAGTGATGGACATTGGACAATATGGCACACATTAGTTTGCACTACTGTACTTCAGTTCCGAGCTCGAGCTGTTTTCTTTTTATTAGGGCCCGAGCGCTTACAGTGCGAAGGCCCTATTGTATCTGTAGGAATTGTTATGTTATGTTACGTGCCCAAAAAATCACCAAATTTTGCACGCAAGCCAGGCCTGGCGAAAAATTTGATATTTAATGGTTTGCATTAATGGGCGTGGTAAAATGGCTCAACAGCGCCCCCCGGAAAACTTTGTGCCTCAAGCCCCACAATACGGTTTGACGTACATGCACGAAAATCGCTACACACCTGTATCATGGCACAACTTAAAGAAAAGTCTCTTGGCGCCATGGCCGAAACCGAACAGGAAGTCTGCTATTTTGAATTAATTGTGTAATTTTGTCGCAATTTATGCCATTCCTTCGGCAATTAATACGGCCCGAACCGTAACGTGCACCCAGGTGTTATACATCAAAATAGGCGTCTCCATCCTGCGACAACACGCATTACTTTTCTCTTTCAAAAGCGTTACCGTGGCAACGCTAGACGCCAAAAAGTGCGCCCACCCTTCATCTGATTGGTTCAGACAGAAAAAACTTTGTGCCTCAAGCCCCACAATACAGTTTGACGTACATGAACGAAAATCGGTACACACCTGTATCATTTTGCAACTTAAAGAAAAGTCTCTTGGCGCCATGGCCGAAACAAAACAGGAAGTCGGCCACTTTGAACATTCTGAATTAATCGCGTAATTTTGGAGCAATTTATGCCATTCCTTCGACAGTTAATACGGCCCGAACCATAACGTGCACCCAGGTGTGTTATACATCAAAATATGCGACTCCATCCTGTGATTACGCGCATTACTTTTCTCTTTCAAAAGTGTTGACGCTAGACGCCAAAAAGCGCGCCCCCCTTCATCTGATTGGTCCATATTTGATAGTTCCCCAAATGTCACCAAATTTTGCATGCAAGGCAGGCCTGGCGATAAATTTGATATTTAATGGTTTGCATTAATGGGGGTGGCAAAATGGCTCAACAGCACCCCCTAGAATACTTCTCTCTGCCATAACTTTTGAATGGTTTGACATAAAGGGCCAAATCCGCAAAGAATAGTTTGCGCCCGCAAATAGCGCTGTGAATTGCGCTGCATTTGCGCCCGCAATTTGCCCCGCTTTAAGGTCCTATTCACAAAAGATTTTGCTCTAATGATATACCGGGGCAAACACGCCCATAAAGTTTTGCGGCTGAGTGCAATTTGCCCGTGTCTCAGTAAGTGAGCGGAGCTGTTTCCAGTGTTCTCCATATTTCAGCACACAGATTGGTCCATAATGAAAACTGCAGAAATAAGAAATAAAGCGAGTGAAAATAAAACGCCGTGAGGCGCAAGGGCGCAATTTCCACTGGGAACAGGGGGGGACATGTCCCCCCCCACTCATGCTTTTGTCCCCCCCCAAGCTTTTTTACAGTTTAAGAACTAACGGTAGGCTCAGCCTGTATTACAAATCATCAGGACACTGTGCGAAGACGGGACGGGAGCCCACTCCCCCTCCTCCCTCCTCCCTCCGTGCTGCTCAAGGCTGATTTATGGTTCCGCGCTAAATCGACGCAGAGCATACGGCGTAGGTTACATGGCTGGCGCACCGTACAGTGCGCGTCGCCGCGTACCCTACGGCGTAACCCTACGGCGTAGGCTCTTCGGCGATTTAACGCGGACCATTATTTAGGCATAATTAGGCTTAACTAGTGTGTGCGTATGTGACAGACGTGCATGGGACGATTGTGAAATACGGAAATAACTGTTTTATATGAATTCTAATTCCGAATTACGTAACAATTCCGTATTTCAAGGGACGGGTGGCAAGCCCACTCACCCGCTGCATCTCCAGCAGCAGAGAGTCCTGACTGACGCTGAGCTTCACAGGGACACGATCAGCGCTATTTTATTATAAGTCTGATATATGTTGTGATATGTGATGACATTATTAAGCTGTTAAACACACACATTCTAGATGTATATGTTTATATGGTGGAATTGTTTGTAATAAAGCAGCCCCTTATGTATGGATGAATCGTGAACTCCGTCCTGTTACTTTTATTTTTAAATCCGATAAGTCCACAACCCCACTTGATCTGATTGTCTACAGTCATGTCTGAATGTAGATTTCACCCTTAATATCATTCAGTATCACACAGGCTTGAATCATATTGAAGAGAGAGAGAGAAAAAGAGCTGCAGGGGGAGTGAGTTATTTTGCGCGCAGTTAATACATGCTTCTGAAAGACGGTATTTGCTCCACTATTTTTGCGTGTGGCAAATAGCGCTGGCCTTTGTGAATTAGGCGCTTTTTGCAATGAGGCTTATTTGCATATAAAGGGGGCAATTTTGCTCCGAATGTATGAATATTACCTAATTTGCATGCATGCAAATGGCACCGGCGCAGACTGCCACTATTTGCTTGGCAGCGCAGTTTGTGGAGCAATTCGCCCTTTGCGGGTGCTTTGTGAATTAGACGCTCTCTTTTTGTCTCATTTGCACCGGTTTAGCGGCCGCAAAAGCCGCGCAATCCTTTTGTGGATTTGGCCCAAAGAGTCCTGGGTGGTGTCATCGGACTTGGTATTGAGTCCTTGACCATGAATGGTGAAAATTAGCCCCGCCCCTTCTTCTGATTGGTTCTCCCTATTTTCTGACTATAACGTTTGAATGGTTTGACATAGAGAGTCGTGGGTGGTGTCATTGGACTCTGTATTGAGTCCTTGAGCTTCATTGGCCTGAATTAGCCCTGCCCCTTCTTCTGATTGGTTCTCCCTATTTTCTGTTAAAAGAAACCCTGGCTATTAAGACATGTAGGTCTTAAAAGATAAATGTTGGTATCAATTATAACAATGTGATATAAAAAACCTTGTTGATGTCTTCGTTTTTATAAAATTTGAAAATATAATTTAACTCGTAGGTCGCCATTGTTGTTTACATTCTGGGTAGTGACGTCAGACGGTGGCCCCTGCTGGCCCCCGTCCACTGTTTTGACACCCAGAAACAGATGAAAACACAGCTAAACAGGTGACGGCGCACCAGAAACACAGATCAAAACACAGCTAAACATTAAGGTGACAGCGCACCTACAAAAAAGTAAAAAAAAACAAAGGACCGCACCATAAAGCATGAACTATAAAAGCACCATAAAACACAGATAGACTAACCGACCACACGTTTCAACTAGCAGATAGCCGATGCTACAATAAAAACCCCAGCCAAATCTGGCGTCATTAAATTAAATAAAGATGTTCTTGCCTATTTGACGCGGAGTCTGCCCCTCCCGTTTCGTCAAACTCCTGGGCCAGTCCCCTCAGCCTCTGGTCTGTCATCAAACGGTGGACCCAGCACACGGGCCGGTTTTAGGGGGCGGCAGGGTAGGGCTATGCCCACCCAAACGTGCATCCTGCCCACCGGCGTCTCCATCCCGGTGGCGGCGAGAGCGGATGGCGGAGCGCTGCAGGCTCATAGAGCCACGGCCGTCTACGCCATAGCCTACGCCGTTGACGCCGTAGCCTAATGCACTGGTAAGATGCGCACGACATTGATCATTTTTGCAGATCTCCCGTGCATCACAGAACTTTGATCCAGTTTGCCTGAACCGAGACGTCTTATGGGCTCCCTCGTCAGCCACCGAACTACATCATCGCCCTCAGAATGCATTGCGCAGGTAGAACATGGCGCCTCCCGCAGGTCAAAATATGTGATAAACATTGTAGATTTTTAAAGCAATTAGATTATTTTATGTGTTTCTAACAACATATTTTAGTATAAGAGAACAATTGTGGCTAATTAGGGACTACAAGTCTTAATAACCAGGGTTCCTTTTAAAACTTTTGAATGGTTTTACGTAAAGACTCGTGGGTGGTGTCATCAGACTATGTATTGAGTCCTTGACCATAATTAGTAAAAATTAGCCCCGCCCCTTCTTCTGATTTGTTGTCCCTATTTTCTGCTATAACTTTTGAATGGTTTGACATAGAGAGTCGTGGGTGGTGTCATCGGACTCTGTATTGAGTCCCTGACCTTCATTGGGCTGAATTAGCCCTCTCCGGGCAGGCTGGCCCCTCGCCAGGTGGGGGTCGTTGGCCTGGGGGTGAGGGCCTCCTGGCCGCATGTCCGGTACACATACACACACATAGCCACAGACATAGCCACACAGATATACACACACATACACACACACACACACACACACACACACACACACACACACACACACACAGACACACACACACACACACACACACACACACACACACACACACACATACATCAGGGTTTTTCCTGGCTCTAATTGAGGCAGAGGTGGCACCATCCTGATCACAAGCGTGCGGGTATACCGTGCCTTCAACTGCCTCAAGCAAACACTTTTTACAAGATATTTAGCATTTTGGGAGTTCTAATATGATAAAAAATGTATTTATTTATTCTTTATTTAATTAATTGATAAAATAAAACAAACTAATATAAACACAAACATTCCTAAATTCTGGTAAGATTTTGAGTTTTTGCAGGGTTTCAGACATTTACTGACAAATCTTGCAACCAGACAGAGAACATTCCTGCCTCATATTGTTCCATCTGTAGATCCTCGTGCTCCTTGTAGTCCAAGACCTCCTGGTCTGGTCCATCATGGCCTCCTCACAACAGACATTCCAGTGCCTCTCCTGCAGTCTGCTGTGCAGAGGTGTCTTCACCTTAAACAAAACAATTCATGTATTAAGTATTTTTGTATTTATTTTGATACAGACATAAATAGTGATAGTTCCTGCTGCATGGGGTCACAGTGCTTTTGGCATAGATAACAGACCAAACCTTCCTCAGTTTGCCTGAGCAGGTAAATTGGTTCAGCCACAGTTTGTCCCACTGGCTCTGTGTTTTTGAGAAGATCTGTGAAGATGAATAAAAAGTCATGTTTAAATCACGTACACATTGGCTTCGCGTTGATATGCGCCTAATGAATTGGAAACTGACTAACAGGTGATTTATGGTTCTGCGTTACACCAACGCAGAGCCTACGGCGTACGGTGCGCGTCGTCGCGTACCCTACGCCGTAGGTTCCTCGTCAATTTAACGCAGAACCATAAATCAGCCTTAACGTTACCCTCGCCTCGCAAATCGTCCTGTCCTGCACTCTGACCCTCGCTTTCACCATTCATGCATATTTGTGCACGACTTTCAGCCCTGACAAAATTGCCGCATCGCATCGGTAACATGATTTATTACTTTATAACTGCCTGTAACGTTAATTGTCTGCACCGTTTCACCTGCACTCTTGCTTCCCCTCGTCGCGAGGTCGCTTTTTAAAGTACTGTATATATATACTGAATATAAGACGAATAAACAAGACATGCTCGGATGCCAAAGAAACAATATTTACCTGTTTGAACAGCCAGGGAAAACCAGGACGCCGATTTTTAATACAACAAATAGCGGAAAACCGCAGAAAAGAATTCTGGAGATTTGGTCTTCTTCTGCTGGTGCACTGTCCTTGAAACAGCGCCCCCATAGCGGCGCAATGCTGTAACTGCAGTCAAAATAACATCCATCCAGTCCAACGCCTGGCAGAAAATAACAATTTTCATGACGTTGGAGTTTTGAGAGCTGGTGGCGGCACGAAATGAGGCGGAGGCGGCCGCCTCCTAATTTTGTATGCAGGAAAAGCCCTGTACATACATACATACATACATACATACATACATACATACATACATACATACATACATACATACATACATACATACATACATACATACATACATACATACATACCAATACACATACACACACATAGCCACAGACATAGCCACACAGATATACACACACATACACACATAGCCACACGGACATATACATACACACACACACACACAGACACACACACACACATAGCCAGATATACACACACACACACACACACACACACACACACACACACACACACACACACACACACACACACACACACACACACACACACAGATACACCGGCTCGTTCACCTACATGCTTGCTCTGTAGTTTTTGGGGTTAGTTAATCGCGGTAGCTTAGCTCAGATTGTGATTGGATCTCGAGACTTGGGACGGTTGCTGCTCGTGTTTCTGCCGGTTCCGTGCCAGTTTTGTGTCTGTTCTGTTTTTTGGTTGTTTTTTTTTGCAGATTTCCAGTGCTTGACGTGCACCTCCATGTGTGTTCTCGCATCCTGGATTAGCAGTATCCCCTCCACCGCCCCCCCCCCCAAAAAAAAAAAAAAACTGGGTTTGTATGTGTATACATATGTATGTGTATGCGTATGTATGTGTATATGTATATATATTAAATACAGTAACAATGCACATATATGCCTTAGGTTCTTACCAGCATGGTATTAACCATTAATATGTGTTTAGAAAAGGTAAAAAATGTGACCAACAAGGAGACAGTGAGTAACTTCCAGACACTGGACCAATCAGAAAACATTGAACAACATGTTTATCTAATTCTTAGCTGTATTATTATTGATATTTATCTTCATCATTTGAAGTAATTACAAACAATTTGGAGGTATGATAGTGCAAAGCTAATGTAAGTATCCTAGAAAATAAAATAATGGCTGTAAAAGAGCTATGTAATCAAGTCTCATTAGTCACATCAGTGCTTAGAGTGCTAAAAAAACATGTCTAGCTTTACACCTTTATTTAATTATTTATTTTCTCAAAATAGCCTCAATAAAAGATCTACTCAGTTGTGGATGCTTAATATCTCTGCATGTGACCTGCTTGCTCTTCAATCCCTCATTCAAGGGTGAACATTTATTAGACATAAAGCCATTATCCCAACAATCACAGAAGCTTCTATTACTCTTTTCTTTTGATGACATTGTTAGCATACCTGATGTTGACCAAGTGCTATATCAAATCCTCTATAAATTCAGAAAAGATAATTCCCTTGCCAAGGTTGTATAACTGGCCAGGATAAGACTTAAAATACTGAGCAAGTTGAGCAAATTTGGATGAAAATTAAACTTTACAGTTCAACTCAAGCAACACTTTTCCAGACAACTTTAACAGTACACTTAAAGCACAATATTTTCTGAGTTGTTTATTGTTATATTTTATAGCTTGAGATTTTGAATGCAGTCGAGCAGAGAAAAACAATTATTTCCTCAGTCACGCCACACTTGATATGACAATGCAGAGAGCCGCAATCATTTCAGTCTTAGTCAACACAATTAATAATATCCCCTCTGAAACTCACGTCTCAATAGTACTCCACCCCATACGGGGGGCATGTGTAATTATTGTCCTTAAATAGTAGTCTGCAACTGTATCTGATTAAGTTAAAAGATGAGACAAATTCAATGTGGGCTACATTTTGCATCAGTATGAGTGCATCAGGTCATTGACTTAAAATAACTCACATTGTGCACTAAAGGATAAATACTGAGGTTATTAGATCTTACCTTTGAGATTCAAACTGTGTGATCAGGCTGGGGCCAGGGTTTTCTTGTCAAAAACAGCCAGCTATAATGTATTTTAACCTCTCTCTAAATATATACTATATGTATCTCTCTCAGATGGGGATAGAATAAGGTTTTAACTCGTTTAGTGAGTGCCAACGCTGAGATCACTGTGATTCAGAGGCTCTTGAATTTACACCAGGCCAACTGGAGTCACACCTTATGTTGCAATTTAATTATTTGATTATCATCTCTCTGAAACATCCTTTAATTTGAATTTTATTCAGTAAATAAAGGGTATTTAATCAAACTGAAAGCTTATTTCCAATCAATTTCAACTACAAGATTAGATTTTTAAGGGCTGAGAATAATATAAAGAGACTTATTTGGTATAGGATTTGTATTAATTCACCATGTCATGCTCTGGATTTTTAAGTTAAGAATCATACATCTAAAACAATGTATAAGTTTAAAGAAATTAGGACAGTGATAATAAACCAAAGCAACATACTAATGCTCCTGTAAATAGACCATCTTTAGACTTAGAAGTAATTTTTACCATTTTAATGTTCTCTTCTCAAGAACTTCATAAACTGCTGTTTTAGGATTTTATGCTCATCCCCATTGTTTAAGAAAAAATGCTGATAAAATGATTTCTTGTGATTACAATTATAGGAATATTTTGCTTATTGATCATACAAAATACAACCAATCCAAAGCTGATTCTGAGGTGAATTAATGAAACAAAACTGTGGCCTCTTTTGCTATGTGGACCCATCCATCAGCTGTAAGCGAATCTCTCAGTGGACTTTTCTCTCTTTATTAATGTGCCCTGAGTTCTCTGCTGTTCTAATAGTCTTTTTTCACAGTAGATATACTGACTGTCATAAACATAAAAGCATAGGTGAAGCATTTTTTTTTCTAAGGGTAGTTTTGGTTCCATTCAGTGTCTGGTTAAGGCATTACAGTAAGCGGAGCTGCACAATACATTCATGCCTAAAATAGCTCACCTGAATCACTACAGTGGTTTTTAAAATGTATCTGACGTGCCAAATGCCTTTTATGAAGATGTTTTACTCTTACAGCCCTTAGAAGGCCATTTGAATGTCAACATATTATTATGTACATATACATGGGACATCTCTTTTGAAACACTACCTTGTCAGTAACAGCCAAGAACAGAACATTTATTATAATGGATCATGTCCTTTTTTTGCTGCTCTCTTATAACATGAGAAACTTATATATTATATATATATATATATTATATATTATATATATATATATATATATATATATATATATATATATATATATATATATATATACACATATACATACACATATACACGCACACACACAGTCGGGCAAAAATATAAAAGTTCATCTCAATACTTTGTTATATACCCTTTGTTGGCAATGACAGACCAACGTTTTTATTTACAAGGTTTTCACACACTGTTGCTGGTATTTTGGCCCATTCCTCCATGCAGATCTGCTCTAGAGCAGTGATGTTTTGGGGCTGTCACTGGGCAATACGGACTTTCAATTCCCCCCAAAGATTCTGGCTAGGCCACTCCAGGACCTTGAAATGTTTCTTACGAAGCCACTCCTTCGTTGCCCGGGCGGTGTGTTTGGTATCATTGTCATGCTGAAAGACCCAGCCACGTTTCCTCTTCAATGCCCTTGCTGATTGAAGGAGGTTTTCACTCAAAATCTCACGATACATGGCCCCATTCATTCATTCCCTTACAGGGATCAGTCGTCCTGGTCCCCTTGCAGAAAAACATCCCCAAAGCATGATGTTTCCACCCACATGCTTCACAGTAGGTATGGTGTTCTTTGGATGCAACTCAGCTTTTTTTCTCCTCCAAACATGACAAGTTGTGTTTCTACCAAAAAGTTCTATTTTGGTTTCATCTGACCATATAACATAATCCCAATCCTCTTCTGCATCATCCAAATGCTCTCTAGTAAACTTCAGACGGGGCTGGACATGTACTGGCTTAAGCAGGGGGACACGTCTGTCACTGCAGGATTTGAGTCCCTGGCGGCGTAGTGTGTTACTGATGCCTTTGTTACTTTGGTCCCAGCTCTGCAGGTCATTCACTAGGTCCCCCGTGTGGTTCTGGGATTTTTAATCACCGTTCTTGTGATCATTTTTACCCCACGGGGTGAGATCTTGCGTGGAGCCCCAGATCAAGGGAGATTATCAGTGGTCTTGTATGTCTTCCATTTTCTAATAATTGCTCCCACAGTGGATTTCTTCACACCAAGCTGCTTACCTATTGCAGATTCAGTCTTCCCAGCCTGGTGCAGGTCTACAATTTTGTTTCTCACGTCCTTTATCAGCTCTTTGGTCTTGGCCATAGTGGAGTTTGGAGTGTGACTGTTTGAGGTTGTGGACAGGTGTCTTTTATACTGATAACCAGTTAAAACAGTAGCCATTAATACAGGTAACGACTGGAGGACAGAGGAGCCTCTTAAAGAAGAAGTTACAGGTCTGTGAAAGCCAGAAATCTTTTTTTCGTTTTTAGGTGACCAAATACTTATTTTACCGAGGAATTTACCAATTGATTCTGTAAAAATCCTCTAATGTGATTTCCTGGATTCTTTCCCCACATTCTGTCATAGTTGAATTGCACCTATGATGAACATTACAGGGATCTCTCATCTTTTTAAGTGGGAGAACTTGCACAATTTGTGTCTGACTAAATACTTTTTTGCCCCACTGTGTATATATATATGAATATATATATATATATATATATACAGTATATATATATATATATATATATATATATATATATATATATATATATATATATGAATTTTCTTTTAATGGATTAATTTTTATTTCACCCTAAATTATATATATATATATATATATATATATATATATATATATATATATATATATATATATATATATATATATATATATATATATATTGCTTACTTCCAGGACTCCAGAGGAAACTCCAGTTTCTGCATCTGTTGGTCCACGGTCGCTTTCATTGCTGCTTGGTTGCAGTTTAGATGCTTGACCATTTCTAGTGTTGAATTCCAATGTGTTGGCATGTCCCTGGATCAATATCTCCTTCCGCTGTCCCAGGGTTGCTTGCCTTGTTTCCAGCTCTGAGGCATCTCTGTAGAATGCATATCCTCAAATGGCAAAAGTTAGCTGCGGCTGTCATGTTTCCTGCACAATCAATCCCTACAGTTGTGATTTTTTTTTCTTCACCGGTGGGGACCGCAGGCCAGCACGCAGCTCCCGAAGCTCCGGCCCAATCAGCAAGTCCCAGGTTGGGGTGCAGGGTCAGGGAAAGACTTGTGCTCCGTAATGCAAGCTACAAGCCACCCACGACCACCTGCAGAGAGAGAAAAGGGAGGAGAAGGGGGGCCAGCAACGGGATGACCAGGGGTGGGGACCGCAGGCCAGCACGCAGCTCCCGAAGCTCCGGCCCAATCAGCAAGTCCCAGGTTGGGGTGCAGGGTCAGGGAAAGACTTGTGCTCCGTAATGCAAGCTACAAGCCACCCACGGCCACCTGCAGAGAGAGAAAAGGGAGGAGAAGGGGGGCCAGCAACGGGATGACCAGGGGTGGGGACCGCAGGCCAGCACGCAGCTCCCGAAGCTCCGGCCCAATCAGCAAGTCCCAGGTTGGGGTGCAGGGTCAGGGAAAGACTTGTGCTCCGTAATGCAAGCTACAAGCCACCCACGACCACCTGCAGGTTCCGGTGTCCGGCAAAGGATGCTGCAACATGGACAAAAGAGAGAAAAGGGAGGAGAAGGGGGGGCCAGCACAAGAAACTACAGGAGCGACTCTGACACACTAAAGTTTACACTACCTAGAGATTTACCAACACCAGCTAGAGGTTTACTAAACACTAACTATAGGCTTTACTAAACAGAAATGTTTTAAGTTTAGTTTTAAAGGTGGAGGTGGTGTCAGCCTCCTTAACCCAGATTGGAAGTTGGTTCCATAGTAGTGGTGCCTGATAGCAGAACGCCCGCCCTCCAAATCTACATTTAGATACTCTAGGAACTACGAGTAAACCTGCACTCTGAGAACGGAGAGCTCTGACAGGAACATAAGGCACTATCAGGTCTTGCAAATAATGCAGAGCTAAGCCGTTTTGGGCTTTATACGCAAGTAATAAAATTTTAAATTGGATTCTGAATTTTACGGGTAACCAATGGAGCGACGCTAACACTGGAGAGACGTGGTCTCTCCTGCTAATTCCTGTCAGTACTCGTGCTGCTGCATTTTGGATCAGCTGGAGCCTATTCAGCAAATTACTTGGACATCCTGCTAACAACACATTACAGTAATCTAGTCTAGAAGATACAAACGCATGAACTAGTTTTTCTGCATCACTCTGCGAGAGGATTTTCCTAATCTTTGCAATATTACGGAGATGGAAAAAGGCTATTTTACAAACCTGATTGACATATGGTTTAAACGACAAATCCTGATCGAAAATAACACCCAGGTTTCTCACAGTTGCACTGGAAGCCATCGCAACACCATCTAATCCCTTCCTAAGATGCTCTGGACCAAGAATGATAACCTCTGTTTTATCTGAATTTAGAAGCAGGAAATTTCTGGACATCCAGTCCTTGATGTCCCTAAGACATGCCTGAAGTTTAACTAACAGTTCTATTTCATCCGGCTTCATAGACAAGTAGAGCTGCGTATCATCAGCATAACAAAGAAAGTGTATGCCGTGATTCTGGATTATACTTCCCAACGGCTGCATGTATAAACTGAACAAGATTGGCCCTAGCACTGAACCCTGCGGAACACCATAACAGACCCTTGACTGTTCTGAAGAAACCTCATGTACATGAACAAACTGGAACCTGTCAGATAGGTATGATTTAAACCAACATAGAGCTGTCCCTTTAAGTGTTTTATATTTTACCATGTAGTTACTGTTACTCACAGAAGTCCAGTAGTCTCCTGTCAGGGCTACATGTTTGGCAACAGCTAAATCCGTGTGTTTTTTTTCCCTTTTCAGTTTCATACAGCCCATTCATTTTTGATATTATTGTGCTTCATGTTGAAGCCTTGTACAATGCATCTTGAGAGGCAACTTGCAAAACCTTTGTAAAGCCTGTGTCCTTTGTAATGTTACTAGGTCTGCAATTTGTTGCAATCCACTTGGCAATTGTGTCAGTCAATTTG